>NC_080097.1:72986955-73293887 GCF_950005125.1 Chionomys nivalis
ATGCTGATGAGGATTCAGTCAAAGTGGAACACTTTATCACTGGTGTGACCACTAACTGGTACAGCTACTATGGAAATCAGTGTTTCAGTGCCTAAGGGATCTGGGAAGAGATCTTTCTCAGATCTGCAATATCCCTCTTGGATATATACCCAGAAACTACTACAGACAGATATTTGTTTATTCATTATTATTACTGTTCTATTCATTATAACCTGAAATTAGAAATAGTTTCAATGCTCATAAACTAGTATATGAATAATAAAATGACATTAATTTAATGAAATATTTTATTACTCAGCTGTTAATTAAAATGAAATGGAAAACTTAGTGTGCAACTGTTTGGAGCTTGAAAAATCATTACGAGTCAGATAATCCAAACCCAAGAATGCAATTATTGCATGTTTTCTTTCGTATTAGGTGTAAATTTTTAAGCATTATATATATTTGCTGCAATCTGAATCATCACAGAGGTTAGATCACTAATAAGGGACCAGTGGATAGGATGAACTCTTACATGGAGTAGTACATAAGAGATAAAAGGAAATCTAAAGCAGAAATATTAAATTGGTGAGCATCCAAACTGCCTAGGCTCCCACAAAGCCAGTACGTGCAGTAGGATCAAAAACCCATTGCCATTGTTCTTGAATTCTCAATAGTCCTCATTGTCCGCTATGTTCAGCGAGTCTGGTTTTATCCCACGCTTTTTCAGACCTGGGCCAGCTGGCCTTGGTGAGTTCCCGTTAGAACATACTAGACCTGGATGGAGGTGGGTGGTCCTTGGTCTTCGCACAGGGCAGGGAATCCTGATTGATCTTTGGGCTTACGAGGGAGGGGGACTTGATCGGGGGAGGGGGAGGGAAATGGGAGGCGGTGGTGGGGAGGAGGCAGAAATCTTTAATAAATAAATAACAAAAAAAGAAAAAAAAAGAAATATTAAATTGGGAGGGGGATGAGATAGAAGAGTAAAGGAGGAAATACGAGGAGAGACAACTAACACCAAAAGCCATTTGAAAAACTAAATGGAAGCTCATTATTGCAGTGGCATTTTATTTATATTTTAATAAGTAAAGCTTGCCTGAAGATCAGAGAATAAAATGACCCCACTGGTCAGACTTAGATCAGGAAGTGGTAACACACACCTTTAATCCCTGTAGCCACACTAGTTGCTACAGAAACCAGGCAGTGCATGTCTTTAATCCCAGTGGTGCACTGCTTTAATCCCAGTCATAGAAAGGACTATAAAAGAGGAGGAGACAGCTCTCAGACACTGTCTCATTATGAGATTCCTGGAGGCAGATCAACATTTTTGGACTGTTGTCAAGGTAAGAACTAGTGGTTTACTGCTTTGTTTTTCTGGTCTTTAGGTTGAACCCCTATATCTATCTGTGAGATTTTAATTGTGCTTAATTTGGTGCCCAAATTTTGGGACACAATTTATGAAAAAGCTCTCTGCCTGAGGGTATTTACCCACCAGGCCAGGGCAGAGCTGGGATTGGAATTCCAGCTCTAGGAACTGGAACCTCAACCTAGCCCCCTGGGTTCCGGAGAAGCAATAGCACTCCCAGCTCCCATTTTCCCCAGTTTAGTTTCCACTCCTGTGGTGCCTTTTTCTGGCCTCTCACATGGTACCCACCTGGATTTTCATGGCCCCCTGTTGATGGAAGAGTTAATTTCATTGGTTAAATAAAGAAACTGCCTTAGCCCTTTAATAGGACAGAAAATTAGGTAGGCGGAGTAGACAGAACAGAATGCTGGGAGAAAGAAGCCGAGTGAGGAGTCGCCATGATTCTCCCACTCCAGACAGACGCAGGTTAAGATCTTTCCTGGTAAGCCAGCTCATGGTGCTACACAGAATATTAGAAATGGGTTAGATCAATATGTGAGAGCTAGCCAATAAGAGGCTGGAACTAATGGGCTAGGCAGTGTTTAAAAGAATACAGTTTCCGTGTAATTATTTCGGGGCATAAGCTAGCGATGTGGGCGGCCGGGTGCCAGGGACGCAGCCCCGCTGCTCCTATTACAACAGAGTGGCTCCCAACGTGCTAATGAACTCCACGTAAAACCTGAGAGGGCTTAAAAAGGACACAGAGAGAATTTAAGACAGCTTTTTGCTGTTTCTGGGTTGCGTGCCACAGAGAAATTGTCCTGACTCAGCAGCAGGAAAAAACTGGCTGTTTTAAAATGCCGGCTTTCTGGCTGTGCCGCCATTGAGATCTCTGTCTGGCTCCTGCGGGAGACAGAGCTTTTGAATGGATCATTTGGAGTAAAGCGCTACAATTTGTTTGATGGCAACTAGACTCACTGTGTGCCTAAAAGGAAGTCATTTTGTGCTGTGGCTCAGAGGCACAAGCAGCTCCACCACGCTACTGATGCAATGTGCAAGGATCAGAGGCACGAGCGGCTCCGCCATGTTGGAATGGGCGGGGCAAGCAGGCAGTACCTGTTTTTGACCTAAGAATGTCACAGCTTAGATTCTTAAGCGCTTAGCGATTTAAAAGCGCAAAACAAAGTACTCCTGGATAGTAAAAAAGTTACAGATTCACAATAAAACAGATTCAGACACAAAAGACCACAGTGTTGGATGAGTGTACGTAGGCTTGAGAGAGAAAAAATATATATAAATAATAAAGTTAATGTCTTAAAAAAAGGGTAAAGTCTTTAAAGAGACAGAGTACAGATAGTTATAGATTAAAAGAAATAAAGAAAATAAGCCACGTAAAAATGGAAAATTCACAGAGAGTCTGGATTCTTTGTATTATTGTGTTTTCTTTAAAATTTTTGACTGTAAAGGAGCTAAGTGTAGAGAGACATTTCATTATATGGGCTGCCAAGCTAAACCAGAATGGATATAAGGGTGTTATGATTTCAGAATATGGGTCTAAGGATATGATGCTTTGGAGAGGGTCTTCTTTTGTTTTCACAGAGGACGAGACCCTGTTAATTGCTTCTATCCCAATATGGTATGATAGACCACGCCCTCCTGAAAGGTTGCTGTGAACACCCTCAAAAAATTGCTTCACTCAACTGCCCACTGAGATGAACCTGGCACACAGGTTATACCATGAAAGACCTGAATAACAGTGCCCCCATTCAGCAGGAAGCAGTTTGGAGAGAAAAACTGCGTCCATGTTCCCAAATATGGTTTATAAATGTTCTTTTACATTTAAAGGGGGAAATGATATAGATATGAATAATTTGCATTGGTATGGATTTTAAGGTCAATTTTGTTATATGTATATGTATTTCTGCTCTTGATTAAGGTATTGTGATTGTGTAGTTCACTTAAGAATGTAATGTATAATTAGGAAATATAGGTTGTTAATGGATAATCATCAATAATTGTCAAGCTTGTAGTCGTGTTAGTTAGATTTTCTAGATATATAGAGATATATTTCAGCTAGAAAGGCATTCTTCATATCTTTCAAAGACTGCAGAATATGGCATTTAATGTTTTAATAACTTAGGGCTTTTCATGACAATGAGACACGTCTGCTTCTGGCAGCACCAGCCACTTCAAGAGGAAGATGGGCATTGAAGAGGCTCCTTATGGAGTTTGATAGCCATTTGGGCAAGAAACTGCTCTTGCATGGACTGATGCATAAACTGGACACAAAGAACCCGCAGAGAGAGGACTGCTGAACTTGCCTAAAGGTGAGATGGTCTTTCGGGGTTCCTGACTCATGAAAGAGTCTGCGAGACATTCTGCAGGACACAGCAGAAAGTGACTGAACTGTCTTTGGAATTTCCTGCTTCATGAAAATGTCTGCTGGATACTATGGGCCTGTAGGCCGAAGATGGATGCCCCAAAGGTACAAAAGAACTTTGGGTGACTGTCTAGGCAGCAAGATGTCTCTGTCATTTCTAGAGTTTGAAGTTTCTTATTTCTTGTTTACTTAGGTAATATTATATCCTTCTGGAGTCTTTGATGGAGTTGAAGAATGGTTAGTTATAGTTATAGTTTTCCTTAGTTATGATAAAAGATAAAATAGATATAAATATTGTAATTGTAATTCTTGCTTGATAACTGTTTTGCTGTATGTAATCTTACTATGTTAAAGTGAAAGCCTTTCTTTTTTGTTTAAACAGAAAAAGGGGAAATGATGGAAGAGTTAATTTCATTGGTTAAATAAAGAAACTGCCTTAGCCCTTTAATAGGACAGAAAATTAGGTAGGCGGAGTAGACAGAACAGAATGCTGGGAGAAAGAAGCCGAGTGAGGAGTCGCCATGATTCTCCCACTCCAGACAGACGCAGGTTAAGATCTTTCCTGGTAAGCCAGCTCATGGTGCTACACAGAATATTAGAAATGGGTTAGATCAATATGTAAGAGCTAGCCAATAAGAGGCTGGAACTAATGGGCTAGGCAGTGTTTAAAAGAATACAGTTTCCGTGTAATTATTTCGGGGCATAAGCTAGCGATGTGGGCGGCCGGGTGCTAGGAACTTAGCCCACCGCTCTTATTACAACACCCCTGTAGCCTCCTTTGGCTCCTCTGGTCCCACGGCTTCCTTCAAGCCCTGTGGGGGCAGGGGGATCTCCTATGTGGCTACCACATATTCACCTGACTCCTGAAACCTGTGTACAACTGCTTCTTTGTCAAAAATCAGGTGTTCATAGGTTTGTGGATTAATATCTGGGTCTTCAATTCGATTCCATTGATCAAAGTCTCTGTTTTGATGTCCATACCAAACTCTTTTCATTACTATAGCTCTGTAATAGAGTTTGATGTCAGAGACGGTAATGCTTCCTGAAGTTCCTTTATTGTATAGGATTATTTCTGCTATCCTGGGTTTTTTGTTTAAAGAAAAAAAGAAACTAGATATTAAAATTCTAAATATCCCAATTAAAAAATGGGGTACAGAACTGAACAGAAAATTCTCAACAGAAAAATTTCAAATGAACAAAAGATATTTAAGGACATATTCAACTTCCTTAGCTATCAGGATGGAGACAGAGACAGAGACACACATCGAAGCACTGGACTGAGCTCCCAAGGTCCAGTTGAAGAGCAGAAGGAGGGAGAATATAAGCAAGGAAGTCTGGACCACTGAGACAGTGTGCCTAAGCTAATGGGAGCTCACCAAATCCAGCTGGATTGGGACTGAAGGAGCATGAGATCAAATTGGACCCACTGAATGTGGCTGACAATTGAGGCAGACTGAGAATAAATGATAATGGCACTGGGATTTGTCTCTACTGCATGTACTGGCTTTTGGGGATCCCATTCTACTTTCATGCATACCTTCCCAAGCCTGGATTGAGGGGGGAGGCCCCTGTACTTCCCACAGGACAGGATACCCTGCCCTCTCTTAGAACTGGAGGGGAAGGGGGAGTATGTAGGGACGTGGGAGGGAGGTGGGAGGAATGGAGGAAGTGGAAATTTTAAATGGTATTATTTATAAAATAATAAAAATAATCTGCTGAAAAAAAACAAAAATAAATAAATAAAGTAATCTTGGAAGTCTTTAAGAAAGGAAATAGAAAACAAATATTTTGGCTAACTTCTAAAAATGAACAAAGACCAAAGCTGAGTGTGTGAATCAATAACATTATGATGGAAGGAATATTAGAAACAGGTACAAATGTAACTATTATTGTTTAGAATCATGGCATCAAAATGTCCTCTTTGGGAGGTAGATGTTCATTTCTTAGAAAATGGAACCCTATCTCTGGTTAAACAAAGCATAAGATAGGTTGAATGCATAAGTCCAGAAGGACAGAGAGGAAGGCTAAGGACATCTGTGACAAATAGAACAGAAAATTTATGGGGTTGTGATCTGTTTCAACAATGGAATATAAATAACAGTTACTACAGTCTCAGAAACAGACCATAAACCAACTCATTCTTCTGGGAATGATATTATAATGATATTATAAACTGACCATTTAGGCTCTAGAACAATATAAAACAACAGCTGGTGAGCTCTCAGGGGTACCAATAACCCTACCTTTAAAATGGTTGACAGAAAAACCAGTATGGGTCAAGCAATGGCCTTTAATAATAGAGAAACTGCAGGCTTTAGAACAGCTAGTATAGGATAAAATAGATGCTCAGCATATTGAAGAATCAATCAATTCTTGGATTTTTCCTGTATTTATTGTTAAAAAGAAATCTGAAAAATTGAGAATGGTAAGAGATCTAAGAGCTGGTAATAAGGTGGTTCAAGCAATGGGTCTTCTACAATCTGAAATGCCTTTGTCTTTCCTATTGCCTAAAGAATGGTTATTGATTTAAAAGATTCCTATTGATTTAAAAGATTGTTTCTTCGCTATACCTTTACAAGAAAAGGAATAAGAAAAAAATGCTTTCACAGTGCCTATTATATTAATTCTCAGTCTGCTATAAGATATCAATGGAAGATTCTTTCACAGGGAATGTTAACTAGTCCCAGCCTGTGCCAATATTTCATAAGTCAGTCACTAGAAATAATAAATATGAAATTTTCTAAATCTATAGTTTACCATTACATGGATAACATTTTGCTATCTGATTCAAATGTAGATACTTTGGAAAGAATGTCTGAAGCAGTAAAGAAATATTTGCCTATTGGGGATTACAAATTGCTCCTGAGGAAATACAAAGAGGAGATTCTATCAATTATCTAGGTTAGAAAGTATATTTACAGAAAGATGGGGCACAAAAAGTGCAAAATAGGAGAGAAAGATGGCAGACTCTTAATGACTTCCAAAGATTGTTAAAGACATTTCCAATCTACGACCCACTACTGGTATAAAACCTGATAAAGTAATTCATTTAATAAAAACCTTAGATAGTGACAAAGATTTAAATAGTGCCAAGGAACTATCAACTGAAGCTGAGAGAGAATTAACTTTGATTGAAGAGAAATTACAGCTCTAGAGATAATTATAGGTCAGGAGGAGACAGCTCTCAGGCACAGTCACATTCTGAGATTTTTGGAGGCAGGATTGTAATTTTCAGACTAAGTCAAGGTTAGAGTCAGTGACTGGCTCCTTTGCTTTTCTGGTCTTAGGTTGAACCCCAATATTATCTCTCAGTGTTTATTAATCACAACTTTATATTAAAGTAGGTTTTCTTATATATAATGGAAGGAATATTGAAGGAGTAACCAATTATTAGGGAAGATAGTGCCCCAAGTAAACATATTATGCTACCAAGTAAAACCTCAGAGACTATTCCCTGGAATATTTACTACACTTTGTAACTTCATAGTAGGGCTTTATTTCTGTTAAGAGTATTTACTATGTCTTCAACAATTGAGAAGTTGAACTGGTGAGTAACTAGAAACTTCATTCCCACTTACTAGCATTCACAGTGCTGGAAGGTATGCTATAGGCTCCTACAGGAGAAAGGTAATCACTCAGTTAAATGTCCTGTGACCTGTTGGTGTGACCATCCTGCATGATATACTAGTAAAATAGTGGCACCAATGTTATATGAGAAACCAAGTACTTTTTTATTGAATTGAAGGCAAATTGCATGATCTGAAACACTTTGAAACCCTTACCTGACATTGCTAAAGTAGACAAGAACCTGAGACTAGATAGGTCAGGGACCTAAGGGAAAGCCTATCACTCTGTTGAAAGATGATAAAAATTAAATGCATTCTAAAGTTATACTTCTATAACCAAAGATGAGGGCCTCATTCATAAAAGTCTCTTATCTTAGCATGAAAATTAACAAAGAGATCCACAATGGAAAATGTTCAGAGAGTAAGAGACATTGGAACATTCAGTACTAAAGGTTAAATCTTCATCAAACATATTTTCTCAAGGCTCTTGGATCTATTTATAAGAGGAAGAAACACTGTAAGAGCCAAAGGGGTCTCCAAATGAAAAGTATCTCCCAGATACAATGTGAGTGATGCACATATGCACTAACAGATACTATGGCAGCTCAAACTAGATATCCAGCAAGAAAAATGAAAAGATGATACAAGGTCCCAACCTTAACTAAGAAGATTAAGATTTTTTATTTATTATTAGTTGGTTTTTATCAATTTATAGTTGATACTCAGTGGCAAAAGGAAAATGAAGTTTTTCCTAATGAAATCTAACTGGATATATAAGTCATAATCCAGAGCATTCCCCATGTCCAAGTGTAGTTGGCCAATATGAAATTAATTCAATGTTTTTTGATGATCTTTTCTTGTCTTTTGCTTGCTTGCTTATATTGCTATTGTGTTTTTGTAAATTTTTTTTTTAAAAATTGGCCCTGTCTCAAAAATCCAAAGAAAAAAGCATCTTGAAAGAGAGAGAAGAGAATGTATTAATAGTGGGTGAGAAGGTACAGATCTTCTAGGTAGAGTTGGGGATGTTGAATAGACCATGAATATACATTGTATGAACAAGATTATTTAAAACAAACAAGCAAAGACTTTAATTAGGCTTCTAGTTCAAGAGGGTTAGAGTCCATATTGCCAGAGTCAATGTTAGTAGGGACAGCTGAGAAATTACACCACATTCAATAACGGGAGTCAGAGAAAACTCTGGGGATGGCAGAAGAGGTTGAAGTCTCAAAACCTGCCCCATGACATACCACATCAAGAAGGCTACACCTCCTAATCTTCCCAAATAGTTTAACAAACAAACTGGAGACAATGTATTCAAATATATAAGCTCATTATCTTATCATTCATATAACTACATTCCACACTGGACCCCACATTAAAGCAAATATCTCAACTACAAACTTCCAATATTCTTTAGTTCTCAATGACTAAAGTCTTTGGATACTCATAGCAACCTACTTTTTATAATCAAAAATCAAATACATTATTCTCAACACACAATGTTACAGAATCTATTATAATTTTTACAGAAATAATCACAGTATACAATGAGAAAGTACTGGAAAAATATGACTAAAATCCAGCTGGGCAAACTCTGAATCTTATAACTCCATGTAAATTGTGAAAGTGCTTCAGTGTCTTGGCTCTTCCAGTTTTGCTGCCTAAAATAAACTCCCTCACTCAAGCTACTTTCTATCCCTGTGCGCAGGTACCCTTGTCAGATATCCCATAACTCTGGAACATTTAACATATTTGGGTGTTACAGGAAACTCTATTACACTGTGAACCCAGAGACTGTGTTAATTAAGTAAAGTCAACTAGTTGACAGAATCAGAGGGTGTCTGGAAGATGGATAGAGAGACACACAAGAATTAGTTGGGAGGGACGTTGAGTATGGAAGTAACTCTTGGTTTGGTGCTCTGGAAGAATGCTCTTTTTCTGAGATTCTGGTGAAGGAGGAAGGTCAGGGAGTTTCTCCACAACCTCTCTGAGCTAATGAGTTTTACCACAGCCTCTGACTCCTGAGTCTTTATTGGTAAAATCATAAGACATTAATTTATGTAAAAACAATTGGTGGCAAATGTGGGATGTTAGGTCATGCCAGTCAGTGATGCAGGCTTTGCTGCCACCACTCCTCCACACATCCACATGAGATGCTCTGGCACTGTGTGGTACTTCTGCTTCAGTGTATTCTGGTCCCAAGCACCTCACAGCCTGAGCAAGGGGCAGCTGGCTACTTCATCTGCCACGACCTATGTAGCAGTTGCCACTGCGTGAACAAACTGAATAGTCAGAATATTAGGTGAAATACCTGGAAATTCTCATGGGGAGTTAAATAATATTAAAAATCTTTCCCATGTTAAACATAGGAACTATCATAATGTAGGAGTTAGGACCCTGCATAGTGCTACTGTGGACAGCCTGCAAATGGAAGCAGTAAATGGGATAAACGACTTACCTGGGATTGACAGAATGCCAGCTGTAACTACTATTGGTTTGGTAATTCACATTTTATCCTTCACAGCCATGGTGGGTTTTTTTTTTTATGTCATTGAAGAAAAATTACAGGAGGCACATGTGGATAAAGTGAATCCAAATCTTAATTGCTTTCTTTCTTTTATTGTTTTTTATTGAGCTCTATATTTTTCTCTGCTTCCATGCCTGTATTTCTCCTCCCCCTTCAACCATGCCCCAAGGTCCCCATGCTCCGAAGTTACACAGGAGATCTTGTTATTTTCTACTTCCCATATAGATTAGATCTATATAAGTCTCTTTTAGTGTCCTCATTGTTGTCTAGGTTCTCTGGGATTGTGGTTTGTAAGTTTGTTTTTTTTTGCTTTTGTGTTTAAAATCCGCCTATGAGTGAGTACATGTGATAATTGCCTTTCTGTGTCTGGGCTACCTCACTCAAAATAATGTTTTCTACCTTTATCCATTTGCCTGCAAAATTTAAGGTGTCATTGTTTTTTTTTCTGCTGTGCAGGACTCCATTGTGTAAATGTACCACATTTTCCTTATACATTCTTTGGTTGCGGGGCATTTAGGTTGTTTCCAGGTTCTGGATATGACAAACAATGCTGCTATGAACATAGTAGAGCTAATGTCCTTGAAGCACGATTGAGGATCCTTTGGATATATACCAAAAAGTGGTATTGCAGGGTCTCGAGGAAAGTTGTTTCCTAATTTTATGAGAAATCACCACACTGATCTCCAAAGGGGTGTACTAGCTTTGATTCTCCCCAGTAATGCACGAGGATTCCCTTTACCCCACAACCTCTCCAGCATAAGTTGTCATCAGTGTTTTTAATCTTGGCCATTCTTACAGGTGTAAGATGGAATCTCAGAGTTGTTTTGATTTGTATTTCTCTGATGACTAAGAATGTTGAACATTTTATTAAGTGTCTTTCAGCCATTTTAGATTCCTCTGTTGAGAGTTCTCTGTATAGGTCTGTACTCCATTTTTTATTGGATTTTTTTTTGATGATCAATTTCTTGAGTTCTTTGTATATTTTGGAGATCAGACCTCTGTCTGATGTGGGGTTAGAAAAGATCTTTTCCCATTCTGTAAGGAATCGTTTTGTCTTGTTGACTATGTCCTTTGCTTTACAGAAGTTTTTCAGTTTCAGGAGGTCTCATTTATGAATTGTTTCTCTCAGTGTCTGTGCTGCTGGGGCTATATTTAGAAAGTGGTTTCCTGTGTCAATGTGTTCAAGTGTACTTCCCACTTTGTTTTCTATAATTTTCGGTGTGACTGACTTTATGATGAGGTCTTTGATCCATTTAGACTTGAGTTTTGTGTATGGTGATAGATATGGGTCTATTTTCATTCTTTTACATGTTAATATCCAGTTATTCTTGCAGCACTTATTAAATATGCCTTCTTTTTCAATTTATTCTACAGGAATTTTAATGCAAAGGTAAGAAGATATTATCTTAGAATGTATCTTTTTAACCATATAAGCCAAGTAATAAATTAAATACTTTTGTGGAAAAGGTCTCTGAATTAGTTGTAAAAGGAAAATTGAGTCTCTGTCAACTAGCAGATATAGTCCTAGCAGAGATTATAATGGGTTTTACAAGTGATGAAATTTAAAAAAATTGTGGGAAGATGATGAACCTTGGCAACAAGCTTGTGCTAGTTTTTTAGGAGAGATTAATAACATTTATCCAAAAGTGATAGCATTAACCTTATAAAGACAACTACTTAGATCTTTTTTCCCATTGTACAGGACACACTAATAACTGGAGCCCATACATTCTATAATGATGCAAATTAATCAGGAAAGGTACGTTGCAAATCAGAAGATTTAAGTAAGGTGGAACAAAACCCTTATAATTCTGTCCAAAAGGCAAAATTATATGCTATTCTCATGGTACTAAGGGATTTTAAAGAACCTCTTAATATAGTTACTGTTTCACAATATGCAGAAAGAGTTGTCTTGCATATGTAAACCACTGAATTTATATCTTATGATACAGAATTGACATCATTATTCTTACAGGTTCTAGATATAATCAGGAGTAGGCTCTGTCATATATATATATATAAAACACATACATATCCAAACCCATATGGGTCTGCCAGGTCCTCTAGACAAGGTAATGCAGAAATTGACTGAAGAAACATCATGTCAATAGCAAAGGTTTAAAGAAAGGGTTTCCTATTACATGGCAACAGGCTAAGGAGATTATAACGAAATGTCCTACTTGTTATTTCTATAACTGAAATCCACTACCAGCAGGAAGTATCCCAAAGGGTACTCAAAGGAATTAAATGTGACAGATGGATGTGTTCCACTTTGCAGAATATGGAAAATTAAAATATAAACACCACATCATTGACACTTATTCAATTTTCAATGGGCAACTGCTTTGAGCACAGAAAAGGCTGATTCGGTAATCACACATTTATTAGAAGTTATGGCCATCATGAGTATACCCGCACAAATAAAGACAGATAATGGTCCAGCATATGTCTCTAAGAAAATAAGACAGTTTTTGCTTATTATAATATAAAGCATGTTACAGTTATACCACACAATTCTACAGGTCAGGAAGTTATAGAAAGTTCAAATCAAACTGTAAAGTATATTCTAAACAAACAGAAAGGAATGGAAAATACCCCCATAAATAGATTACATAATGCTTTATTGTTCTTGAATTTTCTTAATGCTAATTTGAAAGGAACTACAACAGCAGAGAGACATTGGATAATAGAAAAGTCTTTTGAATTAAATCAGGTGATGTATTTCAAGGATGTGTTGACTTCACAATGGAAACAAGGAGATGTATTATGATGCAGAAGGAGTTTTGCTCTTGTTTCAACAGAAAAAGGAATGTTACAGATAGTATCAAAATTAATAAATATTCAGTTTAAAAAATAAAGATCTCTTGAGAAAGAGAAATAACAGCTCATCCACAGAGGTGAAAACCAATCAGGTTATAAGGAAACCTCATAAGGGTTGGGGCAGGGTTCTGTCCTGGTCTTTGAAGGAAAATACTCATCTTCAGAAAATCAAGAGACCCTGTACATCTAGATGCCTAAAGAAAAAAAGATAATTATCTAGATAGGATCACAAACCAAAGAGAATTATTACTTGTGAGGACAGGTTATCTGTGGTTAAGAATCTCTGAATATTATTTAGAATAATAGTCATGACTCACTTAAAAATCAAAGCTGTCTTTGGGTGTGGACTCTTAAAGTATAAATGCTGATGTAAAGCATGCATTCGGCCTCTCTTCTGGCTGTCGGATTTGGTTGCTATTCCCCATTCAAGCAGAGGACTGTGATCTGAGAGTGTATCCCTAAATAAATAACTGTTTATTACACTCAATTCTGAACTAGTGTGGGATTCCTTTTTAGCATTTGTCTTCAGATAAAATAGAGCTAGAGGCATAAATATTTGACAAGATAAGTTTCTAGGACAGGGCCAATATGCTGAATTACAAAGGCAGCTTTAATTTGAAGACCATATCTTGGCCTTACCATCATTTTTGAGCCTTAAATGCTTGGGACAAGTTTGAAGAGTCAGAAAAGAGGTCTGAGTCATTCACTAAAATTATACCAGGCCCCCCATTCACAGTTTTTTTTTATTACAATGATTGACTTCAGTTTTAAATAGAATGATATCAGTTTTAAAAGTCAGATGACTCTAATCACATTTTTTGGTGTTATTTCAGAAATGTAATTGTTAATTTAGAAAATGTTAGTTCAGAATGTAAAAGGCTGGTTAGGCCTTTCAGGGTAAGATCAGCACCAATAGATGATTGAATTGGAGATATGGCTGATATTGGATATATTTCTATGTTTCTAATTGTGCTTGGAAGAGAAACTTCTCTTCATCAGACATAGAGCTCAAGTTACAGAAAATCAAATGCCCTCATCGTAATGTTGGCAAAATTACAAGGAAAAGTCAAGTGCCAGCAAGAACAAATTCACACACACACACACACACACACACACACACACACACACACACACACACACACCATTTATTACAATTTTTAAGACTGTGATCCAGTTAATCCAACAACTGCTGTCTATGAAAGGAAAATTCAAGAATTCAGTAGTTATTTAGTCTATGAGCCTGGACGTCTCTGCTGGTTTTCAGTAAATGCTGAACTTCCAAAGAAATAGACTGTGCTGCCAGTGAATGGACTTGCTAAAGAGGCAAGAGTAATCAGGTAAAAAAGCAGAAGTTTTTTTCAATGTCCTTACATAGGCTTCCAGCCTACCAACCTCTATTTCCAGATTTGAAGTGACCTTCCCATTTCAAATTAAACAAAAGTCTCTCAGAGATGTGCCCCTGCATTTTTGGATTTTAGTTAATTCTAGCTGTAGCTACATTTACAGATAAGGTTAGTCATCACAAATCATGTCAGAGCTTAATATATGGGGGTAATTAATAAGAAATAGGATCATGGAGCTTGTGATGGAGATATGTGTTAGGGTCCTACTAAGACTGAGACATTGAACCCTCAGATTCTTAAAAGTTTATACCATGTGAAGAAAAAGTCAATGTGCCCTTAATAGAGGATACATTGTGCACACACATACACAACCTGAAGTATTTTCTTCCCTGCCTTTGTCTGAGGGCATTGATCCCTTATAGACAAACTAGAAGTGACCTTCCTTCAAGTATATGCCAGTCCAGTTATGGTAATAGAGATGTCCCTCATGGCCTCTAGACCTATAACCAGACTGAAGTTTAAGCAGAATCCTAGAGGGGACATAGAAAGTATATCCATGAGTATGTGTATTACACAACTAAATTGCTTAATGAGTTTACTAATTAATTAAAACAGAGGTCTGTGGATTACATGTGGTAATGAAATTTAAGGCTTTGAAATAATAATATAAGGAAACTTAAAACTGAATTAGCTTGAGTTTATCCATATAGACACACTAAATGGAGAGTCTATGTTTAATACCAAACTGTGTACAGTTAAACAAGGTGTCAAAAGTTTGTTTGATTGAATTGGCTGAAACATTTGTCAAAAGATGACATACTGAAATATCTGGAGATTCCTGATATCCTTTGGCTTAGTGTTGATAAAGGGATTTTAAGACTTAGAGAAATTTCAATACAAGAATTATTTGTCATGAAAAACTCAATCCTCCACATTGTGGAGGCCCGGATACATTTACTTTATTAACACTGTAATCATGATAATAAAAATGTTAGAGAGTCACAAGCATATTAGAAGTTTTGTTATTACTCTAGAGCCAGAATAGGATTGGAGCTATGTCACTCAGCTAGATGAATCAAATACAATAAGTTTAATTATGTCCTATAATACCCGGGTGAACCATCACAGGCAAAGTGAGAATAGCTATCATAATGGGCAATCTAGGCAAAGAAATGTCTGTAATGACCTGAGTTGACTATGGTGTCTTGACTCCTATGTACTTTTGTACTGGATAATCAGTTGCAGTATTTCTAGGAATAAAATAAAATAAGAAGCCTTGCTGTGGGACAATGATCTTCTACCTTGTAATGATCTGTCACTTGTATTGGTTTAATAAACTGCTGATTGGCCAGTAGCCAGGCAGGAAAAATAAGTGGGGCAACCAAGCAGGAAGTATAGGTGGTGTAACCAGAACAGGAGAATTCTGGGAAGAGGAAACACTCAGTCTTCAGTTGTCACTCAGATGCAAAGGAAGCAAGAAGAGACTGCCCCACTGATAAAGGCACCAAACCATGTGGCTAACAGACAAGAATTATTGGTTAATTTAAGATGTAAGAAATTATTAATAAAAAAGCCTGAGTTACTAGACTAGTTTAGAATCAATGTAGACCTCTGTGTGTTTCTTTGGGACTGAATGGCTGTGGGACCAGGTGGGAAAGAAACTGCCCCTATTCTCTCTAGATCTGGGATTAAAGGCATGCACCACCCAGTTTCTATGACAAGTAGTGTAACTACAGGCATTAAAAGTGTATTTCATTATGGCTACTGAGATTAAAGGTGTGTGTCACCATAATCTGGTCTATGAGGCTAACCAGTGGGACTGTTTTACTCTCAGATATTCAGACAATCTTTATTTATTACAATACTATTAAAATACACTACAAAGCCTAGATCTAAATATGCAGAAAAATTCTCAGAAATAAATGAAAGAAAGACAATATTGGATCATGGCACCAGGGGACCTGGGATCATGAACTAACTTCCATACTTGAGGCAGTTTTCAAACTCACCCACAATGAACTAATGATCAGATTCCCTTGAAGAATGACCTTGTCAAAATTTTTGAGTTTTATTGTTAGCATTTCTCTAATCCTTCCTTTAAGAGACATGTTACAAGGGTAATTGTTGAGAACCAGGTAGATCCAAGGGTTTCACTGAGACTCTGATCCATAAATAAGGAACATAGTTACTTGAGTAAAAGCAGGAACTTGTTTGAAAGAATGAATAAAAGCCTGGGCCTAGAGCCTTGGTAGGAACTTACAACTTTATCCTGTAAGCTCTATTCTTTTTGTCCTAGGGAGCTCTGATTATCAGTCTCTTTCTTGGTCTTCTTCCTTTGAACCCTGTCACTAATGACCAACCTGTTAGTACAGGTCAGTAATTACACACTGGCTGTAAAGAAATAATGAGAGTTTCCAGGATCAATTTATTAGCAATTTTCAGTATGTGAGTCATGACCCTTTGTATGATCGAACAACCCTTTCATAGGAGACCAATATCAGATATTCTGTATATTAGATACTCCTGTATATGTAGAGGTGTATGGTAGTCAGGTGATTAAAGGAGTTTTGACTAAGCCAAAGGTCCTGTTGTTTCACAATTCATCATGATTTTACTCCAGTTATAGAGTGCATCTTGCAGATACATATTCTTAGAAGTGTGTGGAATTCATATAATATTTTTCTGAGGTGTGGAGCGGAAGTTTAGGGTTGAGAATATCAACTGGAAACCATTGGACTTACCTGTACTATGGAAAATATTCAGCTAAATCAATATTGTATATCTGCAGGAAATGCAAAACTAGTGTCACGTTCAAGGACTATTTTAGAGACTTGGAAGAACCACATATCCAATTAAAGAGGAAACGTTTATGATTTGGAAGCAAAACTCTTCCATTATCTCAGATAACTATTCATCATTGAGATACAGCTTTTGCATGCAATTGAAAATTAATGAAACAGAACATTTAGCCACTAATTTATGGTGAAACATGAGCTTACCTTTATTAAGTTGGCATTAACTGAACAATGAAGTCATAAAATACAGTATGCACACACAAATCCATTAAATATATATTACATATATTTTTCTGATAGAATGTCAAGATACATATGCAGTACACAATAATTTATATCATGTCTTCTGATTTAATAAACATTTTCATTATATTAATTTTTCAAATAAAGAAAATTCTCATTATTGGAAAATGGTCAAAATACAAATGATGAAAAATAATGTTAAACCATTGCTACTAATACAGAAGTAAAATAATATCAATTTTTCTTTATTAGTGTACGGTTCAAACATAAAATGTTAAACAATATATTATCAACAGTCTTTAAATTATCTACCCATTGTATGCAAAGGCTGAGATAAAGTTTATAGCTCAGTCTGTAAGTTCTACATGAAGCTAACCTGTTGAAGCCATAATTTTCTCATAGCTTTTTTCATTTCCTGATTTCTCAGTGTGTAAATAACAGGATTCAGTACAGGAGTGATAACAGTATAAAATACAGCAAGGACCTTATTGCTTGCAAAACTACCAAATGGCCAGGTATAGATGAAGATACAGGGTCCAAAGAACAGAGTGACCACCATTATGTGGGCAGACAATGTGGACAGAGCCTTGGAAAGCCTGCCAGGTGATTTATGCCTTACAGTGACCAGAATGACAATGTAAGAAAAAAGCAAGAGGATGAAACAGATAAAAGACAGCAGCCCACTGTCAGCAATGACAAATAACTCCAGAGTGTTTGTTTCAATACAAGCAAGCTTGATTACCAGGGGGAGATCACAAAATATGTTATTTACAATATTGTGGCCACAGAAAGGCAAATTCACTATCAATACCATCTGACTCATGGTATGTATGAAACCAATTGTCCAGGAAAGTAATACAGATACATTCAGCAACCTGTGACTCATAATTGTCCTGTAGTGCAAGGGTTTGCATATGGCCACATATCTATCAAAGGCCATGACTATCAAAAGTGTTGCTTCAGCACCTCCAAAGAGGTGCATGAAGAACATCTGGACCGTGCATCCCCATAGAGAGATGCTCTTGTGTTCTGCAAGCAAGTCTCTGATCATCTTGGGTGTTGTGACAGTGGAAAGACACATGTCCATAAAGGAAAGGTTTCCAAGAAGAAAGTACATGGGAGAACGAAGGGTAGAATTAGCTGCCACTGTGGCTATAATGAGAATGTTGCCCACCACAGTTGCATCATAGATCAAAAAGAATATTGCAAAGAAGAAAATCTGAAGTTGCCAATCTCCAGAAAATCCCACTAAAATAAATTCTGTCACAGATGATCCATTTTCATAATCCATTAATTCAATTCAGAAAGTTTCTGGGAGTTTTTTTAATTCAAGGAGGTGGAAAACAAAAGCAAGCCACAGTTATTGTTAGTATGGACATTTTTTTTCGTTATAAGTACAATATCAACTGATGATTTGAAAGCATTCAATGTTTAACATATCAATATGACTGAATATAACTTGAAATGATTTTAAGCATCACACACCTTTAAACAATAGTCTCATACAAACTAGAAAGCATTTGAAAGGGTGAAAGTTCTATCATTTTACCTTATCAAATGATATATTTTGGTAGATCCTATTTTTCCCATTCTTTTGTTCACCCAGAAATAAAATTTAAGATTAGATGGTAATAACTTTATTTTTCTCTAATATATCAATCTCCATTTAACCTATTCCTTAAACTTAGGTGATTCAACTATAAATAGGATGCAGAATCATACTAATAAATACTTTGATCTTTATTTCTTAAGAGCTCAACAAAGATTACCTATTGTTTTTTAAACAAAGACACAAGTTAGAATTCAATTTGTATATGGAAACCAGTCTTAAAATTCATTAAAAATCAATTTTCCTTTTAATCCTTTCTGATATTTTATAAAAATCTCAAGAAATATATATTCAGACTCAGATTGTTTTAAACTTTTGTTCTCAAATGCTTCATTGCCAATTAAGAAAGATGGGCTCTTGTGGAAAATGTATGTATTTGTACATACTAGTTTAGAAGCAAATAACTAACATGGTGTCTCGGTTTTCATATATAAATTATGTTTGTATTTTAATGAGTAATGTTAAACTATCTCAACTGGGCTTTTAGATATCATAATTTTTGAGTAATAAAACATTATTAATCATAGGAAAGTGTTTGTCAAGTGCTAGACTTTACTCTAAATATTTAATGGACATTAAAGTTGTTTAGTGCTCATAACAAACACATGAAACAAGAGCATTACTGATGCCAAGTATATGTAAGGAAGCTATGATGTACAATTTATTAAAATAACTATATAGCTAACAAGAATGAATGCTAGTGAGTAAAGCAGATCAATCTGTCACCAGAATCTGTGTTTATATCAATGTGACAAATGCATTAAAAATGCAAAGAATATATTTCTAACTGTAATAAATAATTTAATTTTATCATTATGAAGTGTTCTGAAATCAAAGATGATGATACATGCATCAGGCACATCCCACAGAAGACATTTACAATGGTTTACATTTCTTTTTTATTTATTCCTAGAATATTGCATATTGCAGATTTTTCATGGATAAAATATGGAATTGAGCAGATCCTTTTTCTATAAAATTATGGCATAAACTTGCTCAAACTACTATCTTATTGTTAATAAACCTTACAGGTGCACAATTTGTAAAGTTACCCCTTAAGGTCTGAATGTGTAGCATGCTTTAAGGCACGGGAAATAAGCTAAAATCAAGCTTTCACATAAACCTACATAGGGACTGACACAGCACTGGATGCTGGCAAACATCTCGATACAGGGAGAAATTAACAGGTGACACAGCTCAGTCCTGAATGGGTTAAGCAGAAACCCTCATATATTATTCTTTCCAACCATCCATCCCAAGTTACAGTGCTTGAAAAATAAAACAAATGTGATACAGAAAGCCACACATTTGTTTAGTACTCACCAGAAACACAGCTGTTTTGGAAAACAATGCCCATTAACTTGGTTAATAATCAAATAGCATTTTCTTCCAAATAGGAATCCCCTGCCAACAGATTTTCTGATTAAATAACTAGTTGGGTTAATAAAAATCACATTAGAATTTCTTTGTGGTTGGACAGATAGACCACTTTCTGTAAAGACAAAAGCAGTAGTGGCATCCTGCCATACCTGGCATCTCAGCACTAAGGCAGGAAAGTTTGAGAATGCCCTGAGGGGCTACATGGGTGAGATCCTTGTCTCATGGAAAACAAACAAAAAGCCATAGCAAGTATACTTGAGGCCCTGGCTTTGACCCAGTACCACACAAAACAGAAAGGTGCAAAACCACAAGAGATGGCAATAAGCGTGACAGACAACTCCACTAGTCAGTGGTGCATGAGGAAGCTTCCATAGTTTAAGAACAGCCTGCAGAAAGTTCGAAATCCACTTGTGCTCAGTTCTACAACCCTATAAAGGGCATTCCCCATCCCATAGTTTCAGCTTTAGCCTGCCTCCTGATCTCTTGAAGAATTTGATAAATATTCTTTGAATTCAAAAGTCTCATGTGAAATTCTTATAAGGTGCAATTCAATAACAAAAGAAATATCTTACAAATGTACTTAATTACCAATGTTCTTATGTAACCAAACTCTGCTAGGAAGAGATTTATAATCTAGAAATACATAATTATAAAGAAAGTAAGTCATGTGAGAAAAGACTTAACCTAGTGTAGGACTTATGCAAAAACAAAATAAAGATTATTTTCATGTAACTTCTTCAAGATTGAAATAAACTTTATGGTCAGTAGGCAATATGGATAACATATGAATATCTATAAAATGTGTTAAGTACTTCTTTAAAATACTTTCCAATTGCTTGAAATCAAATACATTTCCCTCTAAGGCAATCCAAAGCATGTTGAAGATCAAATCTATTACATTTTTCACATATTTTTGCGGTCTTTTGTTGGGGTACATACTTTGCCTTGTTTATTTGGAAACTAGCTGTTTTGCTGTTCTTACAATAGGGAACAATCATGATAAAATTCTTAAATTATTTACATTTTCTTCTTTCATTGAATGTACAACATCTTATGCTTTCTCCCTTTTATTCAATGACCACTGTTTTCTTTTTTTTAGTTTATGGTCTAAGGATTAAGAACACAATGTCATTCTCTATTTCCTCCTCAAATGGTGAATATACACAAATATTTATATACTCTGTAAACTACCTGAATCTTGAAAAGAACAATAGTCCTAGTTTAATTTTCAGTCGTACTATGGACTTTATGAATGATCATATAACATTTTTATATTCATTGTAATTACTCATGAACAGACTAGTGTCAATTTTTTCTCTGCAGTATAGTATTGAGAGCATATTTCTCTCAGTTTTCACAGTAATTCTTAGTTCTAGCTTACTACAAAATGGTATGAAGTAAGCTCTTAATTCCAGGATTTGATGGCTTCAAAGACTAAAACCTTCTTCTGGCCAACACAATTATTAAAATGACATTTTAGTCATACTAAAGTTAATGAATTTGTTTTCTACAACGCTTTCACTTACCTTTTCTAACATACAGTATGAAGATCAAGATATTCAAGGTAGTATATAAATTGAACCTATGCTTCTTATTTTCTTTAATGGACTGAATATCATTCTTCAGAGTATCTCCACTTCCTTTAAAGATGTGGATCATTTACTGGAGATAGATTTTGGGAGTATTGGGAATGCAAACCTCAGTGGGAGTTGTTAGAAATGAGGCTATTGTGACTTTAGCATGACCATGAGAGATTCTTGCATTTAATTTCTCTCCTTGTAATGAGCTGTGTTTCTTCATGAGTGGTGCCTTCATTATAATAGACACGAGATTCTTGATGTTTTGGTGGTGATATGATATGTTTAGAATGATTTTATTGAGTTAACTTACTTCTTATACATTACTTCAAATCATTCCTATTAACTACCATTTTGTGGATTTTTTTCAAAGAATAATTCATAAACAATTTTAGTACATTTTCAACAAATAATTTTATACATAAATTGTTGATCATGCAGGAAATGGAAATTTTGAAATATTAAATGATTTTGAAATATTTAATAATACTAGTGGAAATATTATATGATTATCAAGTTATAGTACAGAGCTATCATCATGACAATAGTATGGTACTAGCCCAAAAGTAAACATAGAAAAATGGAAAATAGTAGAATACACAGATTAGAATCCATGCTTTTACAGGCACTCAATTTTTTTACAGAGGTTCCTGAAACACCACACACTGTAAGAATGTTTGTGTTTAGCAAATAGTATTAGCAAAACTGAATATGTACATGCAGGAGATTAAAACTGTCAGCTCCAAATAGCTTAAGGACTTCAATATAAGATTATGGACTTTAAATCTGGGAAAAGGAACTTTAGTTAAGAAATACTAAAATATTAAGTGGAGATGAGGACTTTCTGCACTTTTGGGAAGAACTTTAAAATATTCCGCCTTACTGAAAGGAGTACAGTACTGGGAGTTGAAGTAACATGCTCTTGCTCTACTCCCAATTCACTCTCTCTACTTCATGCTTATTTTTGAAAATATGAGCTCTCAACTTCTTACTCTGACATAATGCCGCCTTTTTACATGCTGCCTACGATGGATTCTTATACTTCTGAAACCTTTAATCCAAATAAAATCTCTGTTTTATATAAATTGCCTTTCTCAGGGTGTTTGTAGTGGCTTGAATTAGTATGGGTCCCATAGACTCATGTGTTTTAATGCCTGGCACACAGGGAATGGCAAAAATAGGAGGTGTGGCCTTGTTGAAGTAGGTGTGGTTTTTTTCGAGGACTTGTGTTAATGTGGAAAAAGGCTTTGAAGTCTCATATAATCTTAAACTAGACCTAGTGAGATAGTTTACTCTTTTGCTGTGGGAGCTCCTTCCTTTAAGGACCACTTGGGCGTGGTCTCTTTTGCTCTAAAAAGCAGTAGGAGCCCTTATCTCTCTCTTTTCCTTCCAGCTCTACTTCTGACTACTAGACTCTCTGTTCCTGGTCATGCAGAGGGCTGCTGTCTAGGACAGTGATCTGTAAGTCTTCCCCTTACATAAATAACACGTTTATTAATCATAATTCCAAACTGGTGCTCATGTTGATTTAAACTTCATGCCTCCTGGGCTCCGTGGGCCTAGACAGTCTCTGCCCACCTGGGTTACTATTTTCTGAGTGTTTTTTTTCCTGGTTTTTCAAGACAGGGTTTCTCTGTAGCTTTGGAGCCTGTCCTGGAGCTAGCTCTTGTAGACCAGGCTGGTCTCAAACTCACAGAGATCCGCCTGCCTCTGCCTCCCGAGTGCTGGGATTAAAGGTGTGCGCCACCACTTCTAAGTGGTTTTTAAATACCCTTTGCAGCGCAACACCCAAGCAGCGCTAGTTGGGGTGACTCTGTTGTCTGGCAGTGTATGTGGCTTCCGGGTTGCTGTTCTCTGCCCCTGGATTCTGGGTTTCTGCCTCCGTGTATGGAATTGATTTAATTACATTTACTTTGTTGAGCAACTCATATTTCCCAGTCTTTAACAAGTACCAAGGCGGACACTGAAACGGGACCATTTTGTCACCTTTGTATTGATTCTAGTCGCAACTCGGCAACAGCGCCACCTGTTGGATAACAGGAACAACAGCAGCAAAGAGGCATTGGATGATGGAAAAAACTTCTGAATTGCATCAACCAGTATATTTCAAGGAAGTATTGACCTCACAATGGAAACCAGAAGATGTACTACATTGAGGAAGGAGTTTCACTCTTGTTTCCACAGGAGAAAAAAATTATGGATACCATCAAAATTAATAAAGATTCACTTTGAAAAGGAGAAACCTATTGAAACAGAGAAATGACAGCGCATCCACAATGGTGACACCCATACAGGTGGTAAGGAAAGCCATATAGGTTGGGGCAGGGTTCTGCTCTTATCTTTACAGAAAAATACACATCATCAAAAATTCAAGAGACCCTGGATGTTTAAATGCTGGCAGAAGAAAAAATAACTCCACTAAGGAGCATATAGAAAACAGAATATGGTTTATAAATCCAGGTATGGGTTAGAGTTACATTTACACACACAAACATGCATATATTTATATTAATATTTTAACATATTCAGCTAGTTTTGGAGTTGGACAATGGCTCTGTACTTCTCTAAATCCAAGCGTGTTGTTAATAGGAACATTCAGAGTTTCTGTCTCATATCGGGAGACATCTGGTATGGGACAGAAGACTTTAGGAAAAAATTTTACTTTTTACATGTCTTTTTTGTCTATATCATATATCATATATCATTGAATGTATGTATATGTATGTACATGTTTAAGTTTTTCATGATGAACAATAGATTTTTCTACAGATCCTTTTCCTGCATTAACCTTTGAAGTTTCCAGGAAGATGGGACCCCATAGCAACAACTCTACCTAATTGAGATGACATCATGATGCAGACAGTGCTACTATAAGACCGCTTCTTTTTTGAGAGGGTTATCAGCTGCTGAAATGGTGCACTTTCTTATGACATTCTGGCCAGAACTCCAAATAAGAACTTTGAAAAAAAAAAAAAAAAACCTATCTATCGACTGCTCAGAAATAGTTTGCAACTATACTAGACAGTAATTTTGAAACTTAACCATCACTTTAATTTTGCAGGATCCCATTAAGAGACAAAGACACACTTTGTTGTCAGTGGGAAGCAATTCTAGAAGACAACACCTGCATTCCAAAAATGTATGTCCATAGTGTTGGGAACATTGTTTAGGGGTTGTTGAAAATTACTTGTATTAGAAAGAAGTTTGGGGTGAAAACTATATTTGTTTAAAAAATGAGGATAGTAATAGGGATAATAGAGTGAATACTTGTGAGCTATTATCATGGATAATTTACATTGGTATAGTTTTTGTATATTTATACAAGTTCAAATTATATTTGTTAATTTTGTTTACATTATTTGTACACCTATACGAGTTATTTTGTCAGATTGTATATATGTATGTTATTATCTCTGTTTAGGACATTTTGTATATTGATACAACTTTTAAGATATATTTTTTATATTGCATTATATATTACTCCTACCTCTGATCAAGATACTTATAGATTGTTTACATTTTGAGGTAATTGTCCTCATTTGTTGCACATTTGTTTATAGGTTACTTAATATTCTGACATGAAGTTTTAGTCTTTAAGTTATACAGGTACTAATTATTTAGGTAAATAGTTGTTTATGTTTGCTGTACATACAGTCAGATCAATTAGATTCTTTAGATACATAGAGATTGTATTCTGTCTAGATAGGTAATCTTCAACCACTTCAAGGATCTGTGGAACATGTCTTTTAAATAACTTAGGGTTCTGTTGACATGAGACATGAATGCTTCTGACAGCACCAATCTATTCCTGAGAGAATGTTGAACACCAAAGACACTCCACTTGGAGCTTGTTCTTCTTGGCAAAACTGGCCTTTGGGCAAGGAACTGACAATATCTCAACCACTGACAAGTTACATGATATCTGGAAATGGATAAGCAGGACTGTCAAATCTTGCCAAGACAGGATAAGATGGTTCTGAAAAATCTCCTGCCTCTGAAAATGGTCTGTCAATTACACTAGGCCGTAGCCAAAGTTGGTTCCTTCAATGTTGCAAAATGAGACTTTGGGTGATTGTTTAGGTAGCTAATTGTCTCTGTCATATATTGCTTGCTTTGTACTTCCTGCCTGCCTAAGTAATATTATCTCCCTTCTCAGTCCTTCGATAGGATTGAAGATTAGATAGTCCTCTTATGATCTAGCCAAGCCATTTCCAATACAAGATTTAGACTTCTTAGGATAGAATGTTTATTAAAACATCTAGCATATATTCCTTGTATAATATTGTTTGTGTTGATTGTAATTCTAATCTTATAATTGATATCTGTTCCTAGTGTACATTGTTTTGTATTGGGTTTGGAACTTTCTTACTTAAACAAAAGGGGGACGTGCTGTGGGAATTCCTTCTGCTCCTTCAGCCAATAGCCTTTAAGATACCAGCCCACTTGGGTGTGGTCTCTTTTGCTTTAAAAAGCAGTGGTAGCCCTGCTCTCATTCTTTTGCTTCCAGCTGCACTTCCGGCTACTAGATTCTGTTCCTGGTTGCACAGAGCCCTGATGTCTAGGACAGTGATCTGTAAGTTTTCCCCTTAAATAAATAACCCTTTTATTAATCATAATTGCAAACTGGTGTGTTTATTTTATGACTTATGTCTACACACTTTGTTGCCTAAAGGTCAAGATATAGAGCTGTCACTACCTCTTCATGAGATGCCATGTTGATAGTGGACTAACCTCTGAACTGTAAGCCAGTCCCAGTTAGATGTCTTCCTTTATAAGGGTTACCATAATCATGGGGCCTCTTCACAGCAAGAGAAACTTTAACAGAGACAGCATTTTATCATGGTAACAGAAAATTACCTAATGCAGTGTGACTTTGAAGGAAGCACAAAGAAACATCCTGTTTTCTAACCCATCGTTATCATGAGTTTTGCTGGTAATTATGATCATTAGTACTCAGAGTCTTTATTAAAAGTGTATATTCCTATTATTTTTTGGTTTTGTGGTATTTTTTCAGGTGTCTTTTGTTTAACTATTCTGGCATTTTTTCTTTGTTTTCTGTAGTCTCTTGATTGTTTTTTTAAATTACTTTTAATATTGAAATATTGCTTCTAGTATCCTCTTTAGAGCTAGTTTAGTAGCCATAAATTCCTTTCATCTGTTTTTGCCTTTTAAAATTTTTATTTCTTTTTAATATTATTAAGTACATTTGTTGGGGAAGAGTCTGATAAGACAGCTGTCTTTGAGAAATTTGGTCCATCTTTGAAGGTACTTCTTGGTTTAAAGGCTTCTGTGAAATAGTTGTTACAAATATATAATTTAAACATAATTGCATCATTTTCACTTTTCCATTTTGTCCGTCCCACTCCTTCCATGTACTCCTCTCACTCCATTGTAAAATCATGACCTCCTTCTAAAAACATAATTATTACACATGTGTATATTACAGAGATATGTTGATACAACCTGTTAAATACTTTTAGTATGATGTGTATTCATGATTTCTTGGATAATTACCTAGCTTTTCATAGTCAATTATAGAAATAGACCTGCTTTTATTAGTAGATTTAGCCTTACTTTCTGGATGCTTTCAATATCTTCTAATCTGTTACTCATAATATTTTAACTAGATAATATCATGGATAATTTCTTTCATAGTCTCATTTGTTTTCTATTTAGTTGATCTCTTTTACCTGGTTGGGCTTGTCTTTAGATTGTGGAGTTTTCTTCTAGTATTTTGTTGAAGATAATCTCTGTGACTCTCTTTACTATATCCATTTCCATTCTTCATTCTAATAGTTCAGAGGTAAGGTCTTTTAATGATGTCACTGAATTCCCACTTACTTTTCATACTTTCTAAAACGTATCAGTGATACTTATTAAATTATGTAATTCCTATTGTTATTTCTATACTTGTCCTCTATCACTACCTTTCTGTTTCCAAAATATTAATACTATGGGTAAGACTTTCAATTGAGGTTTTAAATAACTTTTTTTGTTTCACATTTACAGGTTTCTTTCTGTTTGTATTTTCTTAAAAATTTGAAATTATGTTTTCCTGTCTTAGATTGGCTTTATATTTTCTTTTGTCTCTATTTTTGGTTTTTTCAATTATTTGAAAATAGTTATAATCATATTTCTGAATTCATTGCCAGCTTGTTCTTCTGAATAATTTTCAGTAAATGCTATTACAATAGGAATTAATTAATAGGAGACATTAATTTTGGTATAATTTTTATGCCATGAAATTAACAGAATCAAATATCTTTAAAATGTCATTATAAAGTAACAAAAATGAATTTTTAAACTCTGTACCTTAGTGATATTGGCCACATCTTAAAAACACAAGTAACCAGGCAGAAGCAAGAGCTTCTGAGTTGTTCAGAACAAATATGTGCTAGTTAATTTTCTATGCTTTAATAAAATACCATGACAAACACAATTTATAAAAGAAAGCATTTGATTACCATCTCTACAGATTACTCTTAGGTTGCTGTAACTCAAATCCCATTCTGACTTCATTACTTGTGGTCTGTGCTTGGTGCAGTCCCCAGTTCTGTGAGCCAATGATTCCAGTACATCTTCCTTCCTATGTATGATCTGATGACCTACAGAAACATTTTTTTTTACCAGGAATATCTATTGGCCGCTAAGTTTATGATGCATAAAGGCAATTTTCATTACTGGCTTCTACTCTCATCTTTATAGAATTAATCTTAGTTTTGCTAAAACTAAAAATTTGGGGATAATATGAAAAAATTAAACCTATGAAAAATATGTAGAAAGGAAAAACAAAAACAGCCCCAAAACACAGAGCATATTTGTTTTAAAGATCAGAGAAATTCCTTTCCAATTTAAAGAAAGGGGTGCTTGTTAAGGTACAATAAGAGCACCAAATATCAAGTGAAAAGGATTAGAAAAAATATTCCTCATTATGTATGACAGCCAAAACATTTGACTGTACAGAACAAAGAAGTATACTAAATACAACTAAGTGAAAAGATCAAATAACATCCATTTGGGTAACATATGGCCTTTTGATAGAGATGGTGGAAGCCAGAAAGGTCAGTACATATATTCTACAAATGCCAGAGGCCACTGAGATTATACAGCTGGTGACAATTAGTACTTAGTAGGTTGACCCACCAGATGAATAATTCCCTGATGGAGAGCCCTACTTGGAAAGGTTGTGGGGTCACTGTTGTAAATAACTCTTTCTTTAATTTTTCTTATGTGTCACTAAAAACAGCTGTGAGTAACACACACTGCTTGTGTGTTTATAACATGAAATACTCTATCTACTGGGCACACATAAAGCTGTGGAGTGTCAGGAAGATGATCCATGTTTAAATGTAAAATTCTCATGAATAGAAATAATTCTAGGATATTTTTCATTACTGTGACATAAGAAAATAATAGTATTCTCAGTCACAAAAGAGCTAATTTTAGATTGCATAGCAAATCCAAAGCAAACTGGTTGCCCCTGGAGACAAATATCTGGTTGTCCCAAGAACAAATAAATGAGATCAATTTCCCAGGTGTTTTTTGCTGGTTAAAGGTCAAAGCATGAAGCAAATTTAGAAGACATAACTTTCTCAGCAATGGACATTTTGCATGTACTCCATGTATTCCCAACTTGAAGCTTCAGCCAGCTAACTGCTTACTATTTAAGTTTTTAATTTCAATGTCACTTCCTGTCTGAGAACCCTGACAGCTCAGAACAATGTGCTCACTTCACTCACTGCTCAGTCAGTGTGAACTTTCTACCCAGGGAGGAACTATGTGATCAGTTTTGCTCCCTTTCTTATTGTTTACTCAATTAGTTCTGTGACCCTGAAGATGTGATTCATAGTTTTCCAGATGTTTTGGTTGTGAGAAAATGCAGGGGAGATGTAGGGGGGATTAGGAGAGAAATTGTGGGAATTGCAGCCCCGAGTTGATAGCCCTGCCCCCATTTGAGGTGCTTATCTGCAAGGAAAACATAATAAATTCCCTCTGCTCCTGGAGCGGGGAAGGAAGGAATTTTGAGTGCTTGGTGACCGGTCCTTGATCCCTGCCAGGGTCAGGTTACAGTCCCTTCGCAGCCCCCTCCTCATTTGGTGCCATGGTATAAAACCAGCCCAGCAGACAATAAAGAAAGCTGTTCCACCTCAACCTCCTGCTCTGTGTATTCATTCAACCTGGACACCCTCCGCCGAGACTCTTGGTTCCAGCCCGCGCTGGCGCGGCATCTGGAGGTCCCACCGAGATCGGAAAGTGAGGTACAGTGGACTGGGTCGTCCCGTGGGCCGGCCGGGATGCATTGGGGAATTAATTATATAAAGGAATATTAATTAATTAATTAATATGGGTAATATTACAAGTAAATCGGAGTTAAAGTTTCAGTTAAAGAGATTATTGAAAGAGCAGGGAACAGCTGTAAAAACTAAGACTTTAGAAGATTTTCTTAAAACTATAGAGACGTGGAGACCCTGGTTCGTCACCAGTGGAACCCTCAATATTTCTGAATGGGAACAGGTCCGCGGGGATCTTCAGAAAACGTTGAGAAAGGAGGGGCCTGAAGTCCTACCAATGGCCACGTTCTCCCTTTGGAGACTGATCAGGGATGCTTTGCTTACAGAGAAAGTCCGGGTTAAGCAGGCTTTGGAAGCAACAAAAGAGGTGTTATCTGAGATCCAAGATAGTGAAACTAAGGCTTCCCTTTGTTCTGATAATGCCTCTGAAACAGAGGCCGAACTTCTCTCTCAGCCTGCTGAGGGGAGGCCTGGTAAGGTAGAAAAGAGAAAGATTAAAAGAAAGCGAAAACCTCCAGACAAGGGGGAGGGAAATGAATCCCAGGACCAAGTTTCCTCTGAGAGTTTAGGGGCTCGTCCCAAGCAAAATTCTTTGGCGCAAACACGCCTCTACCCTTCTTTGTCTGATTTTGAAGAGAGCTTGGGGGAATCAACAGGTTCAGAAGAAGAAGTTTTGGAGGGAGAAATCGCAGCGCTGCAGCGGGAATTACGCAGGGCCCATTTAAAAGAAAAGACAAAGGGGACCTCTGGGGAGCAGGACAAGCCCCCTCCCTATCCTCTTTCTGACCAGTTTGGGACCTCTCCGGCCCCTCCCACTTGGTTGGGCTCGAGGAGGCTCCGCTAGGAGAAGGCTCCCCGTGGAGGTGTTAAGTGCTGCCCAGTGATTGCCCCTGTTATAAAAATTCCTGACCCTAACAATCCAGGACTGGGCTGCCAGTCCTTCAATTTGTCAAATATATGTTGCAGCTTCTTTGGATCCACTTTGGCTTAAGTTTTCCTCCTTCCATAGTGTCCTTTATATAAATGATATACTTCTGGCAGTACCAACAAAAGAGGAAAGTTTGTTAATGTTTGCAGAGTTACAGACCCTTCTAGAGGGACATGGGTTCATTTTGGCCCCAGAGAAGGTGCAGATGCAACCCCCCCTATTCCTATCTGGGCTTTCAAATCCAATCCATTGGGCTTCAGCCTAAGAGGCTGCAGCTGGATTGCTCTCATTTGCGGACCCTCCATGACTGGCAGAGATTATTGGGAGATGTTCAGTGGATCCGTTCCTCCCTTTCCATTCCTACAGGAGCTCTTAAGCCCCTTTATGATATGCTGCCTGGGGACCCTTCCCCTGCCTCCCCCAGGATCATGACTCCAGCGGCAAAAGAAGCCCTGTATGCCTTGCTTAATGCTCTTGAGCGAGCACATCTCCGCCGCCTCAATTATGACTGCCCTTTTTATTTCATGGTCTTTTCTTCACAATTTTCTCCTACTGGAGTTTTTTGGCAAAGGGGACCAATTTATTGGCTACATTTACCTGCTTCCCCTAAGAAGGTGGTGACTCCATATTATGAAATGGTGCTACAGCTCCTATGGAAGGCATATGATTTTAGTTTACAAGTTTTTGGAAGGATCCCAAATAAATTTCTAATCCCTTATCAAAAGGAAGAAATAGCAAGGCTACAGAGGGTTCAAGATGGATGGACCTTGTTCATCGCCACCACTGGAGCCATTTTTGATAACCATTATCCTGATTCCTGTTTAATTTCCTTTTTTAAGAATCATCCTGTTATTTTTCAAAAAATTATTAAAACCTCCCCCCTTAAATGAGTGCGCTCAGTGTTCACTGATGGTTCTTCCAAGGGCTATGCAGTGGTAGTTTCTGATTCAATTAAAGAAAAGCAGCCCCTAGGTCCAATTTCTGCCCAAGCTGCAGAACTCACGGCCTGCCTTATGGCCTTTTCTCTTTTCAAGGATCAACCCTTCAACTTGTATACTGATAGTATATATGTGGCAAGAATTGTCGGGCCATTGGAAACCTCACCATACATATTACCAACCTCTCAGGTTTTCCACCTTTTGGTTCAGCTACAAAGTCTTATATGCCAAAGAGTGTTTCCTGCCTTTGTTGGTCACATTCGGGCCCATACTGATTTGCCAGGGCCCTTGGCAGAGGGAAATAAGCTTGCTGATTCCCTCACCCGCCCAATGGCATTGTTCCTTTCTGAGGAACAACGAGCCCGTCATCTTCATGAAAAGTATCATTTAAATGCCTCTTCTCTAAAGTTTCACTTTGGCTGTTCTTTAGCCACGGCTACTCAAATCACGTCCCAATGTCCAGCTTGTGCTCCATTTCATAATGCCCCCAATGAAGGTGTTAATCCTCGAGGCCTCCGTCCTAACCACCTTTGGCAGATGGATGTTACCCATTTGTCCCAAGCTGGCAGACTTAAATTTTTACATGTCTCTATAGATACTTATTCCAAGGTAATTTATGCCTCCCTACATTCAGGGGAAAAGATTAAGGATGTTATTGCCCATTGTCTACAGGCTTTTGCCTATATGGGCATCCCAGACTTTCTCAAAACAGACAACGGACCGGCTTATACCAGCCAACGGTTTGCAAAATTTTGCCAAGAACAACAAATTACACATGCCTTTGGAATTCCACATAATCCCACAGGACAGGCCATAGTGGAGCGCACGCATGCTACCCTTAAACAGTTCTTTTGTAAAATAAAGAAGGGGGAGTATATCACCTCCCCAAATACCCAATTATCTACAATTTTATACATTTTAAATTTTCTAACAGTAGATAAACAAGGTCTATCAGCAATGGAAAGACATTGGCAGAAACCCTCCCAATCTCTGGGCTGGGTTATATGGAAGGATAGTATCACGGGACAATGGCAATCACCCACACCTATGCTGGCTAGGGTGAGGGGAGCCATTTGTGTCTTCCCTCCAGGAACCAAAAAACCCATCTGGGTGCCAGAGCGGAATGTTCGGCCGGTGGAGTCGGGTTGTACTGGCCCTGATAATATGGGTTCAAGTGAAGAACATCGAGGGAGGCCTGAGATGGGCACTGGTGAGGAATCCACCCATACTGATGCCAGTAAGTAAAATAAGCTCTGTTTTTCCATCCTTTTACTCCACCAATTATACCTTGGGAGTTCCTGCAGCAAATACAGCATTAGAAAGATCCTCACTGGGTAATTTAACGTTTGATATATCCCATGCCCTCTGCTTCCGGAGGATTAACAATATTTCAGAGATGCCTAGTGTCTCCCTTTTTGGGCCATGTGTGGTCCTTAGTAATTATTCTCTGGGAGACTTTTCTTCTAATTCTTCTGGACATCCCTGTTTTGGATTGAGAGATATCTTTTACCCAATAAATTTTAAAAGAATTGTTTCTGGACTCCCTACCCCTCCGATACCAGCTCCCTTATGTTGGAAGACGCCACAATCCTTCAAATTATATTTACCACTGCCTTGGGGAAATTGTGCTCCTAAGGAACCATGGAAATTGGAGGGAGATAAATATTTATGGTGGTTTGGTCACCGACCTACCTTTAAAAACTCCTTAGGAGGGGCCTTTGATTATTCCTATAGAAATCCAAATATGGCAGGAGTTTCACCTACGTTCGCAGGCATGTTTCTCTGTGGTCTCGTGCATGTACAGATATTAGACCTTTAGCCCTTCAAAGGGGCTTGGCCTTCAATGCCACAACCCGATGGAACACATCGGACATCTTTGAAACCTCCCTCCAGATTAATTATGCAGCGGGAATGAATTTCTCTATTGTCAGCCTAGCTTGTGTTCTACCTCCCTTTATGTTTGTCTCCTTTAATGGGTCGGTCGGGGAGGATGGTGTCCTTAATTGTTCTTCCAGCTCCTGCTTTTTGAGCAACTGCTGGTCCCCGATGGATGAGTCCGTGCTGATGGTGAGGATTCCTGCCCTGGTTCCTCTGGTGGTAGAAGACCCACATGATGGACGAGAGCTTATCTTGTATAGAGTAAGAAGAGACTTTGGGATCACCGCCGCAGTCATCGCAGCTATCGCCATATCAGCCACAGCTGCCACCGTTGCAGGAATCACCGTGTCCCAGAGTGCAGCTACTGCAGAGACTGTTAACACTCTTGCTGCCTGTGTTACCCAGGCCTCAGAAACTCAAAATACTATTAACTCACATATTCAGTTGGGGATGTTAAATTTAAATCAGCAAACAGCCTTATTACAGGAACAGATTAATGTGTTGTGGATGGTGCAACAAGCCTCTTGTTCTCATTTTTATCATTCTGCCTGTGTGACTCTTATGGAAGTGAAAAATATGTCCTTTGAGGTGCAACGCCTTAATGCTTACCTTAGGGGACCTTGGAATGATTCCTTTGTAAACTTTACCCACTCTTTGGTACATCAAATTATTGCAATTAATGAAACTCGTGTTGAACCTGTATCTGCTGAGGGATGGTGGAATACCATGGCCCAGATTGGGGGTTGGGCACAGCGATGGGGAGGTGCCTTATCCCTGGGGATCTTGGGACTAGTAGGGGTGGCAGTAGGCCTGCTCCTCTTAAAACGAGTCTTAAACATCTTCACCCTGACTGAGCTTGCCCACCGTCAGGTGTTACTCAGTCTGGCGCATGACTCTCCCGGAAGTCATGAGGTGTGGCTACAGATGCTGAAAAAATGAGGGCCTCCAAGGACGGGCAACCTGTGGGGAGACCCCCCACCTAAGACAGGGCATTGGGGGCCCTATGACGGGTAAGGGAAGGTACTTCTCTCACAGGACCTAAGACAGGACCCCTCATTATAAAATAAAGTAGGGGGAATTGTGGGAATTGCAGCCCCGAGTTGATAGCCCTGCCCCCATTTGAGGTGCTTATCTGCAAGGAAAACATAATAAATTCCCTCTGCTCCTGGAGCGGGGAAGGAAGGAATTTTGAGTACATGGTGACCGGTCCTTGATCCCTGCCAGGGTCAGGTTACAGTCCCTTCGCAGCCCCCTCCTCATTTGGTGCCATGTTATAAAACCAGCCCAGCAGACAATAAAGAAAGCTGTTCCACCTCAACCTCCTGCTCTGTGTATTCATTCAACCTGGACACCCTCCGCCGAGACTCTTGGTTCCAGCCCGCGCTGGCGCGGCAAGAAATATGAGAGAAGTGTGTGTGTGTGTGTGTGTGTGTGTGTGCGTGTGTGTTGGTAGGAAGAAATAGCCGAATGTACAAAGAGAAAGAGAATCTGTTAAGAGATATAGCTGAGGGAGTAGAGAGACAGAAGATGTATCTGTATAGAAGAGAGATGTGTTTGTAGGAGAGAGGTATGTGAAGGAAGAAGTATATGACTGCAGGACAAAGACATATACATGAAAATTGAGATATACAACTATGTAAAGTCATATAGGTGTATAGAGAGATTGTCAAGAAAGAAAAATCATTTAAGTTGAAGTAAAAGAGAAAGATACCATTAGAAAGCACATGTTTCCTTATTTACCCCTTAGACAGAAAAGTCTAGCTTTGTTACATTAGTGGATTTTTTTTTTGCATACTGGAGGTGGCATTGGAGTATCCAAAGGGCCTCTGGTGACAAACTTAGAGGAAACATAAATGCTATCTCAGGTTGTTTTGCCAATCAAAACTATCAATCATATTTACAGAGGAAGAAAAATATTTCATGAAAAAAACAAATTCAAGAAATTTAAGAAATATCTATCTACCAAAACAGCTGCACAAAACACTAAAATGGAAACGTAAGTCTGAAGAGGTTCACTGCAATTAACAGGTCATAGGGAACAAATAACCTGAGAACAATAAATCAAAATAGGGTAAACTTTCTGGCCATCCAGTGGGGTCTTCTCTCCCCGGCTACTGCCTTTCTCTTCTTATCCCATCCCAGCTTGCCCTCAGGCACCCCTTTCCATCTGCGGGGTCATATGATCCCCTAACTCAGCCTGCTTCAGAGCTGAGTGTCTGGGGATAAAGTGGTGAACACAACCGCTGCAGGAGTTTCATTGTTCAACTGAGCCTGAATTCGCAAGCCCACCTTGTTGTCTGCAAGGTCCCTGGCCAGCAAGTGGCCAGACCGGCTGGCCGGCCGCCCGCCCTAGAAGGGAGCACAGGCACCCTCCAATCCCCTAAACTTTCTGGACATTCAGTGGGGGCTTCTCCCTGACTACTGCCTTTCTCTTCTTATCCTATTCCAGCTTACTCCCAAGCACCCCTTTCCATCTGCGGGGTCAAAAGATCCCCCAACTCAGCCTGCTTCAGAGTTGAGGGTCTAGGGACAAAGTGATGACTACAACTGCTGCAGGAGTTTCTTTGTTACTCTGAGCCTGCACCTAACCAGTCAATCCTTTTGTATGCAAGGTTTCTGGCCAGCAAGTGGCCCTGCTCCTGTACCAGAAGTTCCAACCGGATGGGTAAGTGAATGCCTGACCATATGGCCAGATACCCCAAGAACAGAGCACAGGCCCCCCCCAATCCCCTAAACTTTCTGGCCATTCAGCGGGGCTTTTCCCTGGCTACTGCCTTGCTCTACTTATCACATCCCAGCTTGCCCCCAAGTACTTCTTTCCATGTGTGGGGTCCTTAGATCCACCACCACAGCCTACTTCAGGGTGATGAGGATCTGAGAGACAACTCCAATGCTAAGGAGTTCTAAAAGATGGCAGACCAAGAAAAACTACCAAGTACAGAGGTAGCCATAGCAAAGATTGAACCAAGCTGCCGAGACAATCCTAACAGCATTTGAAGGTAGAGATGGGCAAGTGCAAATGCAAGAATTCCTCCAACGATCTGAAAAGTGACATGAAAACACAAGAATTCAGTGAACATAGAACAGGAAGATTTGAACACCCTAATCAAGAAGAAGTAGAAGAAACAGACTTTAAACATAACATTTTGAAAGTGTTAGAGACCATTAAACAGGAAGTAAATAACTCCTTTAAAGAAATGGATGAGAAGATTAACAAAAAGATAGAAAAAATGAATAAATCTCTCAAAGATACCCCAGAAAACCAAGAAAAAGCAATCAAACAGTTAAGGGAAACAGTCAAAGACTTGAAAACTGAAATTGAGGCAATGAAGAAAACACAAACCGAGAGATGGCAGGATATGAAAAATCTGGGTAAATGAACAGAAACTACAGAAACAAGTATAACCAACAGAATATAAGCGATAGAAGAAAGAATATCAGATGCTGAAGATACTATAGAGGAAATAAATGTACAGATCAAAGAAAACAGCAAATCCAAAAAAAACTCATCACAAAACATTCAGAAAATCTGGAACACCATGAAGAGACCAAACCTAAGAGTAATAGGGGTAGAAGAAGGAGAAGAATTACAGCTCAAAGGCCCAGAATATATATTCAACAAAATTATAGAAGAAAACTTTCCCAACCTAAAGAAAGATATTCTTATGAAGGTACAAGAAGCATACAGAACACTGAATAGACTGGAACAAAAAAAATCATCCCCTTGCCATATAATCTTCAAAACACAAAAATACAGAATAAAGAAAGAATATTAAGAGCTAGCTGCAAAGAAAAAAGGTCAAGTAACATAAAGGTAACCCTATCAGAATTACACCTGACTTCTTTTTGGAAACCATTAAAGCCAGAAGGTCTTGGACAGATGTGCTGCAGAAACTAAGAGACCATGGATGCAAGCCCATACTATTATACCCAGCAAAGCTTTTGTTCACCATCGATGGAGAAAACAAGATATTCCAGGATAAAAAAACTTAAACTATACATAGCCACAAACCCAGCCTTACAGAAAGTACTAGAAGGAAAACCAAAACCCAAGAAACCCAACAACACCCACAATACCACAGACATCTGGCAACCCTCCACCAGCACAACTCAAAGAAGAAAAGCACACAAACTCTACTACCAAAAAGAATAATGAGAGTTAACAAACATTGGTCATTAATATCACTTAATATCAATGTACTAAATTCACTTATAAAAAAGACAGGTTAAGAGTATGGATGCAAAAATACAATCCAACATTCTGTTGTATATAAGAAACACACCTCAACCTCAAAGACAGACATTTACTCAGAGCAAAGTGATGGGAAAAGGTTTTTCAAACAACAGACCTAAGAAACAGCGTGTGTGGCTACATTAATATCTAACAAAATTGACTTCAAACTAAAACAAATCAGAAGAGATGTAGATGGACACTTTATTCTCATAACAGGAATAATTCATCAGGATGAAGTCTCAATCCTGAATACGTATGTCCCTAATATAAAAGCACGTACATATGTAAAAGAAACATTACTAGAACTAAAATCACACATCAACCCCACACATTAATAGTAGGAGATTTCAACCCTCCCCTGTCATCAATGGACAGGTCAACCAGACAGAAACCAAAAAAAGAAATAAGAGAACTAAGAGATGTAATGAATCAAAAGGACTTAACAGACATCTATAGAAAGTTCCATTCAAATAGGAAAGAATATACGTTCTCAGCATCTCAGGGAACCTTCTCAAAAACTGATCATATAATGGGTAACAAAGCAAGCATCCACAGATACAAAAAAATTTAGTAATCAGCTGTGTCTTATCGGAGCACCATGGAATAAAGTTAGAATTTAACAACAATTCTACCCCCAGAAAGCCTACAAACTCATGGAAATTTAACAGTCAACTACTGAATCATCCCTGGGTCAGGGAAGAAATAAAGAAAGAAATAAAAGTATTCCATGAATTAAACTCAAATAATGACACAACACACCCAAACCTATGGGACACTATGAAAGCAGTGCTAAGAGGAAAGTTCATAGCACTAAGTGCCCACATTTAAAAAAGGAGAAAGCTCACATTAGAGACTTATTATCACAGCTGAAAGCTCTAGAAAAAAAAGAAGCAGAATCACCCAGGAGAAGTAGAAGACTGGAAATAATCAAACTGATGGCTGAAATCAACTAAATAGAAACACAGAAAACAATCCAAAGAATCAATGAAACAAAGAGCTAGTTCTTTGAGAAAGTCAACAATATTGACAAACCTTTATCCAAACTAATCAAAAGTCAGAGAGAGAACACACAAATTACCAAGATCAAAGATGAAAAGGGGGACATAACCACAGATACTGAGGAAATTCAGAGAATTACTACAAAATCCTATATGCCACAAAGTTGGAAAATGTAAAAGAAATGGACTTATTTTTAGATAAATACTATATACCAAAATTAAATCAAGACCAGGTGAACAATTTAAATAGACCTATAAGTAGTTAGGAAATAGAAAAACCTATAAAAAAAACCCTCCAACCAAAAAAGCCCAGGAACAGATAGTTTTAATGCAGAATTTTACCAGAACATCCAAGAAGAGCTGATACCTATACTCCTTAATGTGTTTCACATAATAGAAACATAAGAGTCATTGACAAACCCCTTTTATGAAGCTACAGTCACCCTGATTCCAAAACCAAACAAAGACTCAACCAAGAAAGTGAATTACAGACCTATCTAGCTCATGAACATCAATGCAAAAATTCTCAATAAAATACTGAATCCAAGAACATGTCAAAAAATTATCCATTATGATCAAGTAGGCTTCATCCCAGAGATGCAGGGCTGGTTCAACATATGAAAATCTATCAATGTAATGCATCATAAAAATAAACTGAAAGAAAAAACCATATGATAATTTCATTAGATGCTGAAAAAGCATTTGACAAAATTCAACACCCCTTTATGAAAAAGGTCTTGGAGAGGTAGAGATACAAGGATCATATCTAAATATACTAAAAGCAATATTCAACAAACCAACAGCTAATATCAAATTAAATGGAGAGAATCTCAAAGCCATTCCACTAAAATAAAAAACAAGACAAAGCTTTCCAATCTATCCATATCTCTTCAACATAGTGATTGAAATTCTAGCAATAGCAATAAGACAAAATAAGGAGATCAAGAGGATTTGAATCAGAAAGGAAGAAGTCAAACTTTTGTTATTTGTAGATGATATGATAGTGTACATAAGTGACCCCCAAAACTCTACCAAAGAACTCCTACAGCTGATTAATATTCTCAGTGAAGTGGCAGGATACAAGATCAACTCAAAAAAATCAGTAGCCCTTCTGTAGACAAAAGATAAAGAAGCAGAGAGGGAAATCAGAGAAACATCACCTTTCATGATAGCTACAAATAGCATGAAGTATCTTGGGGTAACTCTAACCAAGGAAGTGAAAGATGTATTTGACAAGAACTTTAAGGCTTTGAAGAAAGAAATTGAAGAGGACACCAGAAAATGGAAGGATCTCCCATGCTCTTGGATTGGGAGGATCAACATAGTAAAAATGGCAATTCTACCAAAGGCAATCTATAGATCCAATGCAATCCCCATCAAAATCCCAACAAAATTCTTCACAGACCATGAGAGAACAATTGTCAACTTTATAAAAACCCAGGATAGCCAAAACAATCCTATACAATAAAAGTACTTCCGGAGGCATTACCATCCCTGACTTCAAACTCTATTACAGAGCTACAGTAATGAAAACAGCTTGGTACTGGCATAAAAACAGAGATGTTGACCATTGGAATTGAATCAAAGACCTGAATATTAACCCACAAACATATGAACACCTGAATTTTGATAAAGAAGCTAAAATTATACAATGGAAGAAAAAAAGCATCTTTAACAAATGATGCTGGCATAACTGAATGTCAACCAGTAAAAGAATGAAAATAGAACTATATCTATCACCATGCACAAAATTGAAGTTCAAATGGATTAAAGACCTCAATATAAGTCTGTACACACTGAATCTGATAAAAGAGAAAGTGAGATGTAGCCTGCAATACATCAATTGGCACAGGAGAATACTTCCTATGTATAACCCCAGTAGCACAGACAATGAGAGCAACAATTAATAAATGTGACCTCCTGAAACTGAGAAGCTTCTGTAAAGCAAAGGACACAGTCATAAAGACACAAAGGCAACCTACTGATTGGGAGAAGATCTTCACCAACCCCGCATCAGACAAAGATTTGATCTCCAAAATAAAGAACTCAAGAAACTAGACATTAAAATGCTGATTAACCCAATTAAAAAATGGGGCACTGAACTGAACAGAGAATTCTCAACAGAAGAAGTTCAAATGACCAAAAGACACTTAAGGTCATACTCAACCTCCTTAGTTATCAGGGAAATGCAAATCAAAACAACTTTGAGATACCATCTTACACCTGTCAGAATGGCTAAAATCAAAAACACCAATGATAGCTTTTGCTGGAGAGGATGTGGAGTAAGGGGTACACTCATCCATTGCTTGTGGGAACAGAAACTTGTGCATTCACTTTGGAAATCAGTGTGGTGGTTTCTCAGGAAATTCAGGATCAACCTACTCCAGGATCTAGCAATACCACTCCTGGGAATATACCCAAGAGATGCCCTATCATACTACAAAAGCATTTGTTCAACTATGTTCATAGTGGAATTATTTGTAATAGCCAGAACCTGGAAACAACCTAGATGCCCCTCAATGGAAGAATGGATAAAGAAAATGTGGAATATATATGCATTAGAGTACTACTCAGCATTAAAAGACAATGACATCTTGAATATTGCCTGCAAATGGATTGAAATAGAAAACACTATCCCAAGTGAGGTAACCCAGAACCAAAGAGATGGATATGGTATGTACTTACTCATAAGTGAATTCTAACCATAAATAAAGGACATTGAGCCTATAATTCGTGATCCTAGAGAAGCTAAATAGGAAGGTGAACCCAAAGAAAAACATGTAGTTATCCTCCTGGCTACTGGAAGGTGACAAGCTTGCCAGGCAATACTTGGGAGCTTGGGGGTGGGGGTGAGGAGTGGGCAAGAGGGGATGGGGAGAGAGAAGAGAGAGTGGGAGGTTTGGGGAGAGCTTGAAGTAATGGGATGATTGGGATGGAGGAAAGGTGGATATGGGAGCAGGGAAGTATATATCTTATTAAGGGAGCCATTTTAGGGTTGACAAGAGACATGACTCTAGAGGGATTTCCAGGTGTTCAAGGAGATGTCCCCAGCTTGTTCCTTGGGCAGCTGAGGAGAGTGCGCCTGAACTGGCCCTATCCTCTAGCCACACTGATGAATATCTTGCATATCACCATAGAACCTTCATCTGGCGATGGATGGAGATAGAGACAGAGACCCACACTGGAGCACCGGACTGAGCTCCCAAGGTCCTAATGAGGAGCAGAAAGAGGGAGAACATGTACAACGAAGTCAGGACCACGAGGGGTGCACCCACCCACTGAGACGGTGGAGCTGATCTAATGGGAGCTCACCAAGGCCAGTTGGACTGGGACTGATGGAGCAAGTGATCAAAACGGACTCTCTGAATGTGGCTGACAATGAGGGCTGATTGAGAATCCAAAGACAATGGCACTGGGTTTTGATCCTACTGCATGCACTGGCTTTGTGGGAGCCTAGTCTGTTTAGATGCTCACCTTCCTAGAACTGGATGGAGAGGGAAGGACCTTGGACTTCCCACAGGGCAGGGAAGCCTGACTGCTCTTTGGACTGGAGAGGGAGGGGGAGGGAAAATGTGGGAAGGGAAAAAATACAGAGCAATGTATTTACTGGTACAATTCTGCATGCTTCTATTTTTGAATCACCTAACTGAGAGGAATCCACCCCTCTCTTAAGGAGAAGTGGGAGGGTGACTTGGGGAGCAAGAAGGAAATGGGAGGAGGGATGAAGTGGAAATTTTGAATGGTATTATTTATAAAGCAATAAAAAATAGAAAAATAAATGAGAACACAGGAAATTAGTGCCTTAAATAGTAGATGGGAAGGAATAATCAAAATTTAGACTTAAATCACTGAAATAGATTTATTTTGTGTAAACACAGTACACAAAATAAAAAAAAACAGAAAACAAAAAGAAAAAGAAAACCCGGGATTAACCCCCACCAAGCAAGTTAAAAATGCCATAATAAAACTTTTAGAAACTGAAGAAAAAGCAAATACAAAAAAACAGAAAACGGAAAAAATATTTCATGCTCTTGGATAAATAAGATTATATAGTGGAAATTGTCATTCTGTAAAATGTAATCTACAGACTCAGTACAATCCCTGCTAAAATTTCAATACAATTCTTCACAAAAATGAAACAACAAACTTCAACTTTACATAAAACAAAAAAAAAAAAACAGGATGGCTAAACCAATATTAAATAATACAAGACTGCTGGAAGTATTGCCACCCCAGATTTCAACTTGTATTATAGCAATATAACAATAAAATTAAAATGGAATACAATGGCATGAAAACAAATACATTGGTCAAGGAATCAAATTGAAGACATAGACAAAATATTAAATACCTACTAACACCTGATTTTTATTAAATAACCTACACACACTTTACATAACAGATAACTTCTTCAATAAGTGGAAGTCATCAAATTTGACTGCTGTTCATAGAGGAATCCCAATAAATCCATATTTGTCACTGTACATAAAATTCCAGCCCAAAAGGGTCAAGAACACCAACAACAGACCAAATATCCTGAATCCAATAGAAGAAAAATTTGGGAATAGTTTTGAACTCATTGACACAAGAAATATTTACTGTAGATAACCCTAATATCACATACAATACATCAAACTCCTAACAAACATGACCTTACAAAAATGAAAGTCTTTATATGGCAAAAGGTTCCATCATTAAAGCATAAGGGCACCTTACAGAATCAGGAAATTTTTACCAATTATAATTGTGATTGCGGCTTAGTATCTAAAACCTATAAAGAACTTAAAAAAATTGAACATCGAGGAAAATAAAGTATTTAAAATTGGAGTACAGAACTAATCAGACAGTTCTCAAGAGATGAAACACAAACGAAAGAGAAACACTTTATTTAAGAAAGGTTCAACATTACTAGCCAGGAGGAAAATTAAAGTTATCACTACTTTGAGATTTCATCATTCACAAGTCAGAATATCCAAGATGAATAAAGAAAACAAGGTTGAAGAGGATACAGGCTAATGGGAACACTTTATCACTGATGGTACTGCAACCTGGCCAACTGCTAGGAAAATCAGTATTGCCATTCCTCAGGCATCTGGGAAGCGATCTTCCTCAGATCCAGCAATTCCCTCCTGAGTTTATACCCAAAGGACTCTACATCAAACTACAGATATATATGCTTGTTCATCCATTTTTATTACAGGTCTATTCATTATATACTGACAATAGAGAAAGCTTAGAACTTTATAAACTAGTAGATGGATAATAAAATGCATATTTAATGAAATATTACTCTGCTGTTAAGAAAAATGCCAAAAAAAAAGAAAAATGAAATTTAAAATTTTGTATGCCACTGGATGGGACTTAAAAATTCATTTTGAGTGAGGTAATCCAGATCCAAGAAGATAAGTATTACAGTTTTCTTTCATATTTGGATATAAACTTTTAAGTTTTTAATGTATGTGCTACAATCTGAATCATCACAGAGGTTAGGCAACTAGTAAAGCACCAGTAGATAGGATGGGCTCTTACATGGGTTAACAAATAAGAGATAAAGGGAAAACTAAAACAGAAATATTAAATTTGATGGAGGGGTGAGATAGAAGAGTAAAGGAGGAAATATGGGGAGGGAAAACTAATACCAAAAACTATTTGAAAACCTAATGGAAACCCATTATAGCAGGTTTCCTTATTTATAATGGAAAGAATATTAATGGAATGAACAAATATTAGGGGAGATAGTGCCCCAAGTAGACATCTTATGCCACCAAGTAAAACCTCAGGGGCTATGTCAAGAATATTGACTGCTCTTTATGACATCATAGTAGGGCTTTATTTCTGAGAACTTACTATGTCTTCAACCATTGAGAATTTGAACCGGTGCCTAACTAGAAACTTCATTCCCACTTACTAGCATTCACAGTGCTGGAAGGTATACTATAGGCTACCATGGAAGAAAGGTAATCACTCAGTTAAATGTCCTGAGACCTGCACTGACCATCCTGCATGATATACTAGTGCAATTGTAGCACCAACATTATGTGAGAAACCAAGTACTTTTTTATTGCATTTAAGAAAAATTCTATGAGCTGGAACCCATATCTGCTATTGCTAAAATGGCTATGAACTGGGGACTAAATAGTCTAAAGGAAAGACTACTATTATTATTATATGGTTAAAGGAACATAGGAATCAAATGCCTCCTAAAGTCATCCTTCTATCACCATAGGTGAGTGTCTCATTCAACACTCATCAGAAAAGTCTCTTTTTTAACATGAAAATTAGCAAAACAACCCATAATTATGCAATATGCAGAGAGTAAGAAACATTGAACACTCAGTCCTAAAAGTTAAATCTTCTCAATCCTATGCTCTGAAGGCTCATGGATCTATTTAGAAGAAGTAATACTATAAGAGCCAGAGGGGCTCCAAATAAAAAGTGTCTTTCAGGTACAACAAGACTGATGCACGTATGCACTAACAGAGGCTGTAGAAGCTCCAACTAGACTTCCTGCAATGAAAAGGGAAAGTAGATACCAGGTTCCAACCTTATCCTGGAAAATTAAGCTTTTTGTTTATTATTAATTGATTCTTATAACTTTATAATTAATACCTAGTGGCGAAGGAAAATCAGGTTTTTTTCCAATGGACTCTAACTGGATTTATGAACCATAATGCAGGGCAGTCCCCATGCCCAGGAGTAGTCTCAAAATTTGCCCCATGACATACTTCCTTCAAGAAGACCACACCTCCTAATCTTTCCCAAATTATTTAAAAAATGGAGGATTGGGGCTGGAGAGATGGCTCAGAGGTTAAGAGCACTGACTGCTCTTCCAGAGGCCCTGAGTTCAATTCCCAGCAACCACATGGTGGCTCACAACAATCTGTAATGAGATCTGGTGCCTTCTTCTGGTCTGCAGCATATATGTAGGGAAAATGCTGTATACGTAATTAATAAATAAAAATGGAGGATCAACTATTCAAACATATGAGCTTACTGAGCTTACTCATTTTCATCTCTTTCAAATCACTACAGTCCACTCCTATGACCTACCTTAATGCAAATGTCTCAACTACCAACTTTCTACATTCTTTAAGTTGTCTAAATCTCTAAAGTCTTTGGATACTCATAGCAACCTCTTAATTATAATAAAAAATCAAATTAAATACTTTCAACACACAGTGATACAGAATCTATTACCATTCTTTTTAGGGATAATCAGAGTATACAATGGGAAAGTACAGGACAAAAATAATAATAAATCCAGCAGGGCAAACTCGAAATCTTATAACTACAAGTAAGTTGTGAAAGAGATTGAGTGTCTTAGCTCTTCCAGTTTTGCTACTTCAAATATACTCCCTCACTCAAGCTAGTTTCGCTCCTTGTGTGTAGGTATCCTTAGTTTATACCTATGCTATGAACATGGTAGACAGGGGAAGTTAGGGTCATACAACAATGAAATAGAGTTATAAGCATTATTATTTTCCAAGATTAGTTTCTAGCACCCTTCTTCCTTCTGCCCCCTTTCCTCTTTGGGAACATAACACCATCCAGCTCAATCTGTCTGGCGCTGGGGGCAAATCCTCAGGGCAAGTAGGCAGACGAGACTTCCTTTGTTTCACTGGCCTGCCTGCACCAAGCAAGGTAGGTGCTTTGTTTACGAACTACCCAACCTGCACGGAGATCTGATCTCGGCACCAGGAGAGACAGCAGTGGGGTGAGTTTGTGAACGGCAGCAGAAGCAGCCCTGGACAGGGAACTCTGAAGTTCCTCATCCCCCTCCCTATACTCCCTGGGCTCCTAGCAGGGGCTCTACACCCCGCATACTGCCTCTCTCTTCTTGTCCTACCCAGCTTGCATCAAGAACCCTTCTTCCTTCTGCCCCCTTTCCTCTTTGGGCACATAACACCATCCAGCTCAGTCTGTCTGGCACTGGGGGCAAATCCTAAGGGCAAGTAGGCAGGCGAGACTTCCTTTGTTTCACTGGCCTGCCTGCACCAAGCAAGGTAGGGGCTTTGTTTACGAACTACCCAACCTGCAGGGAGATTTGATCTTGGCACCAGGAGAGCCATCAGTGGGAGAGCTAATCTGGGTACCAGGAGAGCCGTCTTTGGGCACGGAGATCTGATATTGGTACCAGGAGAGACATCACTGGAGCACCAGGAGAGCTATCAAAGCAGAGTGCCATCACTGGGAAGGTACATCAGTAGGCAAGGATCCGGTAAAAGAAGATCCATAGGGGAGCATTTGAAGAAAGAGATGGGCAGGCGCCAATGCAAGAATTCACCCAACAATCTGAAAAACTTTATGAAACCACCAGAACCCAGCGACCTCACAACAGGAGGACATGAACACCTTAATCATGAAGAAGTAGATAAAATTGACTTTATGAAAGTGATTGATGCCCTTAAACAGCATGTAAAAAATGCCCTTATAGAAATGGATAAGAAGTATAACAGAAAGTTTGAAGAATTGAGTAAATCAGTGAATGATACCCTAGGAAACCAAGGAAAAACAATCAAACAGATAATGGAAACAGTTCAAGACTTAAAAACTGAAATGGAGGCAAAGAAAAAAACACAAACAGAAGGCCAGCTGGACAGGGAAAACCTAGGTAAACGAATAGAGACTACAGAAGCAAGCATAACCAACAGAATACAAGAGATAGAAGAAAGAATCTCAGATTCTGAAGATACCATAGAGAAAATAAACACGCTGATCAAAGAAAACAGCAAGGCCAACAAATTCTCATCACAAAACATTCAGGAAATATGGGACACAATAAAAAGACCAAACCTAAGAATAATAGGAATAGAAGAAGGAGAAGAAGCGCAGCTCAATGGTCCAGAAAATATATTTAATAAAATTATAGAAGAAAACTTTCCCAACCTAAAGAAAGATATACCTATGAAGGTTCAAGTAGCATACAGAACACCGAATAGGCTGGATCAAGAAAAACCATCCTCTCGCCATATAATAATCAAAACACAAAGCATACAGAATAAAGAAAGAATACTAAGAGCAGCAAAGGAAAAAGGCCAAGTTACTTATAAAGGTAAACCTATCAGACTTACACCTGACTTCTCTATGGAAACCATGAAAGCCAGAAGGTCCTGGATAGATGTACTGCAGAAACTAAGAGACCATGGATGCAAGCCCAGACTACTATACCCAGCCAAGCTTTCATTCACTATAAATGGAGAAAACAAAATTTTCCAGGATAAAAACAAATTTAAACAATACGTAGCCACAAATCCAGCCTTACAGAAAGTAATAGAAGGAAAATCACTAATTAAGGAGGCCAACAATGACCACAATAACTCAGACATCTAGAGACCCTTTACGAGCGCATCTCAAAGAAGGGAAACACACAAAATCTACTACTAAAAAAGTGACCGGAGTTAACAACCACTGGTCATTAATATCACTTAATGTCTTTTTTTTTTTTTTTTTTTTTTTTTGGTTTTTCGAGACAGGGTTTCTCTGTGGTTTTGGAGCCTGTCCTGGAACTAGCTCTTGTAGACCAGGCTGGTCTCGAACTCACAGAGATCCGCCTGCCTCTGCCTCCCGAGCGCTGGGATTAAAGGCGTGCGCCACCACCGCCCGGCTCAATATCACTTAATGTCAAAGGACTCAACTCACCTATAAAAAGGCACAGACTAAGAGATTGGATACGAAAACAGGATCCAACATTCTGCTGTTTACAAGAAACACACCTCAACCACAAAGACAGGCACCTACTCAGAGTAAAGGGTTGGGATAAGGCTTATCAAGTAAATGGACCTAAGAAACAAGCAGGTGTGGCCATACTAATTTCTAACAAAGTTGACTTCAAACTTAAATCAATCAGAAGAGATGGAGAGGGACATTTTCTACTCATAACAGGAACAATTCATCTGGATGAAGTCTCAATCCTGAATATCTATGCCCCTAATATAAAAGCACCCACGTACGTAAAAGAAACATTGTTAAAACTCAAGGCAGCCATCAAACCGCACACATTAATAGTAGGAGACTTTAATACTCCTCTCTCACCAATGGACAGGTCAATTAGACAGAAACCTAACAGAGAAATAAGAGAATTGATGGAGGTAATGAATCAAATGGACTTAACAGACATCTATAGAATATTCCACCCAAATAGGAAAGAATATACCTTCTTCTCTGCAGCTCATGGAACCTTCTCAAAAATCGACCACATACTCGGTAACAAAGCAAACATCCACAGTTACAAAAAAATATTAATAACCACCTGTATCTTATCAGATCACCATGGATTAAAGCTAGAATTCAGCAACAATGCTACCCCCAGAGAGCCAACAAACTCATGGAAACTGAATAGTCAACTACTGAACCATACCTGGATTAAGGAAGAAATAAAGAAAGAAATTAAAGTCTTCCTTGAAGACAATGAAAATAAAGAAACAACATACTCAAACCTTTGGGACACTATGAAAGCAGTCCTGAGAGGAAAGTTCATAGCACTAAGTGCCCACTTAAAGAAAACAGAGAAAGCACACATTGGAGACTTAACAGCCAACCTGAAAGCTCTAGAAAAAAAAGAAGCAGACTCACCTAGAAGGAGTAGAAGACTGGAAATAATCAAACTGAGGGCTGAAATCAACAAAATAGAAACACAGAAAACAATTGAAAGAATCAATGAAACAAAAAGCTGGTTCCTAGAGAAAATCAACAAGATTGATAAACCCCTATCCAAACTAATCAAACGGCAGAGAGAGAATTTGCAAATTAATAAGATCAGAAATGAAAAGGGAGACATAACCACAGACACAGAGGAAATTCAGAGAATCATTAGATCTTACTACAAAAGCCTGTATGCCACAAAACTGGAAAATGTAAAAGAAATGGACACTTTTTTAGATAAATACCATATACCAAAGTTAAACCAGGACCACGTGAACAACCTAAATAGACCTGTTAGTCGTGAAGAATTAGAAGCTGTTATCAAAAGCCTCCCTTCCAAAAAAAGTCCAGGACCAGATGGTTTCAATGCGGAATTCTACCAGAACTCCCAAGAAGACCTAATACCTGTACTCCTTAATGTATTTCACAATATAGAAACAGAAGAGTCATTGCCAAATTCCTTTTATGAAGCTACAGTAACTCTGATACCAAAACCACACAAAGACCCAACCAAGAAAGAGAATTACAGGCCAATCTCACTCATGAACATCGACGCAAAAATCCTCAACAAAATTCTGGCAAACCAAATCCAAGAACACATTAGAGAAATTATCCATTATGATCAAGTAGGCTTTATACCAGAGATGCAGGGCTGGTTTAACATACGCAAATCTATCAATGTAATCCATCATATAAATAAACTGAAAGAAAAAAACCATATGATCTTTTCGTTAGATGCTGAAAAAGCATTTGACAAAATTCAACATCCCTTTATGATAAAAGTCTTGGAGAGATTAGGGATACAAGGGTCATACCTAAATTTAATTAAAGCTATATACAGCAAGCCGACAGCTAATATCAAATTAAATGGAGAGAAACTTAAAGCCATCCCACTAAAATCAGAAACACGCCAAGGCTGTCCACTCTCTCCATACCTCTTCAGTATAGTTCTCGAAGTTTTAGCAATAGCAATAAGACAACATAAGGGGATAAAGGGGATTCAAATTGGAAAGGAAGAAGTTAAACTTGCATTATTTGCAGATGATATGATAGTGTACATGAGCGACCCCAACAACTCCACCAAAGAACTCCTACAGCTGATAAACGCCTTTAGTAATGTGGCAGGATACAAGATCAACTCCAAAAAATCAGTCGCCCTCTTATACACAAAGGATATGGAAGCAGAGAGGGAAATAAGAGAATCATCACCTTTCACGATAGCCACAAACAGCATAAAATATCTTGGGGTAACTCTAACCAAGGAAGTGAAAGATCTATTTGACAAGAACTTTAAGTCATTGAAGAAAGAAATTGAAGAGGATACCAGAAAATGAAAGGATCTCCCTTGCTCTTGGATTGGGAGGATCAACATAGTAAAAATGGCAATTCTACCAAAGGCAATCTATAGATTCAATGCCATCCCTATTAAAATCCCATCAAAATTCTTCACATATCTTGAAAGGACAATAATCAACTTTATATGGAGAAACAAAAAACCCAGGTAGCCAAAACAATCTTATGCAATAAAGGAACTTCTGGAGGCATTACCATCCCTGACTTCAAACTCTATTACAGAGCTACAGTAATGAAAACAGCGTGGTACTGGCATAAAAACAGAGAAGTCGACCAATGGAATCGTATAGAAGACCCAGATTTTAACCCACAAACCTATGAACAACTGATTTTCGATAAAGGAGCTAAAAGTATACAATGGAATAAAGAAAGCATCTTCAACAAATGGTGCTGGCACAATTGGATGTCAACCTGTAGAAGAATGAAAATAGACCCATATCTATCACCATGCACAAAACTCAAGTCCAAATGGATCAAAGACCTCAATATCAATCTGAACACACTCAACCTGATAGAAGAGAAAATGGGAAGTACCCTACAACATATGGGCACAGGAGATCGCTTCCTATGTATAACCCCAGCAGCACAGACATTAAGGGCAACATTGAATAAATGGGACCTCCAGAAACTGAGAAGCTTCTGTAAAGCAAAGGACACTGTCATTAAGTCAAAATGGCAGCCTACTGACTGGGAGAAGATCTTCACCAACCCCGCAACAGACAAAGGTCTGATCTCCAAAATATATAAAGAACTCAAGAAACTAGACTTTTAAAGGATAATTAACCCAATTAAAAAATGGGGCATTGAACTGAACAGAGAATTCTCAACAGAAGAAGTTCAAATGGCCAAAAGATACTTAAGGTCATGCTCAACCTCCTTAGCAATCAGAGAAATGCAAATCAAAACAACTTTGAGATACCATCTTACACCTGTCAGAATGGTTAAAATCAAAAACACCAAGGATAGCCTTTGCTGGAGAGGTTGTGGAGAAAGGGGTACCCTCATCCATTGCTGGTGGGACTGCAAACTTGTGCAACCACTTTGGAAATCAGTGTGGCGGTTTCTCAGAAAAATTGGGATCAACCTACCCCTGGACCCAGCAATAGCACTCTTGGGAATATACCCAAGAGATGCCCTATCATATGACAAAAGCATTTGTTCAACTATGTTCATAGCAGCATTATTTGTAATAGCCAGAACCTGGAAGCAACCTAGATGCCCTTCAATTGAAGAATGGATGGAGAAAGTGTGGAATATATACACATTAGAGTACTACTCTGCGGTAAAAAACAATGACTTCTCAAATTTTGCATGCAAATGGATGGAAATAGAAAATACAATCCTGAGTGAGGTAACCCATACCCAAAAAGAAGATCATGGGATGTACTCACTCATAATTGGTTTCTAGCCATGGATAGGGGCCACTGAGTCTATAATTTGTGATCCTAAAGAAGCTAAACAAGAGGGTAAACCCAAGGAAAAACATATAGATATCCTCCCAGCTATGGGAAATAGACAAGATTGATGGGCAAAAAATTGGAATCTTGGGGGTGGGGTGGGATGGGGATGAGGCGTGATGGGGAGAGAAAAGTGTGAAGGAGAGGATGAGGGGAACTGGGGGAATCGGGGTGATTGGGGATAAAGGAAGGTTGGATAGGGGAGCAGGGAAACTCATACCTTAGTTAAGGGAGCCACCTAAGGGTTGGCAAGAGACTTGAACTTGGAATGGCTACCAGATGCCCAGGGCAATGTCCCCAGTTAGTTCATTGGGGCACCTGAGGATAGGGAACCTGAAATGAACCTATCCTATAATCATACTGATGAATATCTTACATATCGCCATAGAACCTTCATCTAGCGATGGGTGGAGATAGAGACAGAGACCCACACTGGAGCACCGGACTGAGCTGCCAAGGTTATAATGAGGAGCAGAAGGAGGGAGAACATTAGCAAGGAAATCAGGACCACGAGGCGTGCACCCACCCACTGTGACAGTGGAACTGATCTATTGGGAACTCTCCAAGGCCAGCTGGACTGGGACTGAATAAGCATGGGTTGAAACTGGACTCTCTGAACATGGTGGACAATGAAGGCTGATGAGAAGCCAAGGACAATGGCACTAGTTTTCGATCCTAATACATGAACTGGCTTTGTGGGAGCTTAGCCTGTTTGGATGCTCACCTTCCTGGACCTAGATAGAAGTGGGAGGACCTTGGTCTTCCTGTAGGGCAGGGAATTTGGACTGCTCTTCAGTATCGAGAGGGAGGGGGAATGGACTTGGGGGAGGAGAAGAGGAGTGGGGATAGGGGGAGGGGAGCGGGGGGAGGGAGCAATATGTGGGAGGAGGGGGAGGGAAATGGGAAACGGGGAGCAGTTGGAAATTTTAATTAAAAAAGAATAAAAAAAATGAGAAAAAAAAAGATTCGTTTCTAGCACAGGGTCTATATGCCTAATTATAAAGACAGCTTGAATTTGATGACCATACCTTGACCTTTCATCATTTATGAGGCTTAAATGCCAGAAAAGAGGTCTGAGTCATCTAAACTTGTTGGGTTTTTCAGGATACTCTGTTACACTGGGAATCCCTAGATTGTATTAATTAAATACATTAAATTAATTAATTAAATCCTGATCATTGGATCAGGATGCAGAGACAGCAACTTCTTGACAGAGATTACTTATAAAAAAGTCAGAGGGAGTCTGGAAGATGAACGGAGAGACACGTAGAAAGTAGTCAGGAGGGACTTTGGGTATGGCAGTAATTTTTGTTTTGGTGCTGTGGAAGGATATTTCTTTTTAGAGATGCTGGCCAAGGAGGAAGGTCAGGTAGTTGCTCCCCAACCTTATTGAGCTAACAAGTTTTACCTCAGCCTCTGACTCCTGAGTCTTTATTGGTAAAATCATAAGATATTAGTTTATGTAAAAACAATTGGTGGCAAATGTGGGACATTAGGTCATGCCAGTCAGTGCGCAGGCCTTGCTGCCACCACTCCTCCACACATCCACATGAGATGCTCTGGCACTGTGTGGTGCTTCTGCTGCACTGTATTCTGTTCTCAAGCACCTCACAGCCTGAGCAAGGGGCAGCTGACTATGTCATCTGTCACAATCTATGTGGCAGCTGCCACTGCTGTGAACAAACTGAATAGTCAGAATATTAGGTGAAATACCTGGAAGTTCTCATGCGGAGATAAATAATATTAAAAAGAAAAATCTTTCCCATGTTAAACATAGGAACTATCATAATGTAGGAGTTAGGACCCTGCATAGTGCTACTGTGGACAGCTTGCAAATGGAAGCAGTAAATGGGATAAACGACTTACCTGGGATTGACAGAATACCAGCTGTAACTACTATTGGTTTGGTAATTCACACTTTAACCTTCACAGCCATGGTGGTTTTTATGCCAAATATAAAAAGTGATTTGATAATTGTGACAAATATAAAAAGTTGAGTCATAAGATACAAGCTTTAGGAAGACTTAATAATGAAAACAAAACAAAAAAAAATGACTGACAAGGTACAAGCCTTAGAAAGATTTATTAATGAAAGTAAGAAAAGTATTTTGATGCAGACAGAAATTTAGACAAGAACCTATCATGCCACCAAATGATGAAACTTAAGAGGAGTAACCTGAGGTTTTTAGAAAGTCAACTTTTGTTTATCCAGCTATTACATAAGAATGACCAGCAGATGATAGGCACCCCAAGGTTATGAGAAAGTTAAATAAAATTCTATAGAAATATTAGATTTGAAGATATTTAAGGCAGTGGCTATTTCATATGGCATGCATTCACTCTATATGAAGTGGAAAATAAATTCATGGAAGAACTCGAAACAAAAATATCCCTCAAGACTGGAAAGAATTGTTGAGAGTAGTATTGGAAGCTGATCCTCAGTCACAAGAGTGAACATGGTAGACCGGGGAAGTTAGGGTCATACAACAATGAAACAGAGTTATAAGCATTATATTTGCCAAGATCAGTTTCTAGCACATGGTCAATATGCCTAATTATAAAGGCAGCTTGAATTTGATGACCATACCTTGACCTTTCATCATTTATGAGGCTTAAATGCTTGGGAAAAGGTTGAAGAATCAGAAAAGAGGTCTGAGTCATTTGCTAAAATTATATAAGGCTCCCTTTATTAATTTTTAAAAGATCTACTTTAGCTGTAAATAGAATTAGATCAGATCTAAAAGTCAGATGACTATTAATTGAATCTATGCCTTTTGAAATGCTAATTCAGACTTCAAAAGTGTTATTAGGACTTTAAAGATAAGATCAGTCCCAATAGATGAGTGGATTAGAAATATGGCTGATATTGGACACATTTTATGTTGCTAAGTGTGCCTTGGAATAGTAACTTCTCTCTAGAGGTTACAGACCTCAATTTTCAGAAAATCAAACTGAAGTCCTTATTGTAAGATTGGAAAATTATATTGAAAATTCAAGTTCTAGCAAGAATAAACCCCTCACACACTATTTATTAAAATGATTTAAATGTTGTGGTCCAGCCAATTCAACAATGGCTATCTATGAATGGATAGTATAAGAATTCAGTAGATGTTCAGTATGAGAGACTCAATGTCTCTGTTGGTTTTTAGTAAATGCTGGACTTCCGAAGAAGTAGTTCTGCTGCTAAGGACTTGCTAAGGAAGTGAGAACAATCAGGCAAAGAGCAAAAGCTTTTTTATGTCCTTATATAGGCTTCTAGCATAAGGCATGGCAACATTAGAGGATGATCTTTTCACCTCAAAAGATCTGGATTAAAGGTGTCTTCTAACCTCAATTTCCAGATTTGAAGTAAACTTTCCATTTAAAATTAAAGTCTCTCAGAGATGTGCCCCTGCATTTTTGGGTTTTAGTTAATTCTTGATATAGTTAGGTTGACAGGTAAGATTTGTCATCACAAAGGGTGTCAGAGTTTAATTTATGGGAGAAAATTAATAAGAGATGGGATCCTGTAACTTGTGATGGAGACATGTGTTAGGTCCCTAACCAAGACTGAAGATTTTGAATGTTCAGATTCTCAAGAGTATGTATCACTTGAGGAAGAATTCAATGTTCCCTTAGCAGAGAATGCATTGCAGCTCCACTCACACACATACACCCTGAAGCATTTTGTCCCTGTCTTTGCCTGAGAGAATTGGCCCCTTATGGCTAAACTAGAAGTGGCAGTCCATGAAGCAGTTGCCAGTGAAGTTCCTCATAGACTCCTGAAGGTTAAACAGAACCCTAGATGGGAGATAGAAAGTATCCTCCATGAGAATATGCATTACATCACTGAAGTGTTTAATGAGTTTAGTAATTATTTAAATAGAATTCTGACAGGTATGAGATAAATCTCAGAGTTGTTTTTATTTGCATTTCTTTGATTGCTAAGGATGTTGACCATTTTCTTAAATGTCTTTCAGTCATTTTATTTTTAAGTTCTTTTTATCTTACTGTTGAGAGATGTGTTCATGGGTTTTGATGTGCATCATAGCCAAGACAAAGCTTTACAAATGACTTAAGCTCAGGTTTGTCACGCCCACCTCGTCCAGCAAGGATGACGCGACCACTGGAGCTCTTCTCACTGCAGTTTTATTCAGGACCTTTTGACAATTGTAAAATTTCTCTTTTCCTCTCTCTCTCTCTCTCTCTCTCTCTCTCTCTCTCTCTCTCTCTCTCTCTCCCTCTCTCTCTCTTTTTCCTCTCTTTTTTCCTCTCTCCCCGGGCAAACCTCTCCCAGCCCTTAAGTAGGCCTGGGCTGCCAACCTCAGATTGCCAGGTGGGCACTGCCCATAGGTCCACGCATATGCAAGCAGCTGACAGTCATTGCATAATAGCATAAGTCAGGCCTAGTTGATATTAGAAGTTGATTATCACAGAGAGCACTCGCTTTCGGGATTGCAGAGGGCGGGAGCCAGCACCATCATGTGCGACTCCACGCAGCTCTCTACACATAGCCAACAGGTGTGACTCCACGTGGCTCTCTACACAGGTTAAGATATTTTTGTTAATATCTTTGATGTAAAAATCCTGGGGAAATAATCTAAAATTTAGAAAGGCTCATAGTTAAGTGAGGAACTCGTTGAGATCAGGAAACAAGAACAAAGCAGCCTGGTTATTATTTGCTGACATGCCTTTCTGGGTAGCATGGGTTGGTGATAAAAGATGATGATTAATTTCTTATGCCCATTTCTTCCTTCTGCTTCCTGGTATAAAATTCTGTTGACAAATGGATATGCACCCTAAGTATTTAAAGTAGAGCTGACTGATTGTTTTTCATATGTAATAGTTTAGATTTGTGATTCTTCTAAGATTTATTATAAGGTTACTTTGTGAGACAAATAACATAATAATTGGTCCTTTCTTTGTAATCACAAAATGCAGGCTACCAGCAAAAGAACTGACTGAGAAAAATACATTACTTGCTTACACTCTGTTAAGGTACAAATAATTGCTTGAATATGAATGTTTGTGTGTTCTATAATAATTTCTTTTTTGCCTGTAGTACATAAAAATTTTTAATCATGTCAGGGATATGAAAAAAAGCAGAAGTATGAGAATTACCTGTGGGAATGAATTTTAAGGAAGTGAAATAATGGTGGAGCACAAAAGTGAATCAGCATGAGTTTATCTATACAGGCACACTACATAAAGAGTCTCTATTTTACACCAAAGTTTGTACAGTTAAACAAACTGTCAAAAATTTGTTTGATTGAATTGGCTAAAGCATTTGTCAAAAGATGACACACTGAAAAGTGTCTGGAGATGCCTGATATCCCTTGACTTAGTGTTGATAAAGAGATTTTAAAACTCAGAAGTTTTTCAATAACAAAATTTATTTGCCATATAAAACTTAATCCTCCACATTGGGGAGGCACAGATACATTTCCTTTACCAATAGCATAATTATGATAATAAAAATGTTAAGAGAGGCACCACCAACACATTAGAACAGTTTTGTTATTACTCTAGAGCCAAAATTAGGATTGGAGCTACTGTTACTCATTTAAATGAATTGAATACAATAATTTAAATTGTGTCCTATAATACCCAGGGTGAAGTAGTATTAAACCATCATAGGCAAGGAGAACATAGTTACCTTATGTGGGATTCCTCTCTGTATGCGGTGATTATGTTTTGTTACTATTGGTTAATAAAGAAGCTACTTCGGCCTATGGCAGGGCAGAATATAGTCATACTGAAAAAGATATGTAGAAAGAGTAGGTTGAGTCAGAGAGATAGGGCATGTAGCTGTCCAAGAAGCAAGTGGTAACAAACTATGAGCCTCGTGGTAAAATATAAAATAATAAAACTGGTTAATTTAGGATATAAGAGTTAGATAACAAGAAGTATGAGCTAATAGACCAAACAGTGTTGTAATTAATATAGTTTCTGTGTGATTATTCAGATCTGAGCCATTGGGAATGAATGAGCAGTCTCCGCCTACAGTTATCAGAAAGGGTGACATAAGCAAAGAAATGCCTATAAAGGTCTGATTTGCAATGGGTAGCGATTTTTGTGGTGCCATGGCACCTATGCATTTGCAGTTGTCTGGGAATGAAATAAAATAAGTCTACTAAACATTTGGTTGGTTTGTATAAGAAGAAAAATTCTCAGGAAGAAATGAAAGACTACATTGGATCATGGCACCAGGGGACCTGGGCTCATGAACTAATTTCCATACTTGAGCCAGTTTTCAAACTCAGATACCTATGATGAAGTAATGATCTGATTCCCTTGAAGAATGACCTTGTCAAAATTCTTGAGTTTTATTGTTAGCATTTCTCTAATCCTTCAAGAGACGTGTTACAAGGGTAATTGTTGAGATCCAGGCAGACCCAAGAGTTTCCCTAAGATTCTGATGCATGAAGCAGGGACATGGTTCCTTGAGTAAAAGTAGGAACATGCTTGAAAGAGCCAATAAAAACCTGGGCCCAGAGCTTTGGTAGGAAGTTACAACTTTATCCTGTAAGCTCAATTCTTTTTATCCTAAGGAGCTGTGGTTATCAGTCCCTTCCATGGTCCTCTTCCTTTGGATGCTGCCACTGAAGACCAATCTATTGGTACAGGTCAGTAATTACACTCTGGGTGGAAATAAATAATGATAGTTTCCAGGGTTGATTCATTAGCAGTTTTCAATGTGTGAGTCATGACCCTTTTGAGTGATCAAACAACCCTTTAGCAGGAGTCACATATCAGATATTCTGGATATCAGACATTGACATTAGGATTTATTACAGAAACAAAATTACAGTTATGAAGTAGAAACAAAAACTATTTTATGGTGGTGTTTATCATAAGAAAAGTAACTGACTTAAAGGGTTATAGGATTAGGAAGACTGAGAACCACTGAACATAGATTTTGAATTGATTCTAATTATAATGGACTCCAAAGATCATTGTGGCTCCCCTGTATATGTAGAGGTTTATGGAGGTCAGATGATTGATAGATTTGTGACTAACCGCCAACTCACATCACATCCAGTTAATTCACAATTCATCCTGATTTTTCCCCCAGTTACAGAATGCATATTTGGGACAGACATTCTTAGAAGTGGACAGAATTCACATGTTCATTTCCTGATGTTTGGAGTGGAAGTTATTATGGTTGGGAATGCCAATTGGAAACCACTGGAGTTATTCTACTAGGAAAAATAGTGAACTAAAACCAATATTGTAAATCTGTAGCAACTGCAGAAGTTAGTGTCACTTTCAAGGACTTGAGAGACACAGGGATGTTGATTTCCACCACACCTCATTTTACTTTTCCTATCTGGTCTGTGTAGGGTCTGTGTAGGGTCTGGTTTGTGAGGGTCACTCCCATCTGGTCATGGAGTGACGCTCACAAACTTATTCAATTGTGACTCTGATTGCATCTACTGTACCAGATGTGGTGCCCTTATTTGAGCAGATTAACATTTCACCTGGTATTCATACATGGTATGCAAGGCCCTTTTTAAATACCTTATTTTGGGGAACCACCAGAAGCAATTAGCTTCCAGGAGGCAAAGCCAGCAGTATACATTCACAGTTTTACCCCCTTGATATATTAATTCTTGAGCTCTGTGTCATCACTTAGTTTAAAGCAGTCTTTGCCATCTGTCTCTTCCATATAATCACTCTGATTCTCTATATTGATAATGTTATACTGTAGTAGCAGTCTGCTTGTTTGTCCCCATCCATGTAGCTCCAAAATAACCATGCAGAAACTGTATTAATTAAATCACTGCTTGGCCCATTAGCTCTAGCTTCCTATTGGTTAACTCTTATATATTAATTTAACCCATTTCTATTCATCTGTGTATTGCCATGTGGCAGTGGCTTACCAGTTAAAGTTCTGGTGTCTGTCTCCAGTGGGGCTACATGGCTTCTTTTAGACTCTACCTCCTATCTCCCAACATTCAGTTTAGTTTTACCCACCTACCTAAGTTCTGCCCTATCAATAGGCCAAGGCAGTTTCTTTATTCATTAATGGTAATCACAGCATACAGAGAGGAATCCCACACCATTATACTGATTGAACCAAGTGAGCAGGAGGTAGTCAGTGCTTTGGACTTGATAACACATATACAGATGAACAGATGTGAAACAAATATAAACAAAATTTAAGGTCCTTCTAATTCAGAGAAAAAATTTATGAATCCAGTGTTTTGGGGCAGTCAGAGATATTTCTTCTAAAGTAAAGGACACATTTTTGTGCTTGACCCCTTCCACCACTGTGAAATAAGCACAATATTTACTGGGTCTATACAGATCATAGAGACAGCGTATTTCTCATTTTATGTGTACTCTAGCATATACAAATAATTTGAAAAGCTGATGGCTCTTAGAGCATCCTGGAATAGGAGAAGGCTCTTCAAAAGGTCTTGGCCACTCTGAAGGCTGCTCAGCCACTTGAACCAAATAATCCAATAGACCTGACAATACTTGATGTGTCAGTGGTAGACAGCATAATTATTATGGAGACTTGGAAGACCCCCTTTATGTATATCATAGAGGAAACCTTTAGCATTGTGAAGCAAGACTCTTCCATTATCTCAGATGAGATACAGCTTTTTACATGCAATTGGGACTTAAGAAAACTGAACATTTAACCACCAGTTTAGCATGCAACATGAGCTTCCCTTCATTAGCTTGGTACTAACTGAATAATGAAGTCATAAAATAGAGTATGCACACACCAATCCGTTAAATTGAAAAGGTACATATATAATCTTGCCTGAGAAGTTTCTAAGAGCACATTAACTACATGAAGAAGTTGCCCAAATGTACAGATTCTACTGTTATAATGCCTTTTCCTCCAGTGCATGTAATATCGTCTCATGGGCTGTGCCCTCTGATTGAGGGAGAAAGAATAGACAAGAACAATGCTTACCAGTGAGCCTGTATTTTATGCAGGCACTATCCAGCAATTGAAACCTGTACATTATAACTACCTTTTGGAACAATCTAGAAAGACTGGTAAAGAAAAATCTCCATAGTGGGCAAAATTTTGGGTGGTACACATGGTTGTACATTTAAACTGGAAAGAAAGTGGCTGGATGTGTTTTTATTTCCTGATTAATCAGCTGTAGCCAATGTTTTCCTAGACTGTCAGGGACTTGCAAAGAACGTGATGAGAAATCTAGTGAAATAGACATTTGTTTGAGAAATGTCTTCTTGAATGAGTCAAAGATTTGAAGATATTTTTATCTCAAAAGGTGACTTCAGCTGAGGAGGAATTCAATAATCAAGAAGGTAGGATAACCCGTTCTGTCAACATTTAGCCACATTACCTGGTTATTCCTCTTATTTCCCAATGGTCCCACAAAAGTGCCCATATTGGAAGAGATGAGTCTTATTCATGGTGTATGTTTCCACTCATCAAGACTGATCTTGCAATAGCTGATGCTGAGTATCACATATGCCAACAACAGACCCAACACTCAGCCCACAACATAGCTTCACTCTACAGGGTGGCCATACAGTACCTGGAGACAAGTTGACAATAATAAACCAATTCTTCCATAGAAAAGGCAATGCTTTGTCCTTACTGAAAGAAATGATTAGTCTTCTTTTGAATTCAAATTTTCTGCACTAATGCATGTGGCAAAATTATCATCCCTGGACTTACAAAATGTCTTATCCAGTGTCATGATGTTCAAAAAATTAATGCTTTTGACCAAGAAATTTACTTCACAGCCAGGGAAAAGCTAATGTGGGCCCACATCTCCCATAGCCAGGGTACACAGAACCAGAAATCAAGGTGTATAAATGGGAATATTTCCAATCATTAACACATATAATGACCCACTAGGGCAATCTTTATTTCCTGTTCTAGTGACATTAAATTCTGCTGGCCTAGAAATTTTGCTTCCAGATTTGAGAGTTCTCTAGCTGGGAAACATAACAAATAATTGATTGAATTGGAAGCTCAGACGTTCTTTAACCACTTTGATCTTCAGATGCCCCTAATCAAACAGACTGAAATAAGAATATAACTGTTAGGATGGGTAATTTATCCAAACTACCTTGTAAAATTGTCTACTTCTCCACAAAGGAGGTGTATGTGTGTCCCTACAAATGCTAAGGCAAGCAGAGCGATATTCTGTAAGAGTATTTCTGTAAGAAAAAATCCAGTTCAACACAATCTAGGTTGTATTTGTTCAAACTTCCGGAGTCTGACTTCGAGCAGTGTAATTTTCATGTATTTAAGCACAGTAAAATTTTAATAAAAGTTTTCTCATGATGATATTTACAATAAAGCTTAAGTTATGACTACCTTGAAACTCTTTTGCAAAGTACATGTCTTTTTCAATCTACCTGTGACCACTACCATAAGAATGGGTTCTACTGACTCAGAAGCCATACTCAGGATAAAGGCCTCTGGTGGAAGGATCAGGGAAAAACAGATTAACAGATTTTTGCAAGTACATGGAACCTCTTTCATAAGAATGGGCCTTGTGATTGGGAAACAGTGCTCAGGGGTCTGGGGAATTCTGGTGATTCCTGGCTCTACAGGTAGCCAAAGATCACAAGTTCATTAACTATATCCAATTCTAGTTTTCCAGGCAGCTATCTGTGTACACAGGAACTGTGCTCTCTACATCACAGTCCTGATCTAGTTCCTCTTGTTAGCATTGATCACCTCCCTGGAAAAACATACTTGACATTGGCTCAGACAGTGCGGTTTTACTATGAGACAGCCAAATCTTATTTTTCCTTTTTTATTGATTTTATTGAGCTATACATTTTTCTCTGTCTGCCTCCCTTCCCCTTCTCTCCCCTTCAAACCTCTCCCATGGTCTCCATGTTCCAAATTTACTGAGGAGATCTTGTCTTTTTCTGCCTCCTATGTAGATTAGCCAAGTCTGTGAGTTTCATTCAGAGAATAGGAACTTAAGGAGAGAAACCCTCCTTTCCTGTTCTTCCTGGAACAAGCTGTTGCAAGCTAAGATTGTGAATTTGGTACTCTAGACAGTACCTGTCCTTGAAGAAGCTACTGAGCCCTGCTTAGGGCAGAACACTATCTTCCAAAGTTTAGAGGAGCAAATATTTCCTGCTCTCAGACATGGCATTGGGATACTTCACTTTGAACGGTGTGTCTGATGAAAACATATATATCTATATCTATGCACACACACACGCAACACACACATAAACACGCACACACACATATATGCATACACATATGAATAGTACCATAAGGATTGTAAGGATATATATTCAGTGCACCATATAAATGTGTTCACCAGATGTAATAATGCAATAAGGAAATTTCTGATTATTGTAAAATATTTGAAATAAAAATGATGAAAAATAACATTAAACAATCAGTACTAATATTTTAGTATCAATTTCTCTTTATTAGGGTATGGTTCAAACATAAAGGTAAAGCAGTACATTATCCATAGTCATTAATTTATCAGACTATGACAATCAAAGGCTCTGTCAATCATGTACAACTCAATATATATGTTCTACATAAAGCTAACTTGTTTGATCCATAATTTTCTCATAGCTTTTTTCATTTCCTGATTTCTCAGTGTGTAAATAACAGGATTCAGTACAGGAGTGATAACAGTATAAAATACACCAAACACCTTATTGCTTATAAAACTACCAAATGGCCAGGCATAGATGAAGATACAGGGTCCAAAGAACAGAGTGACCACCATTATGTGGGCAGACAATGTGGACAGAGCCTTGGAAAGCCTGCCAGGTGATTTGCGCTTTACAGTGACCAGAATGACAATGTAAGAAAGGACAAGAGGATGAAACAGATAAAAGACAGCAGCCCACTGTCAGCAATGACAAATAACTCCAGAGTGTTTGTTTCAATACAAGCAAGCTTGATTACCAGGGGGAGATCACAAAATATGTTATTTACAATATTGTGGCCACAGAAAGGCAAATTCACTATCAATACCATCTGACTCATGGTGTGTATGAAACCAATTGTCCAGGAAAGTAATACAGATGCATGCAGCAACCTGTGACTCATAATTGTCCTGTAGTGCAAGGGTTTGCATATGGCCACATATCTATCAAAGGCCATGACTATCAAAAGTGTCATTTCAGCACCTCCAAAGAGGTGCATGAAGAACATCTGGGCCATGCATCCCCATAGAGAGATGCTCTTGTGTTCTGCAAGCAAGTCTCTGATCATCTTGGGTGTTGTGACAGTGGAAAGACACATGTCCAGAAAGGAAAGGTTTGCAAGAAGAAAGTACATGGGAGAACGAAGGGTAGAATTAGCTGCCACTATGGTTATAATGAGACTGTTTCCCACCACAGTTGCACCATAGATCAAAGAAAATGTCACAAAGAAGAAAATCTGAAGTTGCCAATCTCCAGAAAATCCCACTAAAATAAATTCTGTCACAGATGACCCATTTTCATAATCCATTAATTCAATTCAGAAGCTTCTGGAAGTTCTTTCAATGCAAGGAGATAGAAAACAAAAGCAAGCTATAGTTACTGTTAGCATGTTTATATTTTTTGCTATCTGTTAATAATATCAATTGATGATTTGAAAGCATACAATGTTTATCATATCAACATATCAGAGTATAATTAAAATGATTTTAGCATCACATGTTAAAACAGCATTTATGCAACATAGAAAACATTTGAAAAAATAAAAATTCTATTATTTAATGTTATCAAATGATATATTTTAGTAAATCATTATTTTCCCATACGTTTGTTCACATTCAAATGAAAATAAAGATTATATGGTAATAGCTGTTTATTTTGTCTCTAATATATCAATCTCATTTCACTGAATTCATCACAGTTAGGTGATTCAAATATAGAAATATGCAGAATTGTACCAGTAAATACATTGCTCTGTATTTCTGAAGAGATCAACAAAGATTATTTAGTGTTGTTCCAACAAAGATGCAGGTTAGAATTCAATTTGTACAAGGAAACCAATCTTCAAATTCATTAATATAATTTTTCCTTTTAATCTTTTTTGATATTTTATGAAAGTCTCAATAATATCTCAGACTCAGATTGTTTTACACTTTTATTTTGAAATACTTCATTGCAAAAATACAAAGAAGGACTGTTGTGGAAAATGTATGTTTACATACTCTGGTTTAGAGCAAATAACAAGGTGTCACAGTTTCATGTATAAATTCTGCTTGTATTACAATGTTAAAAGTTATACCATCTTAACTTGGCATTCTAGGCATCATTCATAATTTTTTGAGTAATATAACATTTTTAATTACAGTAAAGTGTTTGTAAGTGTTAGACTTATTCTAAATATTTAATGGACATTTGAGAAGTTCAGTGCTCTTAACAAACACATGATGCAAGAGTATTATTGTTGCCGTGTATATATAAGGAAGCCGTGAAGCACAATTTATTGACATTTACAATTGCATAGCTATCATAAATGAATACAAGTGATTAAACAAGTCAACCAGATAACAGAATCTTGGTTTATGCCAACATACCTCATGCCACCAGAATGGAAAGAATATATTTAATTATCAAATTGATAAATATTCTTAGACCTCATATGCCTCATATGAATTTCTAACAAAATACAATTCAACGACAAATAAATGTCTTAAAAATATTATTAACTATCACCGTTCTTATGTAACCAAAATCTATTATGCAGAGAGCTTATAATCTAGAAATACATGACTTTAAAGGAAATAAGCTATATGAGAAAAGCCTCAACTTAGTGCATGACTTATGCAAAAACAAAATTAAGATTGTCTCCATGTGACACCTTCAAAACTAAAATAAAGTTTATGACCAGTAAACCAAAAAGTTTGTGATATGGGTAACCTATAAATATCTATAAAATGAGATGTGTTAAGTACATCTTTATAGTACTGTCCCATTGCTTGAATTCAAATACATTTCCCTTGAAGACAACCAAAAGCATGTTGTAGATAAAATCTATTATATCTTTTTATATTATTTCAAGCTTTTGTTGGGTTACATACTTTTGGCTGCCTTGTTTATTTGGAAACTAGCTAGTCTAGTTTTCTTACTCTAGAGAATATTCATGATAACAATCTTAAATTATTTACATTTTCTCCTTTCATTTGAATGTAAAATATCTTATGCTTCTCATCTTTATCCAATGATTACTGCTTTTTCCCCATTTATGGTCTAAGAATTATTTTTACAGAGGTTTTATAAATATCTGATGAAGAACGAAATGTCATCCTCTATTTCCTTCTCAAATTGTGAATATACACAAACATTTATGTACTCTTTAAACCACATGAATCTTGAAAAGAACAATAGCCCTAGTCCTTAATTTTCAATTGTAGTATGACTTTTCTGAATGATGATATAAAATTATTTATATTCATCCTAATTATTCTTTAACAAACAAATCCCAATTTTTTTCTGCCGTATAGCCTTGAGAGCATATTTTCTTTCAATTTTTCACAGTAATTTTTAGTTTTAGCTAACTATGAAGTGGTGTTGTTAGCTCTCAGTTCAAGAATTTAATGCCTCAAAGACTAAAACCTTTCTTCTAGTTAACATAATTTATTAAAATACCATTTTATTCATAATGAACTTAATGAATTTGTTTTCCACAATATTTTCACTTACCTTTACTAACAAACAGTATGAAGATCATGATATTCGTGGTAGTATATAAATTGAACCTACACTTCTTATTTTCTTTAATGGACTGCATATCATTCTGGAGAGTATCTCCACTTCCTTTAAAAATGTGGACCAATTACTGTGCAGACAGATTTTGAGAGTACTGGGAATGCAAACCCCAGTGGGAATTGTTAGAAATGAGGCTAATGAGTCTTTAGCATGACCAAGAGAGATTCTTCTTGCATTTAATTCTTGACCTTGTAATAAGCTCTGTTTCTGCATGAATGTTGCCTTCACTGTAACAATCATGAAATTCTTGGTATACTTGTGATGCTATAATAAGCTTATAATGACTTTGTTGAATGGAAGTCCCATTTTCTTGTCTTACTTCAAATCATTTTGTTAAGTTCCATTTTTGTGGATATTTTTCAACGAATATTTCTTAAATAATTTTGAATATATTTTCAAAATATTATATATGTGTGTGTGTGTGTGTGTTAAATTGCAGATCAGGCAGGAAATGGAAGATTTGGAAGATTAAAAAATGTTTAGTATTACTAGAGGAAATATACCAATCTGAAGTTAGAGTACAGTGCTTTCATAATGAAAATAGTATGGCACTGGCACAAAAGCAGACACACATATCAATGGAAAATAATAGAATATGCAGTTTAGAAGTAATACATTTACAGCCACTTTTTTAAATTAAGAAGACTCCTAAAATACCACACATTTTTTGAAGAAAAGACATTATGTTTAATAAATGATATTGGGAACACCAGATGTGGACATGCAGAAAAGTAAAACTATGTTTATCCCTTACCCTACACATGTTAGCTCAAAATAGATCAAGGACATCAATATAAGACTGTGCACTTTAAATCTCCTAGAAGAAATTTTAATTAATACATGCAAACATATAAGTGAAGATGAGCATTTTCTGCGTTCTGGAGTGGTAGAGGAGCTTTAGAAAGTGCAGACTTGCTAAAGGAGGTACATTACTGGGCTTTGAAGTAACAAGCCTTTCTCTACATCCAATTCACTCTCTCTACTTCTTGCTTATCTTTGAAATGTGGTCTCTCAGTTTCTTGCTCAGACACAAAGTCTTCTGGTTTTATTTTGTTTTGTTTTTTACTTTGCCTCCCCACTCTGATGGACTTTCATCCCTCTGAAGCCCTTAACCCAGATAAGCTCCGTTTTTCTATAAGTTACCTCAGTTAGGGTTTTTTTTTTTTTTTTTTTTTTTTTGGTTTTTCGAGACAGGGTTTCTCTGTGGTTTTTTTGGAGCCTGTCCTGGAACTAGCTCTTGTAAACCAGGCTGGTCTCGAACTCACAGAGATCCGCCTGCCTCTGCCTCCCAAGTGCTGGGATTAAAGGCGTGCGCCACCACCGCAGTTAGGGTTTTTTTTTTTATCAACTAACAGAAAGTTGCCTAGTGCAATGTCATTTTTTATTCAAAAAAAGATCAACTGTTTTTTGCTGCAGCTTTGAAGATCATTAGTATTCAAAATTAGTAGAGAAAGTTGTCTATTCATCTCAGTTTGTTGATTTTGGGGTATGTTTTCAGGTGTCTTTTGTTTAACTATTCTGCATTATTTATTTGTTTCCTGTAATCTCTTGGCTGTTTTTAGGATTCTTTATATTGAAGTATTGCTTCTCATAACCTCTAAAGAGCTAGTTTTGTAGCTATAACTTCCTTTTGTCTGCTTTTACCTTAGGTAATTTTCATTTCTTCTTAATATTATTAAATAGCATAGCTGTGTTGGGTAGAGTCAGTTGGACAGCTGTCTCTGGGATTTGGAGAGCATCTTTGAAGGCACTTACATCTCTAAAGGCTTCCGTGAAATAATCTTTTCTTATTCTTTCTTGAAATACATATATATGTTCACATTTATTTTTAATTGAAATATAATTTATCATATCTCTAATTCTACTTTATCCCTCTCACCCCTTTCATGTACTTCTCTCACTCCATTATAAAATCATGGCATCTTTGTAAAAACTAATTATTGCACATGTGTATAATTGCACAAATCAGTGGATACAACCTGCTTAGTACTTTTAGTATAGGGTGTATTTATGATTTCTTGTATAATTATCTGGCTTCTAATAATTAGTTATGACTGATGGGCCTGTATTTATTAATGTATTTCACTTTTTTGTCTGGCTGTTTCCAATACTCTATATTCTATTATTCATATAGTTTTAACTAGATTAGGCCATGGAGAAATTTTTGATGGTCTCACCTGTTTTGTATTTGGTAGATCTCATATATATTTTCTCAAACAACTGAGTTGGGGTTATCTTTTTCTAGATTTGGAAATTTTTCTTCTAGTACTTTACTGAAGACAAACTTTGTGACCCCCATTATGGTATTCTTTCCATTCTCTATAATCATAGTTCAGAGATAAGTTCTTTCAATGGTGTCACAAACTGCCATGTATGTACTTTTCATACTTTTGAAAACGTATCAGTAATATTTTATGAATGACATAATACCCCTATGTTGTCTTCCATCACTAGCTTTATATTTCTACATATTTATTCTATGGGTGAAACTTTCCTCTGATGTTTTAACTAGCTTATTCAATTTCTCATTTCCAAGATAGTTGCAGTTTGAATTTTCTTAAAAAGTTCAAAATCTATTTACATGTCTTGCATTGACTTAATTATTTTATTTATGTCCTTGTGTTTTCTTTTTAAAATTGTTTGAACATACTCATAATGATTCTTCTGAATTCATTGTCTGCTTGAATCATTGTCAACAGAGGCCATTACAATGGGAATTTTATATTTTGACAATAGCTGTAGTATTTTTCGTGTTTCTTTTTCTGCCTAGAAATGAACAGAATCACATTTATTCATGTGTTGATCCTACTTCAGGTTCTGGCTTTGTGGGAGCCTAGACAGTTTGGATGTTCAACTTCCTAGATCTGGATGGAGGGGGGAGGACCTTGGACTTTCCACAGGGCAGGGAACCCTGACTGCTCCTGGGACTGGAGAGGGAGGAGAAGAGGAGTGGGGGGAGGGGGAGAGGGGCGGGAGGAGGGGGAGGGAAATGGGAGGCGGGGAGGAGGCAGAAAATTTTTTTTTCAATGAAAAATAAATAAATAAATAAAAAAAACCCACACTGAACCTGATAGAAGAGAAAGTGGGAAGTACTCTACAACACATGGGCACAGGAGAACACTTCCTACGTATAACCCCAGCAGCACAAACACTAAGGACATCATTGAATAAATGGGACCTCCTGAGACTGAGAAGCTTCTGTAAAGCAAAGGACACTGTCACTAAGACAGAAAGGCAACCCACTGACTGGGAGAAGATCTTCACCAACCCCGCAACTGACAAAGGTCTGATATCCAAAATATATAAAGAACTCAAGAAATTAGACCATAAAAGGTTAATCAATCCAATTATAAAATGGGGCACTGAGCTGAACAGAGACTTTTCAACAGAAGAAGTTCAAATGGCCAAAAGACACTTAAGATCGTGCTCAACTTCCTTAGTAATCAGGGAAATGCAAATCAAGACAACATTAAGATACCATCTTACACCTGTCAGAATGGCTAAAATCAAAAACACCAATGATAGCCTCTGCTGGAGAGGTTGTGGAGAAAGGGGCACACTCATCCATTGCTGGTGGGAATGCAAACTTGTGCAACCACTTTGGAAAGCAGTGTGGTGGTTTCTCAGGAAAGTCGGGTTCAACCTACCTCTCGACTCAGCAATACCACTATTGGGAATATACCCAAGAGATGCCCTAACATACAACAAAAGTATATGCTCAACTATGTTCATAGCAGCATTGTTTGTAATAGCCAGAACCTGGAAACAACCTAGATGCCCTTCAATGGAAGAATGGATGAAGAAAGTATGGAATATATACATATTAGAGTACTACTCAGCAGTAAAAAACAATGACTTCTTGAATTTTGCATACAAATGGACGGAAATTGAAAACACTATCCTGAGTGAGTTAAGCCAGACCCAAAAAGAGGAACATGGGATGTACTCACTCATATTTGGTTTCTAACCATAAATAAAGTACATTGAGACTATAATTCGTGATTCTAGAGAAGCTAAATAAGAAGGTGAACCCAAAGAAAAACATATAGACATCCTCCTGAATATTAACCTTCATCAGGCGATGAAAGAAGACAGAGACAGAGACCAACATTGGAGCACCGGACTGAAGTCTCACGATCCAAAGGAGGAGCAGAAGGAGAGAGAGCACAAGCAAGGAACTCAGGACCGCGAGGGGTGCACCCACACACTGAGGCAATGGGGATGTTCTATCAGGAACTCACCAAGGCCAGCTGGCCGGGGTCTAAAAAAGCATGGGACAAAACCGGTCTCGCTGAACATAATGGACAATGAGGACTACTGAGAACTGAAGAACAATGGCAATGGGTTCTTGATCCTATTGCACGTAATGGCTTTGTGGGAGCCTAGGTAGTTTGGATGCTCACCTTAATAGACCTGGATGGAGGTGGGTGGTCCTTGGACCTCCCACAGGGCAGGGAAACCTGCTTGCTCTTTGGGCTGAGGAGGGAGGAAGACTTGATTGGGGGGGGGAATGGGAGGTGGTGGCGGGGAAGAGGCAGAAATCTTTAATAATTAAATAAATTAATTAATTAATAAAAAAAGGAAAAAAAATTAAATATTTTTTCATTTGCCAAAAAAAAAGAAATGGAGAAAGACACTACATACTCATTAACAGAATAAGCCTCCACCCAAAGAATATTACAAATATAAATATTAAAGAGCCTAACATATGTGTGTCCTAATAAAATAAACAATATCATAGGTAAAAATCACATATTGAACTCAATATGAGTATGAGTTCAATACTCTATTTTCAAAAATAGACATGTCATCAACACAAAAACAAAAACGGAAAAACACTGGAGTTAAATAACCTCATAAATTAAATGGACCTATCAAACATGTGGAGAACATTCCATCCAATACTATATTTTCTTTCTCAGCAACTCAAAAACTTTCTCTAGAACAGTTCCTGCTCCTGCACTGAGGCTAACCACCCAGAGAGATGAGTGTACACCCACCCTGCCAGAGGGGAATGCAGGGCACTTCTAGCTCCTGCTGCAGGGCTTTCTTGGTTCCACAAGACCCTCCTCCCCCAACAGTTTGCCCATTTGTCTGTGGGGTCCTTGGACCTCCAAGAGTCCTGTCCCTGTGATGAGGACAACCTTTCAGACCGGTGTGGGTGCCATCACAGGGTGGGGCAGAGCGTCCGTGAAAGTAGCACTGGACTCCTCAGCTCCTGCTGCAGGGGTTTCTTTGTTCCACACATCCCCCCCCTCAATCCTGAACTATTGTCTGCGAGGTCCTTGGCCCAGGAACAGTGCCTACTCTTGCACTGAGGCTATCCACCCAGAGGGGAACAGTTCCTGCTCCTGCACTGAGGAGATCCACCCAGAGTTAGTCACTGCATAGATTGGACCAAGACACCAAGACTCTCCTGGCTGCATTTGAAGGAAGAGATGGGCAGGCGCCAATGCAAGAATTCCTCCAACAACCTGAAAGGCAACATGACAACACCAGATACCAGGGATCACGCAACAAGAAGACTTGAACATCCTATTCCAGAAGAAGTGCAAGAAATTGACTTTAAATGTAACATTATGAAAAGAATAGAGGACCTTAAACAGGATGTGGAAAAACTGCTGTAAAGAAATTGAGAAGAAAACAAAAAAGTAGAAAAAATGAATAAATCTCTCAAAGATACCCAAATCAAACCAAGATAAAGCAATCAAACTGGTAATGAAAAGAGTTCAAGACATGAAAAATGAAATGGAGGTAATGAAGAAAACAAAAACTGAGGTAAGGCTGGATATGGATAATCTGGGTAATTGATCAGGAACTATAGAGACAAGCATAACCAACAGAATACAAGAGATAGAAGAAAGAATCTCAGACACAGAAGATACTATAGAGGAAATAAACTCATTGATTAAAGAAAATAACAAATCCAACAAATTCTTAACACAAAACATCCAGGAAATCTGGGACACCAGGAAAAGAACAAACCTAAGAATAATAGGAGTAGAATTCTAGCTCAAAGGCCCAGAAAATATTTTCAACAAAATTATAGAAGAAAACTTTCCCAACTTAAAGAAGGATATTCCTATGAAGGTACAAAAAGCATACAGAACACCAAATAGACTGGATCAAAAAAAGCATCCTCTCTCCATACAATACACAAAACACAAAACATACAAATAAAACACAAGTATTAAGAGCTACAAGTGAAAACGGTCAAGTAACATATAAAGGGAAACCTATAAGAATTACACCTGACTTCCCAATGGAAACCATGAAAAATATAAGGTCTTGGATAGATGTGTTGCAGACACTAAGAGACCAAGGATGGCAAGCCCAGACTACTATATCCAACAGGCTTACAATCACCATTGATGGAGAAAACAAGATATTCCAGGATAAAAACAGATTTAAACAATTCACAGCCACAAACCTAGCCTTATAGAAAATACTAGAAAAAAAACTACAAACCAAGGAAGCCAACAACACCCATAATAACACAAGCATCTAACAACTCTCCACCAGCACAACTCAAAGAAGGGAAAAACACAAACACTACCACAAGAAAAAAATAACTGGAGTTAGCAACCACTGGTCATTAATATCACTTAATATCAATGGACTCAATTCACCTATTAAAAGGCACAGGTTAAGAGAATGGATACAAAAACAGGATCCAACATTCTGTTGTTTACAAGAAATACACCTCAACCTAAAGACAGACACTACCTCAGAGTAAAGGGTTGGGAAAAGGTTTTCCAATCACATGGTCCAAAGAAACAAGAGGGTGTGGCTATACTAATATAAAACAAAATTGATTTCAAACTAAAATCAATCAGAAGAGATGGAGAAGGACACTTTATTCTCATAACAGGAACAATTCATCAGGATGAACTCTCAATCCTGAATATCTACACCCCTAATATAAAAGCACACACATATGTAAAAGAAACATTACTACAACTCAATGCATACACCATACCTCACACTCTAGTAGTAGGAGATGTCAACACTCTGCTCTCACAAATGGACAGGTCAACCAGACAGAAACTTTACAGAGAAATAAGAGAACTAACAGATATAATAAACCAAGAGGATTAAACAGACATTTATAGAACATTCCACTGAAATAGGAAAGAATATACCTTCTTCACAGCATCTCATGAAACCTCCTCAAAAATTGATCACATAATTGGTAACAAAGCAAACATCCATTGATACAAAGAAATTGTAGTAACCACCTGTGTACTATCGGATCACCATGGATTAAAGTTAGAATCCAACAACAATGCTACCCCAGAAAGCCTACAAACTCATGGAAACTGAACAGTCAACTACTGAACCACCCCTGGGTCAAGGAAGAAATAAAGAAAGAAATTAAAGTCTTCTTTGAATTCAATGAAAATAAAGACACAACATACTCAAACGTATGGGACACTATGAAACATTGCTAAGGGGAAATTTCATAGCACTAAGTGGCCACATAAAGAAAATGGAGATCTGATAAGATACAGGTGGTTATTAATATTTTTTTGTAACTGTGGATGTTTGCTTTGTTACCGAGTATGTGGTCGATTTTTGAGAAGGTTCCATGAGCTGCAGAGAAGAAGGTATATTCTTTCCTATTTGGGTGGAATATTCTATAGATGTCTGTTAAGTCCATTTGATTCATTACCTCCATTAATTCTCTTATTTCTCTGTTAGGTTTCTGTCTAATTGACCTGTCCATTGGTGAGAGAGGAGTATTAAAGTCTCCTACTATTAATGTGTGCGGTTTGATGTCTGCCTTGAGTTTTAGCAATGTTTCTTTTATGTACGTGGGTGCTTTTATATTAGGGGCATAGATATTCAGGATTGAGACTTCATCCTGATGAATTGTTCCTGTTATGAGTAGAAAATGTCCCTCTCCATCTCTTCTGATTGATTTAAGTTTGAAGTCAACTTTGTTAGAAATTAGTATGGCCACACCTGCTTGTTTCTTAGGTCCATTTACTTGATAAGCCTTATCTCAACCCTTTACTCTGAGTAGGTGCCTGTCTTTGTGGTTGAGGTGTGTTTCTTGTAAACAGCAGAATGTTGGATCCTGTTTTCGTATCCAATCTCTTGGTCTGTGCCTTTTTATAGGTGAGTTGAGTCCATTGACATTAAGTGATATTAATGACCAGTGGTTGTTAACTCCGGTCATTTTTTAAGTTGTAAATTTTGTGTGTTCCCCTTCTTTGTGTCGCGCTGGTGAAGGGTCTCTAGATGTCTGAGTTATTGAAAGTGTGGAATATATACACATTAGAGTACTACTCAGCGGTAAAAAACAATGACTTCTCGAATTTTGCATGCAAATGGATGGAAATAGAAAATACGATCCTGAGTGAGGTAACCCAGACCGATAAAGAAGATCATGGGATGTACTCACTCATAATTGGTTTCTAGCCATGGATAGGGGCCACTGAGTCTATAATTTGTGATCCTAAAGAAGCTAAACAAGAGGGTAAACCCAAGGAAAAACATATAGATATCCTCCCAGCTATGGGAAATAGACAAGATTGATGGGCAAAAAATTGGAATCTTGGGGGTGGGGTGGGATGGGGATGAGGGTTGATGGGGAGAGAAAAGTGTGAAGGAGAGGATGAGGGGAACTGGGGGAATCGGGGTGATTGGGGATAAAGGAAGGTTGGATAGGGGAGCAGGGAAACTCATACCTTAGTTAAGGGAGCCACCTAAGGGTTGGCAAGAGACTTGAACTTGGAACGGCTACCAGATGCCCAGGGCAATGTCCCCAGTTAGTTCATTGGGGCACCTGAGGATAGGGGACCTGAAATGAACCTATCCTATAATCATACTGATGAATATCTTACATATCGCCATAGAACCCTCATCTAGCGATGGATGGAGATAGAGACAGAGACCCACACTGGAGCACCAGACTGAGCTCCCAAGGTTATAATGAGGAGTAGAAGGAGAGAGAACATGAACAAGGAAGTCAGGACCATGAGGGGTGCACCCAACCACTGAGACAGTGGGGCCGATCTATTGGGAGCTCACCAAGGCCAGCTGGACTGCTACTGAAAAAACATGGGATAAAACTGGACTCTCTGAATGTGGCGGACAATGAGAGCTGACGAGAGGCCAAGGAGAATGGCACGGGAACTTTCATCTGGCGATGGATCAAGAGAGAGACAGAGACCCAATTTGGAGCAACGGTCTGAGCTCTTAAGGTTCAAATGAGGAGCAGAAGGAGGGAGAACATGAGCAAGGAAATCAGGACCACGAGGCATGCACCCACCCACTGTGACAGTGGAACTGATCTATTGGGAGCTCTCCAAGGCCAGCCGGACTGGGACTGAATAAGCATGGGTTAAAACTGGACTCTCTGAACATGGCGGACAATGAAGGCTGATGAGAAGCCAAGGACAATGGCACTAGGTTTCGATCCTAATACATGAACTGGCTTTGTGGGAGCTTAGCCTGTTTGGATGCTCACCTTCCTGGACCTAGATAGAAGTGGGAGGACCTTGGTCTTCCTGTAGGGCAGGGAATTTGGACTGCTCTTCAGTATCGAGAGGGAGGGGGAATGGACTGGGGGGAGGAGAAGAGGAGTGGGGATAGGGGGAGGGGATCGGGGGAGGGGGCAATATGTGGGAGGAGGGGGAGGGAAATGGGAAACGGGGAGCAGTTGGAAATTTTAATTAAAAAAGAATTAAAAAAAGAGAAAAAGAAAAGAAAAAAAATGGAATTTCAGTTGAAGACCTCAGGGGAGATCTCAATTAACTTTTTGCATTAATGGTATTTTAAAAGATGTTTAAGGGCAGGTCTTCTTGTAATACAATAATTAATTTCTTACTAGCATGGCAATAAAATTATTCATCTCACAGCTAAAAAAAAAAGAAAGAAAATGGAGAAAGCACAAGTTAGAGGCTTAACAGCACATCTGAAAGCTCTAGAAAAAAAAGAAGCAGACGTGCCCAGGAAGAGCAGAAGACTGGAAATAATCAAACTGAGGGCTGAAATCACTAAAATAGAAACACGGAAAACAATCCAAAGAATCAGTGAAACAAAAAGCTGATTCTTGGAGAAAATCAACAAGATGGACAAACCCCTATACAAACTAATGAAACAGCAGAGAGAACACGCAAATTAATAAAATCAGAAATGAAAAGGGGGACTTAACCATGGACATATAGGAAATTCAGAGAATCATTAGATCTTACTAAAAGTCTGTATGCCACAAAGTTGGAAAACTTTAGACATTTTTTAGATAAGTACCATATACCAAAACTAAATCAAGACCAGATGAACAATTTCAAAAGACCTGAAAGTTGCAAAGAATTAGAAGCTGTCATCAAAAACCTCCCAACCAAACAAAAAGCTCAGAACCAGATGCTTTCAATGGAGAATTCTATCAGAACTTCCAAGAAGAGCTAATGCCTATATTCCTTAATGTATTTCACAAAATATAAACGGAAGAGTCATTGCCAAACTCCTTTTATGAAGCTACAATAACCCTGATACCAAATCCACACAAATACTCAACCAAGAAAGAAAATTACAGGCCAATCTCATTCATGAACATCGACGCAAAATTTTTTAAAAATACTGGCAAACCAAATCCAGGAACACATCAAAAAAATTATACATTATGATCAGGTAGGGTTCAGCCCAGAGATGCAGGGATGCTTCAACATACGAAAGTCTATTAATATAATCCATCATATAAATAAACTGAAAGAAAAAACCATATGATCATTTCATTAGATGCTGAAAAAGCATCTAATTCAACACCACTTTATGATAAAGGTCTTGTAGAGATTAGGGATACAAGGTTGATACCTAAATATAATAAAAGCTATATACAGAAAGCTGACAGCTAACATCAAATTAAATGGAGAGAAAATCAAAGCGATTCCACTAAAATCAGGAACAACACAAGGCTGTCCACTCTCTCCATACCTGTTCAATATAGTGCTTGAAGTTCTAGTAATAGAAATAAGACAATATAAGGAGATAAAGGGGATTTGAATCGGAAAGGAAGAAGTTAAACTTTTGTTATTTGCAGATGATATGATAGTGTACATAAGCGACCCTAAAAACTCTACCAAAGAACTCCTACAGCTGATAAACACCTTTAGTAATGTGACAGGATACAAGATCAACTCCAAAAAAATCAGTTGCCCTCCTATACACAAAGGATAAAGAAGCAAAGAGGGAAATCAGAGAAGCATCACCTTTCATGATAGCCACAAATAGCATAAAGTATCTTGGGGTAATTCTAACCAAGGAGTGAAAGATCTATTTGGCAAGAACTTTAAGGTATTGAAGAAAAAAAATTGAAGAGGACACCAGAAAATGGAAGGATCCCTCATGCTCTTGGATTGGGAGGATCAACACAGTAAAAATGGCAAATCTACCGAAAACAATCTATAGATTCAATGCAATCCCCACCAAAATCCCCAAAAAATTCTTCGCAGACCTTGAGAGAACAATAATCAACTTCATATGGAAAAACAAAAAACCCAGGATAGCCAAAACAATCTTATACAATAAAAGTACTTCCAGAGCCATTACCATCCCTGACTTCAAACTTTATTACAGACATACAGTAATGAAAAAAGCATTGTATTGTTATAAAAAAAGAGATGTTGACCATTGGAATTGAATCAAAGACCCAGATATTAACCCACAAACCTGATTTTCGACAAAGAAGCTAAAAGTATACAAAGGAAGAAAGAAAGCATCTTCAACAAATGGTGCTGGCATAACTGGATGTCAACATGTAGAAGAATGAAAATCGAGCTATATCTATCACCATGCACAAAACTCAAGTCCAAATGGATTAAAGATCTCAATATAAATCTGCACACACTGAACCTGATAGAAGAGAAAGTGGGAAGTAGACTGCAACACATGGGCACAGGAGACCACTTCCTATGTATAACCCCAGTAGCACAGACAATAAGAGCAACAATGAATAAGTGGTACCTCCTGAAACTGAGAAGCTTCTGTAAAGCAAAGGACACTGTCATTAAGACAAAAAGGCAACCTACTGATTGGGAGAAGATCTTCACCAACCCCGCATCAGACAAAAGTCTGATCTCCAAAATAATAAAGAACTCAAGAAACTAGATAATAAAACTCCAATTAACCCAATTAAAAAATGGGGCACTGAACTGAACAGAGAATTCTCAACAGAAGACATTTGAATGGCCAAAAGACATTTAAGATCATGCTTAACCTCCTTAGCGATCAGGGAAATGCAAATCAAAACAACTTTGAGATACCATCTTACACCTGTCAGAATGGCTAAAATCAAAAACACCAAGGATAGCCTATGTTGGAGAGGTTGTTGAGTAAGGGGAACACTCATCCATTGTTGATGGGAATGCAAACTCGTGCAATCACTTTGGAAATCAGTGTGGTGGTTTCTCAGGAAACTGGGAGTCAACCTACCTCAGGATCCAGCTGTTCAACTCTTGGGAATATACCCTTGAGATGCCCAATCATACTACAAAAGCATTTGTTTGTTCAACCATGTCATAGCAGCACTATTTGTAATAGCCAGAACCTGGAAACAACCTAGGTGCCCCTTAATAGTAGAATGGATAAAGAAGGTGTAGCACATATACACTTTATTTTTTTTATCTTTTTCTTTCTTTATTTATTAATGATTTCTGCCTCCTCCTCACCACTGCCTCCCATTTCCATCCCCCTTCCCCAATCAAGTCCCCCTCCCTCGTCAGCCCTAAGAGCAATCAGGGTTCCCTGCCCCGTGGAAAGTCCAAGGACCACCCACCTCCATCCAGGTCTAGTAAGGTGAGCATCCAAACTGCCTAGGCTCCCACAAAGACAGTACATGCAGTAGGATCAAAATACCATTGCCATTATTCTTGGGTTCTCAGTAGTCTTCATTGTCCGCTATGTTCGGCGAGTCTGGTTTTATCCCATGCTTTTTCAGACCCGGGCCAGCTGGCCTTGGTGAGTTCCCGATAGAACATCCCCATTGTCTCAGTGTGTGGGTGCACCCCTCGCGGTCCTGAGTTCCTTGCTCGTGCTCTTTCTCCTTCTGCTCCTGATTTGGACCTTGAGATTTCAGTCTGGTGCTCCAATGTGGGTCTCTGTCTCTGTCTCCTTTCATTGTCTGATGAAGGTTAATATTCAGGAGGATGCCTATATGTTTTTCTTTGGGTTCACCTTCTTATTTAGCTTTTCTAGGATCATGAATTATAGGCTCAATGTCCTTTATTTATGGCTAGAAACCAAATATGAGTGAGTACATCCCATGTTCCTCTTTTTGGGTCTGGCTTACCTTACTCAGGATAGTGTTTTCTATTTCCACATATACACTTTAGAGATCTACTCAGGGGTAAAAAACAATGACATCTTGAATTTTGCAAGCAAGTGGATGGAAATAGAAAATACTTTACTGAGTGAGATAATCCAGACAGAAAAGGAGGAATATGGTATGTACTCACTCATAAGTGGATTCTAGCCATAAGCAAAGGACATTGAGCCTATTGTTAGTGATCCTAGAGAAGCTAAATAAGGTGAACCCAAAGAAAAACATATATTTACCCTCCTGGATATTGGAAGTAGTCAAGATCGCAGGGCAAAAGTTGGGAGCAGGAGGGTGGGAGTGGGTTGGGGTAAGAGGAGATGGGGAGAAAGAAAGGACAAGGGGAGGATTGGGGAGAGCTTAGGGGAATGGGATAATTAGATGGAGGAAGGGTGGATATGGGAGCAGGTAAGATGATATCCTAACTAACGGAGCCATTTTGGAGTTGGCAAGAGACTTGACTCTAGAGGAGTTGCCAGGTGCCCAAGGAGATGTTCCCAGCTTGTTTCTTGGGCAGCAGAGGAGAGGGTGCCTGAACTGGCCTTCTCCCATAGCCACACTGATGAATATCTTGCATATCACCATAAAACTTTCATCCGGCAATGGATTGAGGTAGAGACAGAGACCCACACTGGACACTGGACTGAGCTCCCATAGCCCAGATGAAGAGCAGAAGGAGGGAGAACATGAGCAAGGAAGTCAGGACCGTGATGGGTGCATCTACCCACGGAGATGGTGGGACTGATCTGATGGGAGCTCACCAAGGTCATCTGGACTGGGGTTGAACGAGCACGTGATCAAACCAGACTCTCTGAATTTGGCTGACAATGAGGGCGGACTGAGAAGCCAATGATGACACTGGATGTCGATTCTACTGCATGTACTGGCTTTTTGGGAGCCTAGTCTGTTTGGATGCACACCATCCTAGGATGGGGGGGGCTTGAACTTCCCACAAGGCAGGGCACCTTTATTTCTCTTAGGACTGGAGAGTGAGGGGGAGAGAGAGGAGGAGGAGTGGGAGGAAAATGGGAGGATGGGAGGAAGTAGAAATTTTAAATAAATTAAAAAAAAATGAGAAGCCAAGGACAATGGCACTAGGTTTCGATCCTAATACATGAACTGGCTTTGTGGGAGCTTAGCCTGTTTAGACGCTCACCTTCCTGGACATAGATAGAAGACCTTCGTCTTCCTGCAGGGCAGAGAATTTGGACTGCTCTTCAGTATCGAGAGGGAGGGGGAATGGTGTGGGGGGAGGAGAAGAGGAGTGGGGATAGGGGGAGGGGACTGGGGGGGAGGGGGCAATATTTGGGAGGAGGGGAGGGAAATGGGAAACGGGGACCAGGTGGAAATTTTAATTAAAAAAGAATAAAAAAAAATAAAATAAAAAAAAGAAAATTATAATTTTATATCAAAATTTTAGTTTTTTTTAAAAAAGGCCTTTTTGTTGGTTTTCATTGTCACTGCTTGGTTACTAACTGTAGGGGCTGAACAGTTTCATCTCTGTGGGATATTCTTATAACCTGTTTTGTGAACTACCTGTCGAAAGCCCTTCCCCTAGATTCTTGATTTGTATCTGAACTTTTACCTTCAAGGGAACTACACTGCTAATCACAGCTTAAGTTGTGGCTTTTATAACCTGACTGAGAAATAGTTGCATGCTGGAGATATTCTTGTTTTGTATCTGGTAAAATTCTTACTCCACTTTCCCACTTAGAGTAACATAAATGAAATGGATTGTTTTGCTTTATTTTATTTTATCTTAATTTTATCTAGTTGTTCAACACCGCTTACCATCATCATGAGGCTAGTACAATGGTACCTTGTTGATGCAAGCCAGGGCATCCTTTAAATATTTTTTTCTATGTATCTGTCTATGTGTTGTTATTTGAATGTGAAATGCTTGTCATGCATGGGCTTACAAGTTTGAACACATGGCCTCTATCCAGTGGCAATGTTAGGAAAGTTATGGACTCTTTAGGAACAAGAATCTTACTGGAGGAAATGAGTTTCAAGGGCTGAGTTTTTGGAGTTTATAGTCAGCCCTATTTCTTTTTACTTGCTGCTTTATAAATTCAGATGCCACTGTAAGTCAAAGTCACTGCTTGATCCCTTAAGTTGCTTTTGAGTATTTCATCACAGCAAAAGGAAAGGAAATTAAGAGATAAATTGATAATGAGATGTGGGGCAATGCTGGGGGAACTCCTTTAGCCAATGGCCTTTGAGATGCTGGACCACTTTGGGCGTGGTCTTGGGTATTATAAAACAGATTTAGAATTGTGCACACTCTCTCTTGGTTGCTGGATTCAGTTCCTGTTTCTGCTCTAGTGCAGAGGACTGTTGATCTGTGAGTCTACCCCTAAATAAAAAAAACCTTTATAATACTCCATTCTGAGCTGGTGTGGGACTATTTTATTGTAATCTACTACATCTGATGCCCAATTTGGCAGTGGAACAGGGTGGACCCTATTGACCACTCAGAGACTACTTACAATTATACCAGACAGTAATCTTGAAATTTAATCATCACTTTAGTTGTTTATTACTATTATTAAAAATTTCCCCCTCCTCCCCTCCTGCCATTTCCCTCCCCTTCTCCCATTTCTTCTCCCCCCACTTCCCCTCCCCCCCCCTCTCCAGTCCAAAGAGAAGTCAGGGTTTCCTGCCCTGTGGGAAGTCCAAGGTCCTTCCTCCTCCATCCAGGTCTAGGAAGGTGAGCATCCAAACAGACTAGTCTCCCACAAAGCCAGTACATGCAGTAGAATCAAAACCCAGTGTCATTGTCCTTGGCTTCTCAGTCAGCCCTCCTTGTCAGCCACTTTCAGAGAGTCCAGTTTAATCACATGCTCCATCAGTCCCAGTCCAGCTGGCCTTGGTGAGCTCTCATTAGATCAGTCCCACCGTCTCAGTGGATGGGCACAACCCTCGCAGTCCTGATTTCCTTGTTCATGTTCTCCCTACTTCTGCTCCTCATTTAGACCTTGGGAGCTCAGTTCAGTCAACAATGTGGATCTCTGTCTCTATCTCCATTCATCACCAGATGAAGGTTCTGTGGTAATATGCAAGATATTCATCAGTGTGGCTATGGGATAAGGCCATTTCAGGCTCCCTCTCCTCAGCTGCCCAAGGAACTAGCTGGGGACATCTCCCTGGACACTTGGGAACCCCTCTAGAGTCCAGTCTCTTGCCAACCCTAAAATGGCTCCCTTAATTAAGATATATACTTCCCTGCTCCCATATCCACCCTTCCTCCATCCCAAATGTCCCATTCCCCCAAGTTCTCCCCATCCTCTGCTTCTCACTTCTCTCTCCCCATCTCCCTTTGCCTCCACCCCACCCCCACCCCCAAGCTCTAAATTTTTGCCTGGCAATCTTCTCTACTTCCAATATCCAGGAGGATAAATATATGATTTTTTTTGGTTCACCTTTCTATTTAACTTCTCTAGGATCACAAATTATAGGCCCAATGTCCTTTATTTATGGCTAGAATCCACTAATGAGTGAGTATATACCATATTCATCTTTTTGGGTCTAGGTTATCTCACTCAGGATAGTGTTTTCTATTTCCATCCATTTGCATGCAAAATTCGAGAAGTCATTGTTTTTTACCGCAGAGTAGTACTCTAATGTGTATATATTCCACCCTTTCTTCATCCATTCTTCCATTGAAGGGCATCTAGGTTGTTTCCAGGTTCTGGCTATTACAAATAATTCCGCTATGAACATAGTTGAACAAATGCTTTTGTAGTATGATAGGCCATCTCAAGGGTATAGTCCCAGGAGTGGTATTGATGGATCCTGGGATAGTTTGATCCTGAATTTCCTTATAAACCGCCACACTGATTTCCAAAGTGTTTGCAACAGTTTACATCCCCACAAGCAATGGATGAGTGTTCCCCTTACACCACATCCTCTTCAGCAAAGGCTATCATTGGTGTTTTTTATTTTAGCCATTCTGACAGGTGTAAGATGGTATCTCAAAGTTGTTTTGATTTGCATTTCCCTGATCACTAAGGAGGTTGAGCATGGCCTTAAGTGTCTTTTGGCTGTTTGAAATTCTTCTGTTGAGAATTCTCTGTTCAGTTCAGTGCCCCATTTTTTAATTGGGTTAATTAGCATTTTAATTTCTAGTTTCTTGAGTTCTTTATATATTTTGGAGATCCGACCTTTGCCTGATGCGGGGTTAGTGAAGATCTTCTCCCAATCAGTAGGTTGCCTTTTTGTCTTAGTGATAGTGTCCTTTGCTTTACAGAAGATTCTCAGTTTTTGGAGGTCCCATTTATTCAATGTTGCCATTATTATCTGTGCTACTGGGGTTATACATAGGAAGTGGTCTCCTGTGCCCATGTGTTGCAGTCTACTTCCCACTTTCTCTTCTATCAGGTTCAGTGTGTGCAGACTTATATTGAGATCTTTAATCCATTTGGACTTGAGTTTTTTTTTTTTTTTACTTATTTATTTATTTTTATTCTTTTTTAATTAAAATTTCCACCTGCTCCCCATTTCCCTCCCCTCCTCCCAAATATTGCCCTCCCCCCACTTCCCTCCCCCTATCCCCACTCCTCTTCTCCTCCCCCCACTCCATTCCCCCTCCCTCTCGTTACTGAAGAGCAGTCCAAATTCCCTGCCCTGCGGGAAGACCAAGGTCCTTCTATCTACGTCCAGAAAGGTGAGCGTCCAAACAGGCTAAGCTCCCACAAAGCCAGTTCATGTATTAGGATCGAAACCTAGTGCCATTGTCCTTGGCTTCTCATCAGTCTTCATTGACCGCCATGCTCAGAGAGTCCGGAATCAACCCATGCTTATTCAGTCCCAGACCAGCTGGCCTTGGTGGGCTCCCAATAAATCAGTTCCACTGTCACAGTGGGTGGGTGCATCCCTCGTGGTCCTGATTTTTTGCTCATGTTCTCCCTCCTTCTGCTCCTCATTTGGACCTTAAGAGCTCAGACCGTTGCTCCAAATTGAGACTCTGTCTCTACCTCGATCCATCGCCAGATGAAGGTTCTAAGGTGATATGCAAGATATTCATCAGTATAGGATAGGGTCATTTCAGGTTCCCTCTCCTTAGTTGCCCAAGGTACCAGATAGATATAGTTCGATTTTCATTCTTCTGCATGTTGACATCCAGTTATGCCAGCACCATTTGTTGAAGATGCTTTCTTTCTTCCTTTGTATACTTTTAGCTTCTTTGTCGAAAATCAGGTGTTCATAGGTTTGTGAATTAATATCCGGGTCTTCTATTTGATTCCATTAGTCAATTTCTCTGTTTTTATACCAGTACCAATCAGTTTTCATTACTGTATGTCTGTAATAAAATTTGAAGTCAGGGATGGTAATGGCTCCGGAAGTACTTTTATTGTATAAGATTGTTTTGGATATCCTTGGTTTTTTGTTTTTCCATATGAAGTTGATTATTGTTCTATCAAGTTCTGTGAAGAATTTTTTGGAGATTTTAATGGGGATTGCATTGAATTTATAGATTGCCTTTGGTAGAATTGCCATTTTTACTATGTTGATCCTACCCACCCAAGAGCAAGGGAGGTCTTTCCATTTTCTGGTTTCCTCTTCAAATTTTCTTAAAAGCCTTAAAGTTCTTGTCAAATATATCTTTCACTTCCTTGGTTAGAGTCACCCCAAGATACTTTATGCTATTTGTGGCTATCATAAAGGGTGAAGATCCTTTGAATTCCCTCTCTGCTTCTCTATCCTTTGTGTATAGGAGCCTACTGATTTTTTTGAGTTGATCTTGTACCTGCCACATCACTGAAGGGATTTATCAGCTGTAGGAGTTGTTTGGAAGAGTTTTTAGGGTCACTGATGTACACTATCATATCATCTACAAATAACGAAAGTTTGACTTCTTCCTTTCCAATTCAAATCCCCTTGATACCCTTATTTTTTCTTATTGCTATTGCTAGAACTTCAAGCACTATATTGAAGAGGTATGGAGAGAGTGGACAACCTTGTCATGTTCCTGATTTTAGTGGGATGGCTTTGAGCTTCCCTCTGTTTAATTTGATGTTAGTTGTCAGCTTGCTGTAAATAGCTTTTATTATATTTAGGTATGACCTTTGTGTCCCTAATCTCTATAAGACCTTTTATCATAAAAGGGTGTTGAATTTTGTCAAATGCTTTTTCAGTGTTTAATGAAATGATCATATAGTTTTTTTTCTTTAAGTTTATTTATATGATGGATTGTATTGATAGATTTGCATATGTTGAACCAGCCCTGCATCTCTGGGATGAAGCCTACATTATCATAATGGATAATTTTTCTAATGTGTTCTTGAATTCGCTTTGCCAGTACTTTATTGAAAAATTTTGCGTCGATGTTCATGAGTGAGATTGGCCTGTAATTCTCTTTCTTGGTTGGGTCTTTGTGTGGTTTTGGTATCAGGATAACTGTAGCTTCATAAAAAATTTTGGCAGTGACTCTTCTGTTTCTATATTGTGAAATACATTAAGACGTATGGGTATTAGGTCTTCTTGGAAGTTCTGGTAGAATTCTACATTGAAACCATCTAGTCCTGGGCTTTTTTTGGAATGGAGGTTTTTGATAACAGTTTCTAATTCTTCACAACCAACAGGTCTATTTAGATTGTTCACCTGGTCTTGTTTTACCTTTGGTATATGGTACTTATCTAAGAAAATGCCCATTACTTGTGCATTTTCCAGTTTTGTGGCATACAGGCTTTTGTAGTAAGATATAACGATTCTCTGAATTTCCTCTGTGTCTGTGGTTATGTCTCCCTTTTCATTTCTGATCTTGTTAATTTGCGTATTCTCTCTCCTCCATTTGATTAGTTTGGATAGGGATTTGTCAATATTGTTGATTTTCTCCAGGAACCAGCTTTTGGTTTCATTGATTTTTTTTCTATTTTCTATGTTTCTGTTTTGTTGATTTCAGCCCTCAGTTTGATTATTTTCAGTCTTCTACTCCTCCTGGGTGAATCTGCTTCTATTTTTTATAGAGCTTTCAGGTGTGATGTTAAATCTCTAATGTGTGCTTTCTGTTTTCTTTATGTGGGCACTTAGTGCTATGAACTTTCCTCTTAGCATTGCTTTCATAGTGTCCCATAGGTTTGAGTATGTTGTCTCTTTATTTTCATTAACTTCAAGGAAGACTTTAATTTCTTTCTTTATTTCTTTCTTGACCCAGAGGTGTTTCAGTTGACTGTTCAGATTCCATGAGTTTGTAGGCTTTCTGGGGTTAGAATTGTCGTTGTATTCTAAGTTTAGTCCATGGTGATCTGATAGTACAGGTGTTTGCTACAATTTCTTTGTATCTATGGAGATTTGCTTTGTTACCAAGTATGTGATAAATTTTAGAGAAGGTTCCATGCGATGCTGAGAATAAGGTATATTCTTTTCTGTTTGGGTAAAATGTTCTATAGATGTCTGTTAAGTCCATTTGGTTTATTACATCTGATAGTTCTATTATTTCTCTGTTAAGTTTCTGTCTGTTTGACCTGTCCATTGGTGAGAGCGGGGTGTTGAAATCTACTATTAGAGTGTGGGGTTTGATATATGCTTTGAGTTCTAGTAGTGTTTCTTAAAACTATGTGGGTGCTTTTATATTAGGTGATATAAGTGGGTATTCTGTCTATGTTACTTCATTGGTTAATAAAAAACTGCCTTGGCCCTTTGATAGGACAGAAAATTAGGTAGGCGGAATAAACAGAACAGGATGCAATGAGACAGTCGCCATGAAGCTCCGGCCCAAGATGGACGTAGGTTAGAATCTTCCCAGTAATCCACTACCTTGTGGTGCTACACACATTAATAGAAATGGGTTAATCAAGATGTGAGAGTTAGCAAGTAAGAGGCTTGAGTTAATGGGCCAGGCAGTGTCTAAATGAATACAATTTGTGTGTTGTTATTTTAGGTGTAAAACTAGCCATGCAGGAGCCAGGCGGGATGTAAAGCAGGCCTGCTCACCTCATCATTCCAAATGGCACCCAACATGGATAACTGCATCCACAGAAAGCCTGAGAAAACCTGGGGTAGAATGGAGTAAAACATATTTTCTTGGGAGCAGCAATTTCTTGGGTCTGCTCTGCTTGCTAGAGGCAAGCAAGCACTCCCATCTAAGAGAGGCTTCCTGACTCAGCTTTAGCTGCAAAACCCTGCAGCTCTTTAAGAGGTCCTGCCATGAAACACTTACATGGTGTTGATGAAAACTAACTGCATGCTTTTCGGTCTTCAGTCATAGCAGAAATAAAGTTGCGTCATTTTAAGATGCCGGCTGTCTGGGTCATCCTGCCGAGGCAAATTCTGACTCTTTCAGGCAGGCTGACTGACTGTGGTCTGTGAACAGAATGCTGCAGCTTGCTTGCTGGCAAGGACCTTGAAACGCCATAGAGTTGTGGCAATAAAAATAGCTCCGGTGGTACCTCTGCCATGAGGCTGGAAAGCTAAGGCATGGGATCCAGCCATCAAAGTCAGGACTTTAGACCTACCAATATTGCTTGGTAAATTAAAAACTCATGTGGTCACAAAAAGAGAGATATACAGTAAAAGAAAGATTCAAAGTTGAAGAAACCATCTAAATGGTTTACAATATGTTAAAAATATATGCAGGTTAAAGATTAAAGTTCTTAAAAATAAAAACGAAAGAGAGTAGTTGGGTGTGGTGGTACACACCTTTAATCCCAATGCCTGGGAGGCAGAGACAGATGGATCTTTGTGAGTTCAAGGGGTTGTAGCACACACCTTTAATACCAGCACTTGGGAGGCAGATGCAAGTGGATCTCTGTGAGTTCAAGGACAGCCTGATCTACAGAGTTATTCCAGGACAAAGATATACAAAGAACCTGTATCAAAAAGTAAAAATAAATGAAATAGAGGTAAAATAAAGCCACATAAAGATGGAAAATACACAGAGAATCTTGATACTGTATGTTATTATGCTCTCTTTGAATTGTTTGAATGCGGAGGAAGGAATAACAGCTGCTTAAAGATATTTGTTTATAAATGCTGCTGAACTAATCCAAGATAGATATTTTGAAAATACCTTGACTTCAAATTTGGATTTAAGGTTATGATGCTTTGGAAAAGTTCTTCTTTTGTTTTCACAGAGGATGAGACCTTGTGGATTGCTTGTATCCCAATATGGTATGATAGACCATGCCCTCCTGAAAGGTTGCTGTGAATACCCTCAAAAAAATTACTTCATTCAACTGCCGACTGACATGAACCTAGCACACAGGTTACACCATGAAAGATCTGATTAACAGTGCCCCCATTCAGCACGAAGGAGTTTGGAGAGAAATAACTATGCCCATATTCCCAAATATTGTCTATAAATGTTCTTTTATATTTAAAGGGGGATATGATATAGATATGAATAATTTGCATTGGTATGGATTTTAAGGTCAATTTTGTTATATGTATATGTATTTCTGATATTGAATAAGATATTTTGATTGTATAGTTCATTTTAAAAATGTAATGTATAATTAGGAAATATAGGTTGTTAATGGATAATTGTCAATAATAGTCAAGCTTGTAGTCATGTTAGTTAGATTATATATATTTATATATCAGTTATATATTTCAGTTATATAGGCATTCTTCATATCTTTCAAAAGCTACAGAATATGGCATTTAAAATGTTTTAATAACTTAGGGCTTTTCACAACAATGAGACACGTCTGCTCCTAGCAGCACCAATCTACTTCAAGAGGATGATGGGCATTGAACAGGCTACTTATGGAGTTGGTTAGCCATTTGGGCAAGAAACTGCTCTTGCCTGGACTGCATAAACTGGACATGAAGAACCCACAGGGAGCAGACTGCTGTACTTACCTAAAGGTGAGATGATCTTTCGAGGTTCCTGATTCATGAAAGTCTGTGAGACATTTTGCAGAACACAGCAGATAGTGACTGAACTGTCTTTGAAATTTCCTGCTTCATGGAAATGTCTCTGGATACTATGGGCCTGAAGGCCAAAGATGGATGCCCCAAGGGTACAAAAGAACTTTGGGTGACTGTCCAGGCAGCGAGATGTCTCTGTCATTTCTAGAGTTTTGGAAGTTGCTTACTTCTTGTTTGCTTAGGTAATATTATATCCTTCTGGAGTCTTTGCTGGAGTTGAAGAACGGTTAGTTATGATTTTATTTTGTTATGATAAAAGATAAAGTAGATATAAATATTGTAACTGTAATTCTTGATTGATAACTGTTTGTTGTATGTAATTTTACTATGTTAAAGTGAAAGCCTTTCTTTTTTTGTTAAAACAGAAAAAAGGGAATGATGTAGGTTGGTCTTCTGTTTATGTGTTACTTTCTTTGTTTAATAAACTTCCTTGGCCCTTTGATAGGACAGAAAATTAGGTAGGCAGAGTAAACAGAACAGGATGCTGGGTAGAAGGCAGTGAGGCAGTCGCCATGAAGTTTGGGCCCAAGATGGATGTAGGTTAGAATCTTCCCCATAAGCCACCACCTTGTGGTGCTACACACATTAATAGAAATGGGTTAATCAAGATGTGAGAGTTAGCCAGCAAGAGGCTAGAGCTAATGGGCCAGGTTGTGTTTAAATGAATACAATTTGTGTGTTGTTATTTCGGGTGTAAAGCTAGCCATGTGGGAGCCAGGTGGGACAAAAAGCAGGCCAGCTCACCTCATCACTACAATTAGGGGCATAGATATTCAGGATAGAGACTTCATCCTGATGAATTGTTCCTGTTTTGAGTATAAAGTGTCCATCTCCATCTCTTCTGATTGATTTTAGTTTGAAATCAATTTTGTTAGATATTAATATAGCCACACCCACTTGTTTCTTTGGACCATTTGATTGGAAAACCTTTTCCCAACCCTTTACTCTCAGGTGTTGTCTGTCTTTGAGGTTGAGTGTGTTTCTTGTAAATAGCAGAATGTTGGATCCTGATTTTGTATCCATTCTCTTAACCTGTGCCTTTTTATAGGTGAATTGAGTCCATTGATAATAAGTGATATTAATGATCAGTGGTTGTTAACTTCAGTTATTTTTCCTGGTGGTAGTGTTTGTGTGTTTCCCTTCTTTGAGTTGTGCTGGTAGAGGGTTGTTAGATGCTTGTGTTATTATGGGTATTGTTTGCTTCCTTGGTCTGTGATTTTCCTTCTAGTATTTTCTGTAAGGCTGGGTTTGTGGCAATGTATTTTTTAAATCTGTTTTTGTCCTTGAATATCTTGTTTTCTCCATTGATGGAGAATGCAATATTTGCTGGGTATAGTAGTCTGGGCCTGCATCCATGATCTCTTAGTGTCTGCAGCACATCTATCCAAGACCTTCTGGCTTTCATGGTTTCCATTGAGAAGTCAGGTGTAATTCTGATAGGTTTACCTTTATATGTTACTTGACCTTTTTCCTTTGCAGCCCTTAATATTTGTTCTTTATTCTGTATGTTTTTTATTGTGATTATTATATGGTGAGGGGTTGCTTCTTTTTGATCCAGTCTACTTGGTGTTCTGTATGCTTCTTGTACCTTCATAGGAATATCCTTCTTTAGGTTGGGAAAGTTTTCTTCTATAATTTTGTTGAATATATTTTGTTGAATATATTTTCTGGGTCTTTGATCTGTAATTCTTCTCCTTCTTCTACCCCTATTATTCTTAGGTTTTGTCTTTTCACAGTGTCCCAGATTTCCTGGATGTTTTATGTTAAGAATTTGTTTGATTTGTTTTGTTCTTTAATTGGTGAGTTTATTTCCTCTATATTATCTTAAGTGTCTGAGATTCTTTCTACTATCTCTTGTATTCTGTTGGTAATACTTGTCTCTGTAGTTCCTGTTCGTTTACCCAGATTTTCTATATCTAGCCTTCCCTCAGTTTGTGTTTTCTTCTTTACCTCCATTTTATTTTTCAAGTCTTGAACTGTTTCCCTTACCTGTTTGATTGCTTTTTCTTGTTTTTCTTGGGTATCTTTGAGAGATTTATTCATTTTCTCTACCTTTTTGTTTGTCATCTCCATTTATTTATGGCAGTTTTTCACCTCCTGTTTAAGTTCCTCTGTTATTTTCATAATGTTCCATTTAAAGTCAATTTCTTCTATTTATTCTGGAGTAGGGTGTTCAATTCTTCTTGTTTCATGATCCCTAGATTTTGGTGATGGCATGTTGCCTTTCAGGTTGTTGGAGGAATTCTTGCATTGGCACCTGCCCATCTCTGGCTTCAAATGGAGCCAGGAGAGTCTTGGTGTCTTGGTCCAGTCTTTGCTGTGACTGACTCTCTGGGTGGATCTTCTCAGTGCAGGAGCAGGAATTGTTCCTGTCTGTATGGAACTCCTCAGCACAGACATAGGGTCTCCTGGCAGTCCAAGGACACTGCATACAAAAGGGTGAACGTGGATGCAGGGCAGGGTCAAGTGGAACACAGAAGACCCTGCAGCAGAAGCTGAAGGTGCCCTGCACTCCCTTGCTGGAACCTTCTGACCTGCCTTATCGGCAGACACTCACCCCTCTGGGTGGATATCCTTAATGCAGGAGCAGGAAATGTTCCTGGGCCAAAGACCTTGCAGACAAAAGCTCTTGTGTTGTTCTTGACTCCTCTGGCTCCTAAAATAATTTCTCCCCCTTTCCTTTTAAAAATTTTCAAGTGAAAATATAAGCAATTAATTTAACTATAATTACTACATATTAACACTCCAGAGTCAAAACTCTTTCATGTAATAGTTATGGGACAAACATATAAAATAAATGTTCATGATTTATGGGATTAGAAAATATGACTGAAACTGAAAGTCAAATTTCAATTGTATGAAAGGAAAAATATGATTATGAATGAAAATATAGAAGAAACTTAGTACTACTGGATTAGAGTCAGAGGTATCAGTATCAATTCATGTATAACTTCATACAAATGCAAATAAACAGATACAGAATAGTGAATGGCCTGTGAATACAGGATAAAGTCAAAAATAAATACTCAAAACAGGTTCCTCTCTCTCTATCTATATATCTATATTTATATCTATATCTATATATAGCTACAAATGTGAAATAGTGGTATTTACATACTGGGAGTAACTAATAGTGATCTAACTGGATTTAAGGTATGTCTTATAGTAAAATCATTCTTAGCACTGTGAACTTAGACTACTGCCTGTGGTTAATAGGACTATGGACCCTAGAAAAAACTTAGTATTACCACTTCACTAAACCAATATAATGCCTAACTGTATTCTTTATACTTATCCTTATATTTACAAATTAATGTAGCTCTCACCCCTCATCAATGAATTTTATTTCTTCAATAAAATATTTCAGAAAACTGCAAGAGATCAAAATATAGATGACTGACCATGGGTTAGTCAGGTTTATACAATAAATCTACAACACAACCCCAACACCTAAACCTCAGAAATGATTATGGAAGAGGAAGTAGAAGGACTGTAAAAAGTGATAGGTCTGGGATGGGATATGTGCTGTGAGATGTGTCTCTTTATAGGACATGGAAGTTGCAATCAGAAAAGCTCAACCTAAAACTGACAACTCCAATAGTTATGCCAACATGGATGGGAAAGTTCCAACAAGACTTCACCCCTAGAAGAACTATAGTCAATAAGTGGATGCTGAAAGAATAGTTAGTCCTTTCCAGGGGCGAGGCTCCCGGTACACCAACCATTCCAATAGGTCAACTCAAAACACAAATGAGCAGCACTAAATGATCTAAGGGAGTTACAGCTATAAATTTATATACATATTATTCAAAATTTTTAATTAAAGAATAAGAGACTAGAATTTGAGAAGTAGTGAAAGAGACATGGGAGATGTTAGGTGGAGGAGTGTGAGGAGGAAATAATGTAAACACAGTATTCATATTTAAATTTCAAGAAATAAATTTAAAAAGTCAAAATAAGACCTCACATCTTCTAGACACGACAGGATCATTGAAGTCATGAACTTATAGAAGCTGTGGTTGCCATTGCAAGACCTGAAGAAGATCAAGTTTATCAAAATTGGTGTATGAATGTGGTAGGGCCCATAAATTCCCTTCTAACTGAAGAGTATTTCACAATGATGGCTTTTCAAGAAGAGAGTCAGTTTCATTCAAGAGTATATCCTCTGGTGAACTTAACATTATCAAGATGATGTCTCCATAGCCATCATTATTATGAGCACCACAAATTGGATATAGAGAATTATGAAAAAATAAGAGGACACAAAGTTGGGAGGGAGTGTGAGAGGGCAGAGTAGATACAGTGAGAGTTATGGGGAGAAGTTCTCAAAACCTTTCCAAATTTGGCTGTACCCGTGTATCAAAGTAAAATTCTTTGTCTGTAGAGTTTGGACTACACAATCAAGTAGAGAAATGCATGCTGGAGGGTTCTGTTTATTGCACAGCAATATCCACAGTGCTGAAAAAGTGTCAAAAGCAGATTGCTCTGTTGCACACTACTGGCATTTGCTTTCTTTTGCAATTTTAAGATCTCTTATGTCTTATGATCAGACTACTTTGCTATTGAGTCTTCAAGGTTATAAGATATGTAAGTAGAAATTGCAAGAAAGTTGAAGGAGTAAGTTATTAATATAACAGTATAAACAACCAAGGCCAAAATTTAAATCTAGTCCCTCCCCTCTACACCCATGCTAAGTTGTCTACATCATGCCAAGTCTTACACGAAGTCCTGGTTGAAGGCATGCTTGGGTAACTAAAACCTTTGTCACTGAGGCACCATCAGGCTAAGACATTAAAACTGATAATAAACTGTTTTACATAGCATGGAAGCTCTGAAAGTGACTCTAGTGAGTATGCTAATTTTAGTCTTATTTTTCTCATCTAATTGAGATTTGATTCTTTCAACATAATTATATGTATTAATCATTCAATCACAGGAAAAATCCACCAAGAGGAAATCTCAATAATGAACATCTATGCCTCAAACACAAGGGCACTTTCCTAAGTAAAAGAAACACTTATAAAGCTTAAATCACACATTAATCCCTACACAATAATATTGGGAGACTTCAGGACTCCACTCTCACCTCTGGACCGATCAGTCAGACAGAAAATTAACAGACAAATAAGAAAACTAACAGATTTTATGAATCAAATGGACTTAACAGACACCTATAGAACACTCAATCTAAATGTAAAAGAATATACCTTCTTCTCAGCGCTACATTGAACCTTCTCAAAAATTGACCACATACTAGGTAACAAAGCAAACCTCAACAGATACAAAATATTGAAACAACCTCATGTATCTTATCAGATCACCATGATTTAAATTAGAATTCAACAGCAACACTAATTCCAGAGAGCTCACAAACACATGGAAATTAAACAATGCCTACCTGAATCACCAATGTGTAACAAAATAGATAAAGGAAAAAATTAAAGAGTTTCTAAAATACAATGAAAATGACCATACAACATACCCAAATTAATGGGACACAATGAAAGCAGTGTTAAGAAGAAAGTTCATAGCACTAAATGCCTACATAAAGAAGCTGGAAAAATTCTAGTGAGTTAACAGAACACCTCAGATTTCTAGAACAAAAAGAAGCAAACTTATCCATGAGGACCAGACAGCAGAAAATAACCAAATCGAGAGTTGAAATCAACAAAATAAAAACAAAGAAAACAATACAAGAATTAATGAGACAAAGAGTGGGTTCTTCAAGAAAACAAAAACAAATAGACAAACTTTTATCCAAACTAACCAAAAGGCAGAAAGAATATTCAAATGAACAAAATCAGAAATGAAATAGAAGCATAACAACAGACATGGAAGAAATCCAGAGAATCACTAGGTCATATTATGAAAACCTGTTCTACTCAAAATTGGAAAACTTAAAGGAAATGGAAAATTTTCTGGATAAATATCTCTTACCAAAATTAAATCAAAACCAGATAAGCAGATTAAATAGATCTATAACTACTAAAGAAATAGAAACAGTTATCAAAAGTTACCCAAGCAACAAAAGTCCCAAACCAGATGGTTTAATCACAGAATTCTACATGATTTTCAAAGAAGAACTAATACCAATACTCCTCAAATTGCTCCAAACAATAGAAACAGAAGGAAGATTGCCAAATTCTTTTTATAAGGTTACAATGACTCTGATACCCAAACCACACAAAAACATTATCAAGAAAGAAAATTATAGACCAATATCACTCGTGAACATTGATGCAAAAATACTCAATAAAGCCCTGCGGTGGTGGTGCACGCCTTTAATCCCAGCACTCGGGAGGGAGAGGCAGGCGGATCTCTGTGAGTTCGAGGCCAACCTGGTCTACAAGAACTAGTTCCAGGACAGGAACCAAAAGCTATGGAGAAACCCTGTCTCGATAATCCAAAAAGAAAAGAAAAAAAAAAGAGAGAGAGAAAAAAAGTACTCAATAAAATACTTGCAAACCAAATCCAAGAACACATCAGAAAAGTCATCCACCATGATAAAGTTGGCTTCATCCCAGATTTTCAGTAATGGTTCAACATACAAATATCTGTCAATGTAATCCACCATATAAATAAACTGAAAAATAAAACCCACATCTTCTCATTAAATACTGAAAATACCTTTGACAAAATACAACATTCCCTTATGATAAACGTATTGGAGAGAGCAGTGATAAAAGGAACATATGTAAAAACATTGAAGGCAATATGCAACAAGCCAACAGCAAACATCAAACTAAATGAAGAGATACTCAAAGTGATCCCACTGAAAACAGAAACAGGACAAGGTTGCCCACTCTCTCCATATCTGTTCAATATAGTACTAAAGATTATAGCTAAAGCAATAAGACAACAAAAGGAGATCAAAGGGATACAAATTGGAAAAGAAGAAGTCAAACTCTCACTATTTGCTGATGATATGATAGTTTGCATAAGTGAGCCCAAAAATTCTTCCAAGAAATTTCTACAACTCATAAACACTTTCAGTAATGTATCAGAATATAAGATTAACAACAACAACAAAAAAAAAAACAGTAGCCCTCCTTTACACATATGATAAATAGGCTGAGACTGAAATCAGAGAAGCATCATCCTTCACAACAGTCACATATAACATAAAATATCCCATAGTAACTCTAACCAAACAAGTGGTAGACCTGTATGACAAAAACTTCAAATCTTTGAAGATAGAAATTGAAGAAGACACCAGAAAATAGAAAGATCTTCCATGCTCTTGGGTAGGTGGAATTAACTAACAAAGTAAAAATTGCAACTTTACCAAAAGAAATCTACAGATTCAATGCAATACCCATAAAAATCCCAATAAAATTCATCACAGACCTTGAAAGAACAATACTCAACTTCATATGGAAAAGCAAAAAAACTCAGAATATCCAAAGTAATCTTATACAATAAAGGAACTTCTGGAGCTATCACAATCCCTGACTTCAAACTTTACTAAAGAGCTACAGTATTGAAAACAGTCTGGTATTAGCATAAAAACTGACAAAAGAACCAATGGAACCAAATCAAAGACCCAGATATCATCCACACACCTACGAACACCTGATTTTTGACAAAGAAGCAAAAAATATAAATGGAAAAAAGAAACATATTTAACAAATGGTGATGGCATAACTTGATAACAACATGTAGAGAAATAAAAAGTAGATCTATATCTATCACCATGCATAAAATTCAAGCCCAAATGGAACAAAGACCTCAGCATAAATCCAACCACACTGAACCTCATAGAAGAGAAAGTGGAAAGTACACTTGAACTCTTTGGCACAGGAGATCACTTCCTAAATATAACCCCAGTAGCACAGACACTGAGAGAAACAATTAAAAAATGGTGCCTCCTGAAAATGAAAAGCTTCTGTAAAGCAAAGGACATGGTCAACAAGACAAAAGCCGGCCTACAGAATGGGATAAGATCTTCACCAACCCCATATCATACAGAGGACTGATCTCTAAAATATACAAAGAACTCAAGAAATTTGTCATCAAAAGAACAAATAATCCAATAAAAAATGGGGCACAAACCTAAACAGAGAACTGTCAACCAAAAAATATTAAATGGCTGAAAGACAATTATGGAAATGATCAACACCCTTAGTCATCAGAAAATGCAAATCAAAACAAGTCTGAGATTTCATCTTACAGCTGTAAGAATGGCCAAGATCAAAAACACTGATGACACCTTATGCTGGAGAGGTTGTGGGATAAAGGGAACACTCCTGCATTGCTGGTGTGAATGCAAACTGGTACAGCCCCTTTGGATATCAGTATGGTGGATTTTCAGAAAATTAGGAAACAACCTTCCTCAAGATCCAGCAATACTACTTTTGAGTATATACCAAAAGGATGCTCAATCATACAAGGACATATGCGCAACTATGTTTATAGCAGCATTGTTTGTCATGGCCAGAACCTGGAAACAACCTACATGCCCTTTGACTGAAGAATGGATAAGGAAGATGTGGTACATTTACACAATGGAACACTACTGTACAGTAGAAAAAAATAATGACATCTTGAAATTTGTGGGCAAATGAATTGATTTAGAAAACATTATGTTAGGTGAGGTAACCCAAATCCAGAAAGACAAATGTCATATCTACTTACACATAAGTGGCTTTTAGACATAAAGCAAAGAAAAAACAGCCTACAATTTACAATCCCAGAGAACCTAAACAAAAAAGAGAGACATACATGGATCCAATCTACATGGGAAGTAGAAAAAGACAAGATCTCCTGATTAAATTGGGAGTATGGGGACTATAGGAGAGGTAGAAGAGGAAGAGAGAAGAAAGGAGGGGAGTGGATAAAAATATATGGTTCAACAAAAACAATAAAAAAGAATATTCACATGTGGGTCTCAAAGAATGATAGTTGGAGAAAACAAGTTAATTTTTCTTTTATTTTTTTGGAGCTGTGCATTTTAGTTATTGACAACATTATCATATGCTAAATTTTAGTTCAATGCATCTATTGCTTCTTGGGTTTCTCATTTGTAAAAGAGTATAATTGCCATGTTGACTTCTTTGGGGTTTTATTAAGGCATATGGCTATTTAATGGCAAAGTCAATATGAAAAAAATTAATTTCACAGTTTTTATATTATCACTGTAAAATCACAGTATGGTATCACACTTTTCATGTGTGTCATGACAAAGGCAATCATTGTGGAATGCAATTTTTGTAAGTAAAACTCACTAAGTCAAATGGCAATCTAAGTATTACATGTGTAAGCAGTAAGGGAACATTTTTGAATAAATGAAATAAATAAAATAAATCCAAGAGCAGAAATAAAATCCAAGAGCAGCTATTATCATATGTGGAAGAATCAATTTGACAGAAATGATTAACCACCAATAAATGACAAGTTTTCAGATTCCAGTATCTTCTGATTATAGACCAAGTAAATGGCATCAGAAGTAACAGGAACAGATTAACTTAGGTGAACTCCACACACTCAAACATATTCACAGTCCAAACCATAGTTTCTGTTATATTTCTTAAGTGGTGTGTCCACTTGAGGAACAAACAATACTATCAGTTGACGCTTAATTCTACTTTTTCTTGTTTTGTTTGCCCATTCTGTAAAAGAAAACTTACACTATAATGAAGATACAAAACACTGCTGATATTTATGTCTGTCTTCATTATGGATCACTCATCTGATTTATGGAAATTATTCTATGACATTTGATATTGTTATTGAGACATAACATTTCCTGTTTTCTATAATTTTAATAACTTTTAGCTAATTCTAATTCCATATACAAAAATGAATATTAAGCAAAATATTCATTGGTGCATATAATAATAGAAAGTTCTTCTGTCCTTGCATTTCTGGTCTCATTGAATGAAGCTTCAAAATAGTAACAGCCTATTTCTTATCATACACAAAGAGGTACAAAAGCCCTTTCAAAGGATGAAAATTATTTTTCTCTCAATTGGGCGTAGCATTTCTTCCATGAGCTCTTTAATCTTAATGGAGGCAGAGGTGTTTATGTGACAAATTTATAATATCTTATTTCAGAAATAATTGTTCATACAGCTTTATGGTGCCTTTGGACCTGCCTCAGCCAAACAAGATGTAGAAGCAAAACATATGATGAGTTCTTGGATTTATTTCTGGAAACAGTAAATTGATAAATAATGGGCAGTTTTAGTAACATGGCCATTAGATAACCCATAGAAAGAACTATTGGCTCTTATAAAGCTTCAGTAACATCTGAGGATTTATTTTTCAAGCAATATTAAGGCTTTGCTTACAAATTGCAAGATTCTGATCCAGGAATTGATGTTGCTCTTCATCTCTTTGGCTTGTCCAAAGAATCTGTTCATGTCCTTACCTGTTGTAATTCGTTTCTACATAATTAGATTACTTTGTACATAAAACCCAAGTGTTATAGGACCTGGTACTGAATAGTAACTCTGTGCTGGGACACATTGAAAACAAAATACACATTAAATTCGAGTCAGTACTTGGTATTCACAGAATGCTGTATTATGACAGAAACAAAACGAACACAGAACTAGAAAAAGCAGCAAGTATTGATCACTTTTATTTTGTTTGAAAAACTTATTTTATAAGGTGCATTTCTTTCTTTGCAAACAATAAATTTAGTTGACAGTTAGAAACCAAACACAGAAAAGTATATTTACAGTTCAATAAATGTCATTCACATAAAAGTCAGTCTTTTACTTTAAAACCATTATAATTTTTAAAGCAAGAAGATAAAACAATAGTAAAGAACAAAAGTAATTGAAAGAATATTAACTTTCATGAAATGAGCCAGGCGGTAGTGGTACACTCATTTAATCCCAGCACTCGGGAGGCAGAGACAGGGGGATCTCCATGAGATTGAGACCAGCCTGGTCTACAAGATCTAGTTCCAGGACTGGATCCAAAGCTCCAAAGTTACACAGAAACCCTGTCTCTAAAAAAATTTCATGCAATGTGTTCTCCCTATCAATCATACAGTAAGCCTTGAAATAGCTTCACACGATAATGACTATCTTTACAAATACCATCAATTCCACTTTGGAAATGTCCAGAGAAAAAACAAAAATGCTGCCAGTCCTGTAATTTTACTTTGTTTCTAGAAAAAGAACATTTCTAATCAGGGAAGAAACCTGTCCAGGTTTCAGATAGCGACTCCTCAGCTTTGACATAGCTGCTTTAACTTCTTTGTTTCTCAAAGTGTAGATAACTGGGTTTAATATGGGTGTAAAGATGGTGTAGAACACGGCAAGGACTTTGTCAACTGAATAGCTGCTAAAGGGCCACACATAGATGAAGATGCATGGTCCAAAGAAGAGTATGACAACGGTGATGTGAGCAGTTAGGGTGGAGCGGGCCTTGGCCATACTAGCAGAGGAGCGATTCCTAACTGTAATGAGAATCACAGTGTAGGAGACGACCAAGAGGAGAAATGAGCTCATGGAGAGAAAGCCACTATCTGCAACTATTAGTAAGCTGACAATGTAAGTGTCTATGCAAGCTAGCTTGGTCACCAGAGGAAGATCACAGAAAAAACTGTCCACCTGGTTAGGACCACAAAATGGCAAGTTAACAGTGAATGCCAACTGGCTAGTTGTGTGGATGAAACCCACACACCAGGAGATGATGACCAGAATAATACACACTCGGCGACTCATGACTGTCGTGTAGTGGAGAGGCTTACATATTGCAACATAGCGATCATAGGCCATGGATACAAGAAGTACCATCTCACCACCAGTAAACAGATGAACAAAAAAAATCTGAGCCAAACAGGCTTCAAACGAGATAGTTTTCCGTTCAGCCAGAAAGTCAGCAAGCATTTTGGGTGTAGCAAATGAGGCCACACATATATCTATAAAAGATAAGTTTGCAAGCAGAAAGTACATTGGGGTATGAAGTCGGGAATCTGAAGAAACTGTGAGGATAATGAGGAAGTTTCCCAGCAGAATTGCTAAGTAGAGCAGTGAAAATATGAGAAAGAGGAAAGGCTGGAGCTCCTTTGAACTTGACAAGCCCAACAGCACAAACTCTGTCACCCGAGAGTAATTTGTCTCATTCATTGACTTTGGAAGAGATTTGTCTTCAGTTGTCTGAGTAGAAACAGAAGAGAAATCAATCAATTAAATAAGTTTGTCATTCTTTTTCAATTATAGCTCATATTTCAAAGATTGTACTTTTTATGTTTTTATCCATGGAGTTATTCAAAATTGCATGACTACTGACATAAAATATTGCATAGTTCTAATTAGAGAACCTTGAAATCTTTTTTTTTTTTTACACTTTAGAGTTCTACTCAGCAGTAAAAAACAATGACATCTTGAATTTTGCATGCAAATAGATGGAAATAGGAAACACTATCCTGAGTGAGGTAACCCAGATTCAAAAAGATGAATATGGTATGTACTCACTCATAAGTAGATTCTAGCCATGCAGTGATTTTTAAATCTTCATAATATTATCAAACTCTCTCGTTATTCATTTTCTTTTTTTATTCTTTTTTAATTAATATTTCCACCTGCTCCCCATTTCCCATTTCCCTCCCCTCCTCCCAAATATTGTCCCCTCCCCCCACTCCCCTCCCCCTATCCCCACTCCTCTTCTACACCCCCCACACCATTCCCCCTCCCTCTCGATACTGAAGAGCAGTCCAAATTCTCTGCCCTGCGGGAAGACGAAGGTCTTCTATCTATGTCCAGGAAGGTGAGCGTCTAAACAGGCTAAGCTCCCACAAAGCCAGTTCATGTATTAGGATCGAAACCTAGTGCCATTGTCCTTGGCTTCTCATCAGCCTTCATTGTCCGCCACGCTCAGAGAGTCCAGTTTCAACCCATGCTTATTCAGTCCCAGACCAGCTGGCCTTGGTGGGCTCCCAATACCTTGAAATCTTAATTCACTTCCAAAAACAAACCCAGAGAATAACTTCTGTATTTCATGCCTCCAACTTGTCAGAACCCAACAAAGTATTAATTTGTGTTTTATCACTTGTACCATCAAAGCAAGCACACCAAGATATTCAGAAATGTTTAAGAAGTAGAACTTTAAAGCAGAGTATACTACAGAAAAATATATAACAGCTGATTTTTGATAAGGCATCCCTTTATCTGAACCTTTCATTTTTTTTAAAAAAAAAACAGCTTTGTTTTATTTTTCAGAATTTCCAACTCTTAGACTCCAGTCACAAAAACCCTTACAAGTAGGAAAGAAAATAACACAAGTAGAAACATTTTTCTGTGGTTTTGATATATACCCAAGAGGGAGAGTAAGTGTGAAAGAATCAGGAACTTTATAGGGCGCTATGACAGAGATATTTGTGAGTAGAGAATTTAAAATAGAGCATACAACCAACCATGCAAGTGAATCTAAGCACGAACCTGCCTCCAATAACTCCTCTGATTCTCCTGTAAAGTTGATTTCATCCACTATCTGTGCCTTCTGGAACTCTTGGGAAACTTTGGGAAATTCAAGAACCAAGTTTCTTAGCATCTGAAATAAAATCATAAAGAATAAGAACGCGAACTGCATTTCCCACAAAAGCCCTTTCTAATTTCCCCAGTTCATAAACCCAAAAGCACTGCTTCTTTCCAGGTCTACTGCTGGGCATTTGTATCTGCTTCTATAAGGCCCATATTATTGATCCCTTGATAATTTAGAGAAGTTAAATATTCAATTAATCAATTACTTCTTTGTCTGGCACATTGTATATTAGATAAAAAGTGCTAAAGCATTTTATTTGAAATAAATTGATTATCGATTAAAGCAAGAAATGATATGCCAGAATCATAACTGTATTACTGGACACCTCCAAATCACTGCCTGGGTCCTTTAACCTCTTACAGCTCATCATCCTTACATGTTAAATTGTTATCAGATTATCCTAAAATTTTATTAAATTTGCCTGTCAATTTATATTTTAGGGGAGGAGTCAATGATTTCAAAGAATACATAATCATTATTAAGTTACAGTGTATTGTCTTAGACTTATTCTAATTTAATTTAATCTAATAATCATTATTTAATAATTTCACATGGCCTGGCACAATTCAGACTAAAATGTGCTTCCAATTAGATGTGCTAACATATACTGATTTTAGTTCTTACAATATTTAAGGCTGAATTCAGGTCTCAGTATTAAATGGGCAGGGTGATCTTCAGTTCCCTGGTATAATGTATAAGTCTTTCTACAATACTATTACGAGGATGTATGAAATAATAGATGAAGTGAGGAAAACTATGCATTTTACAAGAGTCACAAAACTTTTTGTTTCGTGAATGTACCTTTCACCAACTTTTCAACATTTTTTTTCTTTGAGGTAGATAGGTATATCACATTGCTGGTACTGTACACATATTGATACATTGTCTTTGCATATATACAAAAACACTTAGTATGACATTAAATGGAAAATATGTAGTTGTTCTGTAATCTTCTGTAGTCATCAACAATTTAGTTACTATACAGCAATATAGACATGACATACCATTTAGTTTGGGGGGAAGAAAACAGAAATAAATTGAATGTAATCACAAAGGATTGCTTTCTAATAGATCAGATCTACTTGTATGTGAGGGTTGTAAGGAGCTAGGGGAGCACTTGGATACCAAAGAATCTTAAATAGGGGTAAAGACAAATAAAAGAAGTTTAAAAATAAATGTTATGTTACAGAATTTGCAAAGAACTTAGCCTAACCCTAGATAAATGTTGTCTCTATTCACATGATGAATTAAATGACCACAAATATCTTTCAGAATCCTCCAGAAATTAACACCTATGACATCTCCCCAAGATTCACATTTCTTATTCTGCATTGCATATGGAAGTGTACTTACATGTCATAAGAATGTATATCCTGACTTATCTCATCCTATAGGTCCAGAAAACAGCAATCTTTTTTAGAAGCACCTAACAAGAGCAGCACAACTCTGCAGGATCTGAACAAAGATAGCTGACAAAGGCAGGAAATCCATGCCTTTCCCAACTTTAATTTTCACCAACAACTCTTCAGAATATTACTGTCATCAACACCAAGATATATAAAAAGTCTTTGCAATGATTAGAAACTAATTATGAATTGACGTCACTGGACTGTAGTGACCAAGGGACTCACATGAGAGTTGAGATCACAGAAATTGCCTCCATTAGAGATAATTACATGAGAGAGATTATTTACTAACAAGAAAACTTGAGTATTCAACAAATGCAACAAGAAACAGAACTACCAAAATAATTTATCTTATTATAGACTATACAAGACAGCCTACAAAGCCCACCTGCCTACATACAAATGCTTATATTTCAAACTAGTTTTTCTTACATATTTTTTGAGTGTTTTGTGGATTTATAAAAGTTTATACATGGTATCTGTTAAAATTTTGCATAACTACAACTTCTAACTAAAATCATAAGATTTATTTAACATACCCCCCACACACACATGTATTGGAGTATATGATGTATATATACATTTACAGATAGATACAATAAATTGGATTCAAGACTAGGTTTCACATAGGACTGATATAAAAGCCTTCCCTCTACACCTCTCAGTTGCTTAGAATTGAACATAAAGTGTTCTGTTAGCAACAACTCCTAACCACTCTCTCATTCAAGCCACCGACAACATTAAATCAAATCAGAACAACTAAGCAAAATCTTGTTAAAAGATGACAGTGTGATCAAATTGCTGTTTACAGCTGAGTAATATTTCATTGTATAAATCTATTACATTCATTTTCTTTATCCATTTTTCTGTTTGTTTTTGAGTTCTGGCTGTTACAAATAAGACTGTTATGAACCTAGATGATCAAGTGTCCTTGTGATATGATTGAGCATCTTTTGGGTACATGTCAAAGACTGGTATAGCTAGGTCGTGAGGCAGACTGAATCACAATTTTCTGAGAAACTGTTATATCAATTTCCAAAGTAGCTGTACAAATTTACCCTCTCACCAGCAGTGGAGGAGCATTTCTCTTACATCACATCCTCTCCAGCGTAAGCTGTAATTGGTGTTTATGATCTTAGCCATTCTGACAGGTTTAGGATGGTATTTATGAGTCATTTTGATTTGCATTTTCCTGATGCCTATGGATGCTGGACAAGTCTTTGAGTATATTTTGAAAATTTGATATTCTTGTGTTGAGAATTCTCTGTTTAGATTAGTACTACATTTTTAAATTGAATTATTTGATATTTTATTCTATAAATAGAAGTAATGCTTAGGGAAATGTTTTAATGTAAGCGCAAAGAGGTCATTGTCAAGGATGTAAGAAATTGCTTTTTCATGAACTGGCATAGATTATTCTTCAAGGTCATTAAGAGAAAATAAAGTTGAGATCAGGTTTTTGTAATTTTTATAATATAAATGTTAAGTGTAAATGCAAAGTCAAAGTGGAAATCATGCTTTATAAATGATAAAAATGAAGGTCAAAGAAATTCAAAGACATAACAGAGACACACTGAATTATAAAGAATAGTTGGATAAAATAAATAGGTTGGATTAGATTATCTGACCCACATCAGAGCACTGGACTGAGCTCCAAGGTCCAGTTGAAGAGCAGAAGGAGGGAGAAGTTGAGCAAGGAAGTCAGGGCCACCAGGGGTTGGTCCACCCACTGAGACAGTGTGCCTGATCTAATGGAAGCTCACCAAATCCAGCTGGACTGGGACTGAATGAGCATGTGATCAAACTGGATCCTCTGAATGTGGCTGACAATGGGGGCTGACTGAGAAGCCATTGATAATGGCACTGGGACTTGTTTCTACTGCATGTACTGGCTTTTTGGGACCCTAGTCTATTTGGATGCTCACCTTCCTAATCCTGGATGGAGAAGGGAGGGCCTTGAACCTCCCACAGGGTACCCCTGCCCTCTCTTAAGACTGGAGGGGAAGGGAGAAGGGTGAATGGGGGTGCAGGAGGGGAATGGGAGGAGGGGAGAAAGTGGAAATTTTTGAATGAATGAATAAATAAATAAATAAATAAATAAGTAAAGTAGGCAAGTCCCTAAAAAATAAAAATATCTACTTCACCAATTACCTTCAATTCATTCTGTATTACTGAGAGTACTATTCCTGGGAGTGGGAGTTGTAGGCAACATTGTAGTTTGATAAAGGTTTAATAGTCTATTGTTACTAAATCCAAGATCCTAAGAATTATTTGATATTTTGATGTCTAGTTTCTTTAGTTGATATGTTTTGGAGATCAGCCCTCTGTCAGATGTGGAGCTGGTAAAAAAACTTTTCCCATTCTGTATGCTGCTGTTTTGTGTTATTGAGAGTTTCGGGAAGCCCCATTTATTTATTGTTCATCCTGTGTCTGTGGTTATGATGTTCTATTCAGAAAGCTGTCTCTTGTGCCAATGTGTTCAAGACTACTTCCCAATTTCTTTTCCCTCGTGTTCAATGTAACTGAATTTATGTTGAGGTCTTTGGGTCTATTTGCATTTTTGTACATACTGACATCAAGTTACGCCAGCCCTATTTGTTAAAGACGCTTTCTTTTTTTCACTGTACAATCTTGGCTTCTTTGTCAAAAATCAGTCCACAGGTGTTTGGATTTTAGTAAGAGTCTTGGATTTGATTCTAATTATCCACCTGTAGCTTTATGCCAATACCCTACAATTTTTATTACTGTAGCTCTTACTGGAGAACTTGAAATCAGGGATGGTGATACCTCTGAAAGTTCTTTTATTATATAGGATTATTTTAGTTATCATTGAGTTTTTTAAGTTTTTCCATATGAAGTTGAGTATTATTTTTTTGAGGTCTATGAAGAATTGTGTAGTAATTTTGATGGGGATTGCATTAAACTTGTAAGTTATTTTTGGCAAGATTGCCAATTATACTATGTCAATCTTACCATAAACATGTGAGATTTTTACATCTCATATCTTCTCTACTTTCTTTCTTTAAAGACTTAAAGTTCTTGTCATGAAGGTTTTTCATTGATTTAGCTAGTTACCCCAATATTTTTGTATTATTTGTGGTTGTTATAAAGGGTCTTGTTTCTCTGATTCCCTTCTCAGTTCATTTTTCATTTGTATATAGCAGGGCTACTGATATTTTGTCAGTTAATCTTGTATCCAACCATACCACTGAAGGTGTTTATCAGCTGTAAAAGTTTCCTTGTAGAATTTTGGGGGTCACTTATGTATACAATTATTATATCATCTGCTAAGAGAGAAAGTTTGACTTCTTCCTTTTCAATACCCTGCAATTTTTATTACTATAGCTCTTACTGGAGAACTTGAAATCAGGGATGGTGATACCTCTGAAAGTTCCTTTATTATATAGGATTGTTTCAGTTATCATTGAGTTTTTTAAGTTTTTCCATATGAAGTTGAGTCCCATTGACCTCCTTTTGTTGTCTTATTGCTCTAGCTAGAACTTTGAGTACTATATTCATTAGATATGGAAAGAGTGAACAACCTTGTCTTGTTTCTGATTTTAATGGAATTGCTTTGAGTTTCTTTTTATTTAATTTGATGTTGGAAGTCAACTTGTTGTATATATCATTTATTATGTTTAGGCATATTGTTTTGATTCCTTATCTCTCCAAAACCTTTACCATGAAGGGGTTTTGGATTTTGTTAAAGGATTTTCACCATCCAATGAGGTCATCATGTGGCTTTTTCCTTCAATTTGTTTATACAGTGTATTACATTGACAGATTTTCATGTATTGAACCATCCCTGTATCTCTGAATGAAGCCTACTTGGTCATGGTGGATGATCTTTTGTTTTGTTCTTAGATTCAGTTGGCCAGTATTTTATTGAATATTTTTGTATCAGTGTTCATGAAGGAAATTCGTTTGCAATTTCTTTTTTTGTTGAGTCTTTTTGTGGTTTGGGTATCAGGATGACTGTAGCTTCAAAAAAAAGGATTTGGCAATGTTCCTTCTCTTTCTATTGTGTTGAAATATTTAAAAAACTATTGATATTAGCTCTTCTTTAAAATTTTGATAGATTTTTTTCCTAGAACCAACTGGTCCTAGGCTTTTTGGGGTTTTTTTTTGGAGACATTTAATGACTGCTTATATTTCCTTAGGTCTATTTAAATTGTTTATCTGATTTTGATTTAATTTTGGTATGTGGTACCTGTCAAGAAATAAATCCATTTATTTTACATTTTCAAGTATGACCTAATAATTATCTGGATTTTCTCAGTGTCTGTTATTATGTACCCTTTTCATTTCTGATTTTGTTAATTTGGATAATATCTCTCTGCCTTTAGTTAGTTTGGATAAGGATTTGCCTATCTTGTTGATTTTCTCAAAGAACCAACTCTTTTTTTCATTGATTATTTTGTATTGTTCTTTGATTTTATTTTATTGATTTCAGTCCTCAGTTTCATTATTTCCTGCTGTCTACTCCTGTCATGTATGTGTGCTCTTTTTGTTCTAGAGTTTTCAGGTGTGTTGTTAAGTTGCTAGTGTAAGATTTCTCCAAATTCTTAGTGCAGGCACATAGTGCTAACAACATTCTTTCCTCTTAGCACTGGTTTCATTATGTCACATAAGTTTGACCTCAGACTTACAGAACTCTCAGTGTTAGGATTAAAGTTTTATACCATCACACACAACTTTGCTCCTCTTTTTAAAATTTAGTTAATTATTTTACATCCCAACTTCAGTGTCCGATCCCCCCTCTTCTGTCAGTCCCCTAACTCCCCCTCTGTTTCTACTCTTCGCTCCAATCCACTCCTCCTCCATTTATGTGTGAAAAGGGCAGGTATCCCATGAGTATCAACAAAATATGACATGAAATTGGTACCCAGTATGAGGATTAGGCTCCCAAAAGTCAACAAAAGAATCAGAGACAGCCCCCGCTCTCATTGTTAGGAATCCCACAAGAGGCCCAATTTACACAACTGTAACATATGCAGAAGGCCTACGTCACTTCCTGATTGTGGCTTCAGTTTCTGTGAGCCCCTATGAGCTCAGGATAACTGATTCTGTGAGTTTTCTTGTGGCGTCCTTGACCCCTCTGTCTCCTACAATGCTTTCTTCCCCTCTCCTGCAGAACAACCTGAGTACTGCTTAATGTTTGGCTGTGGCAGTTTCTTGATTAAATCTCTCTGATGACAACTGGACTAGTCTCCACTCTGATCACAGAAGATGGCCAAATCAGATTACTATTGCTAGGAGTCTTAGCTGAGGTCATTACTTTAGATTCCTGGGAGATTCATTTGTACCAGAAGAAAACAAACCACAAATTGTATTCTTTATGATATTAGTGTAGCAAATAACTTCCTGAATAGTATCTTTGTTGCTCAAGAATTAAGGCCAACTTCTGACAAATGGTACTTCATAAAACTAAAATATTTTGGCACAGCTAAGGAAATAATCAACCAGGGAAATAAGAAGCTCACAGAATAGAAGTGAGTGTTCACAGATTTATTTTTGATGGCAGATTATTATTCAAAATATATAAAGAACTCAAATGCAAAATAAAAAAACAAAACCAAAAAGCCACACAAATGATCCATTAGAAAAATGAATCACAACCCATGAAGAGAATCTGCCAAAGAAGAAAACTATTGTTAATAGTATCTCAAAAAGTGTTTATTATCCCTACCAATTAAGGAAATACAATTCAAAACAACCTTGAGAGTTAATCTACCCCAGTCAGAATGGCAAAAATTAACAGAAAAAAATGACAAAAAATTCTGGAGGGATAATGGGCAAAGAGAACCCTCAGTTGCTGTTGGTGGGATAGCAAGCTGGTGTAGCCCCAATGGAAATAATTGTGGAGAATTCCCAATAAGCTAAAAGTAAAGATATCACATGACCCAGCAATACGATTCCTTGGCAAATGCCCAAAGGACTCCCTGCCCTACTCCACCAATGCTTGCTCATAGTATTTGGGGTGGGGGGAATTACAGTTTTACTTTAATTTCTTAAAATTTTTTTGGCCATTTGAACTTCTGTTGAGAAGTCTATGTTCAGTTCATTACCCCATTTTTTAATAGGGTTATTCAGAATTTTAATGCCTAGTTTCTTGAGTTCATTATATAATTTGGAGATCAGGCCTTTGTCTGATGCAAGGTTGGTGAAGATCTCCTCCCATTCAGTAGGTTACCTTTTTTTTTTGTTTTTTTTTGTTTTGTTTTTCGAGACAGGGTTTCTCTGTGGCTTTGGAGCCTGTCCTGGAACTAGCTCTTGTAGACCAGGCTGGTCTCAAACTCACAGAGATCCACCTGCCTCTGCCTCCCGAGTGCTGGGATTAAAGGCATGTGCCACCACTGCCCGGCTGCCTTTTTGTCTTAATGACAGTGTCCTTTGCTTTACAGAAGCTTCTCAGTTTTAGGAGGTCCCATTTATTCAATGTTGCTCTTATTGTCTGTGATACTGGGGTTATACGTAGGAAGTGGTCATGTTCAACTTCCTCAGCAATCAGGGAAATGCAAATCAAAACACCTGTCAGAATGGCTAAAATCAAAAAACACCAATTATAGCCTATGCTGGAGAGGATGTGGAGTAAGGGAAACACTCATCCATTGCTGGTGGGAATGCAAACTTGTGCAACCACTTTGGAAATCAGTATGGCAGTTTCTCAGGAAACTGGGAGTCAACTCACCTCAGGATCCAGCAATTCCACTCTTGGGAATGTACCCAAGAGATGCCAAATCATACTACAAAAGCATTTGTTCAACTATGTTCATAGAAGCACTATTTGTAATAGTTAGAACCTGGAAGCAACCTAGGTGTCCCTCAATGGAAGAATGGATAAGGAAGGTGTGGCACATATACACATTAGAGTTCTACTCAGCAGTAAAAAGCAATGACATCTTGAATTTTGCATGCAAATGGATGGAAATAGAAAGCACTTTACTGAGTGAGAGAACCCAGACTCAAAAAGGTGAATATGGTATGTACTTACTCATTAGTGGATTCTAGATATAAACAAAGGACATTGTGCCTATAGTTAGTGATTCTAGAGAAACTAAATAAGAAGGTGAACCCAAAGAAAAACATATATTTATCTTCCTGGAAATTGGAAGTAGACAAGATCACTAGGCAAAAGTTGGGAGCACGGGGGTGGGAGGAAGGGGAGATGGGAAGAGAGAAGGGAGAAGGGGAGGATTGTGGAGAGCTTGCAGGAGTGGGATGGTTGAGATGGAGGAAGGGCGGATATGGGAGCAGGGAAGAAGATATATTAATTAAGGGAGCCATTTTAGGGTTGGCAAGAGACTTGGCTCTAGAGAGGCATTCTCAGGTGTTCAAGGGGATGTCCCCAGGTAGGTCCTTGGGCAGCAGAGGAGAGGGTGCCTGAACTGGTCTTCTCACATAGTTACACTGTTGAATATCTTGCATATCACCATAGAACCTTCATCTGATGATGGATGGAGATAGAGACAGAGACTTCACACTGGAGCACTGGACTGAGCTCCCAAGGTTCAAATGAGGAGCAGAAGGAGGGAGAATATGAGCAAAGAAGTCAGGACCGCGAGGGGTGTGTCCACCCACTGAGACGTTGTGACTGAACTAATGGGAGCTCACCAAGGCCAGCTGGATTGGGATTGAACGAGCATGTGATCAGACCGGGGCCCTCTGAATATTGCTGGCAATGAGTACTGACTGGGAACCCAATGATAATGGCACTGGGCTTTGATTCTACTGCATGTACTGGCTTTTTGGGAGCCAGTTTGTTTGGATGCACACCTTCCTAGAACTGGATGGATGGGGGGAGGGCCTTGGACTTCCCACAGGGCAGGGCACCCTGACTTCTCTTAGGACTGAAGAGGAAGGCGGAGAGGAACTGGGAGAGTGGGAGGGAGATGGGAGAATGTAGAAATTTTAATAAATAAATAAATAAAAGAAAAAATTGATTTTTTTGGAATTTTACCTAATGCACTCCAATATCACTCATTTTCTAGATCCTCCATATCCTCCCTTCACTCTTATATGGTCTCCATACAAGGAAAATTTTAAAAAGAAATAAAAATTAAAAAAACAAATAAAATGTTAATTAAAAACAAATAAATAAGCATGAAAAGAAAACAAAAGAGCAAAACAAAAAAAAAATGTTGCTCCTCCATCATTTGTTTTGCTGGCACTGGGAACTGCACTGTACCACACAGTAGAGCCTTTTGTCCACACAACCTTACTTGCAAATGTTCCTTGTGTTGTGTGTTGTTGGTCATGTTCGAGGCCTGTGTCTTCTGGTACCCATCAATTCTGGACCCTCGGTGAAATTGCTCTTGGATATCATGCTGTTATCCTAAGCCATAGAGAGCCTGAAGCTATGGTTCTCCAGGACCAGTTCCTTTACATGCTCCAGTAGGTCAGATACAGCATTAGATGTTAGAGTATGCCAACCCAAAACTCTGGATGTGCCTGGGTGGTAGCTGAGTTGGTCACTCTGAGCTACTGGAACCACCCTCCTCAGGTGAGAGGAGGAACTAGCTTTCCCAAGTGTGTGTGGGCAGCTCTCTGTATGGGACTCATGGGTGTTTCTATCCCAGGGCTGGCCAGGGGAAGGGTCAGATCAGCATGGCCCTTGAAATTCAACACATGGTTCGCATGGGCTATTGTAGTAATATAGGCAATGAACATCAACACAGACCTCAGCTTCAACAGGACGACACAACCAGACCTGGCTAGCAGTAGCAGCTTTGGACCAGATGTCACTATGGCTCTGGAAAGTTGTACAGGCCTCTTACATTGGCATGTGCCCAGCAGCAGCATGGTCCCTGGACTCTAGCATGGGCTCAGTGGCAGTCTAGACCCTGAGCAACAACACGGCCTTCGATGGTAACAGGAGCCATGGACAGACCTTCAAGACCAAGTCTGAGTAAGGTAGGGCCACTGATCCAGACGTGGCCTTCTGTCAGCGCTTAGGCCTTGATGTCATCATGGTCCCAGGTGTCAGCACAGGCTACCTGATCTTTATAGCACCAGTGGCAGCATGACCCTTGGACATCAGGATGGCCTAGCTGTCAGGCGAGATTCCGGACATCTATACAGCTGTTTGTGATAATAGGATCCACGAACATTGATGCAGGCAGCAGCTTGGGTCCTAATGACATCATCATCCCTGGTGGCAGTTACAGGCCACTTAGATCGGAATGGCCCGAGTAATGGTATATCTCTTATACCACAACATGACCACAGGTGGCAGCCCAGAACCTTGGCATCCACATGGCATTTGTTGGAAACACAGACCCTGACTATATTAGGATCATAGACCCAGACACAGTCCTTGGCAGAAGCCCAAGGCTAGATGTCACCAGAACCAGAATAGGCTACTACAATCTACATGGTCACAGCTGCAGGGTGGCCCTTGGACACCAAAATGGCCCCATGTTGAGGCCCAGACCCTGGGCATCCACACAGCCTTGGATGGTAAAAGACACAGTGGATATCAATATAGACCCAAATATGACACTACACTGAAGTTCAGGCCCATAATTTACCATGATCCTGGGCACAGGCCACTCAGATAGGTTTGGCCCCTTGGGTGGCATGGCTTTCAGGTAGCAATATGGCCACAGGTGGTGGCCTAGACCCTTGTCATCCTTATCTATTTTATCTCAGGTCATACATCACCTGCACTGAAAAAAAATCTAAGGAAGGTCATGTTATCACATTATATACACAAGAAAAGAAGGAAGGCCTCATGCCTAGGTAAAATTAAAAATACAAAACAGCATGAATGATCAAATCAGCATGTTGCCCATCAGACCCACTGGTCCTATAGATGTGTTTACTGACAAGCACTACCTAAATGAGTTCCATGATACAGAATTTAAAAGAGCAACCACAAACTTATCAAAGAATTCAAGTAATTAAAAAGAATAAACCAACACTTCCTTAACCTCAAACAAGTCAACAATAAAGTCTTGAGTGATGCCCAAGAAAATATAAATACTTGCCCAAAGGAAATAATGTAGATAACTTAAGATTTGAAAACAGAATTCAATAGAGATACAATCATTGAAGAGAATGAATACAAGCCATATGACCCAGCTGTACCACTCCTTGGCATTTGCCCAAAGAACTTAACATGCTATTGTACAGAAACTTGCTTATTTGTGTTCACTGCTAGTCTACTCACAACAATAAGAAAGTAGAAACAGATTAAATGTCCTTCAGCTGATGAGTTGATAATGAAAGTATGGTAATATACATTTTGGAATATTACTCATCTTTTAATAAAACGAAATCATAAAATTATCTGCTAATTTGATAGACCTAGAAAACATAGGTGAGGTAACCCATCAAGACAATATAGATTATATATGTAGCCTTTGGTTGACTTTCAGAAACTGATGGTGGGTCCCTATTGCTAAAGAAATTGCATACTCAGAACACAGGACTTGGATGATTCACACTGTATCTGCCTTGAGAGCCTTTTTTGTAGTCTAGCTTTGATGGTTCCAGGAAAGACTATGCATGGTGCCAATAAAATAAAGCAATTAACTAGTCCTAGTCTGCTGGAACACCCATGCACTAAGACAATTACCAGCATGGAAAGATACACAGAAATGTGCAAAAGGTGGCACTCACATGCATGTGTATGTGTGTGTGTATTCACACACATATATAGTTGTGTGTGTATATGTATGCATATATACATATATGTATTAGAGTAAAGAAAATATGCCATCACATTGTAAGTGTAGGGAGTATAAGAAGGGTTAAAGGGAGGATTTCTGGGAGAAGATAGAGGGGAAAAAGACACAGAGAAAGGTGATATAATGCTACTTCAATTTAGAAAATAATTAAAAATGGAAAATGTTGTTGAAGTTTCTGTCCTGCCTGGTTTCTGTCCTCCCATCAGGTCCCACAGCCCTTTAGCCCCAAAGAAACCACACAGAGGTTTATATTAATGATAAACTGATTGGCCCATTAGCTCAGGCTTCTTCTTAACTCTTATAACTCATCTATGTTAGCCACATGGTTCGGTACCTTTTTCAGCATGGCAGGTCACATCCTGCTTCTTCTGTGGTCTGGGCAGGACGGAGGGAAGAGTATCTTCCCCAGAATACTCCTGTTCTCATTATCCCACCTCTACTTCTGTCTGGTTGTCCCACCTATACTTCCTGCCTGGCTACTGGTCAATCAGCATTTATTTAAAACATAATTGATAGAATATAGACAATTGTCTCGCACCACTTCCCCTTCTTGAAGGCTTATTAGACATGGGTGTGGATGTAAGTATCATTTCTCCAGAATCTTGGCATCTATATCGGTCTCTTCAAGAAGTAGATGTTCAGTTCCTGGGAACTGGAACCCTATCTCGGATAAAACAAACCATGAGATGGGCTGAATGCATAGGCCTGAAGGACAAATAGAAAGACTAAGGCCATATATAGCCAATATTGCAATGAATTTGTGGGGTCGTGACCTATTTCAGCAATAGAATACCAAGATTAACATTTCTGCAGCCCCAAAAAACTTATGTTTCTGAGGAAAGTATTAGAAGATATTATAGACAATGGATACCAGCCAATTGGGCTGTACAAGAACACAAAGCAATTGATAAACCTTCAGAGGTACCAACAGCCCTACCTTAAAATGGTTTACTGAGAAACCAATACAGGTTAAACAGTGGCCTCTAGCTGAGGAAAAGCTGCAGGCTTTAGAATAGCTGGTACAAGAGCAACTAGACGCTCAACATATAGAAGAATCTACTAGCCCTTGGAATTCTCCTGTATTTGTTGTTAAAAAGAAATCTAGAAAATGGAGAATGGTAACAGATCTAAGGGCTATCAACAACATTATTCAATGTATGGACCCTCTACAATATGGAATTCCTCGGCCTTCTCTCATAGTTATTGATTTATAGGATTGTTTTTTTCACTATACCTTTATAAGAAAAAGTAGACAAAAATTTGTCTTTACGGTGCCTACTTATAATAATTTTCACCCTACTAGGAGATGTCAATGGACTATCATCCCACGGGGGACGCTCAATAGTCCCACATTGTGCCAATATTTTGTAAGTCAGCCATTGAAAATAATTCATAAGCAATTTCCTAAGTCTACAATCTACCATTATATAGATGATATCTTGCTATCTGATTCAAATACTGATACTTTAGAAAGAATGTTTGAAGAAGTAAAGAAAGTCTTGTCTAAATGGGGATTTACAAATTGCTCCTGAAAAGATTCAAAGAGGAGATTCTGTTAATTACCTACGTTACAGATTATGATTACAGAAAATTAGAACACAAAAGGCACAAATTAGGAGAGAGTGGTTGCGGACTCTTAATGACTTTCAAAGATTGTTAGGAGACATTTCCAGTCTATGACCGGCTGTTGGGATAATGCCTGATGTAATAATTCATTTAAATAAAACCTTAGATAGTGATAAAGAAAAGTCCCAGAAAATTAACAGGGAAGCAGAAAAGGAACTAACAATGGTTGAGGAAAAATTACTAGAGGCACATGTGGATATGGTGAACCCAAATCTCAGATGTATTCTAGTAATAGTGTCTTTAAGAATTTCTCAATGGGAATTTTAAGGCAGAGGGAAGATATTATATTAGAATGGATCTTTATACCACATAAACCAAGTAAAAAGTTAAAAACTTATGTGGAAAGTCTCTGAATTAATTAACAAAGGTAAACTTAGACTTTGTCAACTAGCAAAAAGTTATGGGAAGACAATGAACCATGGCAAAGAACTTGTGCTAATTTTTTGGGAGAAATTAATAGCAACTATCCCAAAAGTAATATACTTAACCTTATAAAGAGGATTTCTTGGATTCTTCCCTAAATTGTATGTGATGCTCCAATAACTGGAGCCAGTACATTTTATACTGATGCAAATAAATCACGGAAGGCAGGTTACAAATTAGAAGAATTTAGTAAGGTGAAATAAAGCCCTTATAATTCTGTCTAGAAGGCAGAATTATATGCCATTCTTATAGTACTAAGGGACTTTAAAGAAGCTTGTAATATAGTTACTGATTCACAATATGCAGAAAGAGTTATCTTGCATATTGAAACCACTGAATTTATACCAGATGATACAGAATTGACTTCATTGTTTATCCAGGTACAAGACATAATCAGAAATAGGCTTTGTCTTATGTACGTAACACATATCTGATCCCATATGGGTCTTCCAGGTACTCTAGCACAAGGTAATGTAGAAATTGATCAATTATTGATTGGAAGTGTGTTGCAGTCCTCAGAATTTCATAAAAAACATCATGTTAATAGTAAAGGCTTAAAGAAAGAGTTTTCTATTACATGGCAACAAGCTAAGGAGATTATAAGAAATGCCTTACTTGCTCTTTCTATAATCAAACATCATTGCCTGTAGGGAGTAACCCAAAGGATACTCAAAGGAATGAAATCTGGCAGATGGATTTGTTCCACTTTACAGAATTTGGCAAATTAAACTATGTACACCACACCATAGACACATATTCAAGTTTTCAATGGGCAACTGCCTTGAGCTCAGAAAAGGCTGATTCAGTAATATCACACCTTTATTGGAAGTTATGGCCATCATGGATATATGTGCACAAATAAAGACAGACAATGGTCTGGCATATGTATCTAAAAAAATGAATTTTTTTTGCTTATTATACTATAAAACACATTACAAGTATACCAAATAATCCTACAGGTCATGCAGTTATAGAAAGGCCAAATTGTACTATGAAGGATATGATAAACAAACAGAAAGGGACAGAAAATACCCCAAGAAATGGATTGCATAATGCTTTATTAACCTTGAATTTTCTTAACTCTAATGAGAAAGGAACAACAGCAGCAGAGAGACATTGGATAATGGAAAAAACTTCTGAATTGGATCAACCAGTATATTTCAAGGATGCGTTGACCTCACAATGGAAACTAGGAGATGTACTATGTTGGGGAAGGAGTTTCACTCTTGTTTCCACAGGAGAATAAAAATTATGGATACCATCAAAATTAATAAAGATTCACTTTGAAAGGGAGAAACCTATTGAAACAGAGAAATGACAGCTCATCCACAATGGTGACAGCCAAATAGGTAGTAAGGAAAGCCATAAGGATTAAGGCAGGGTTCTGCTCTTATCTTTGCAGGAAAATACACATCATCAAAAATTCAAGAGACCCTTGGATGTTTGAATGCTGACAGAAGAAAAAAATAACTATCCACTAAGGAGCATCTAGAAAACAGAATATAGGTTATTAATCCAGGTATGGGTTACACTTACATTTACACACACACATACACACACACACATATTAATATATTCAGCTGGTTTTGGAGTTGAATGGCTCTATACATCTCTAAATCCAAGTGTGTTGTTAAAAGGAACATTCAGAGTTTCTGTTTCATATCGGGAGCCATCTAGTATGGGACAGAAGAAAGACTTTAGGAAAAATTTTTACTTTCTCTATGTCTATTTTTGTCTATATCATATTCTTCATTAAATGTATGTACCTATGAATGACTTTTAAGTTTTTCATGGTGAACAATAGATTTTACTACAAATCCTTTTTCTGCAGTAATATTTGAAATTTCCAGGAAGAAGATGGAACAGCAACAGCTCTATCTAGTTGAGATGACATCGTGATGCAGACAGTGCTACTATAAGACTGCTTTTGGGGGGTGTGTGTTATCACTTGCTGAAATGGTGAACCTTCTCATGACATTCTGGCCAGAACTCCAAATAAGAACTTTGAGAAAAAGAAAAAAACCCTATCTATCTACTGCTCAGAAATTGTTTGCAACTACACTAGACAGTAATTTCAAAACTTTAATTTTGCAGGATTCCATTAAGAGAACATTGCCCCCATGACAGAGGGAAGCAATTCTAGAAGATGACACCCCCATCCCAAAAAAGTTTGTCCATAGGGTTGGAAAACTGTTTAGGGGTTGTTGATTATTATTTGTATTAGATAGAAGGTTGGGGTGAAAACTATGTTTGTTAAAAAAAAGGGGGGATAGTAATAGTGGGTAAAAGTTATGAGATATTATTCATGCATAATTTACATTGGTATAATTTTGCATATTGATACAAGTTCAAATTATATTTGTTAATTTTGTATACATTATTTGTACATATATACAAAGTTATTTTGTCAGATTGTATATATGTATGTTATCTCTTTAGGATAGTTTGTATATTGATACAACTTTTAAGATATATTTTCATATTGCATTATATATTACTCCTACCTCTGATCAAGATACTTATAGATTGTTTACATTTTGAGGTCATTGTCCTCATTTGTTGCACATTTGTTTACAGGTTATTTAATATTGTGACATGAAGTTTTAGTCATTTAGTTAAACAGGTATTAATTATTATAAGTCAATAGTTGTTCATACTTGCTGTACATACATTTAAATAAATTAGATTCTTTAGATACATAAAGATTGTATTCTGTCTAGATAGGTAATCTTCAACCACTTCAAGGATCTGTGGAGCATGACATTTAAATAACTTAGGGTTCTGTTGACACGAGACATGACTGCTTCTGACAGCACCAATCTATTCCCAAGAAAATGTTAAGTACCAGAGACACTCCACTTGGAGCTTGTTTTCTTCTTGGCAAAACTGGCCTTTGGGTAAGGAACTGATAATGCCTCACTACTAACAAGTTACATGATATCCAGAAATGGATAAGCAGGACTGGCAATTTTTGCCAAGACAGGATAAGACAGTTTGAAATTTTTCCTGCCTCTGAAATAAGTCTGTCCATTACACTAGGCCATAGACAAAGTTGTTTGCTTCAATATTGCCAGATGAGATTTGGGGTGATTGTTCAGGTAGCTGATTGTCTCTGTCATATATTGCTCACTTTGGAAGCTACTTGATTGTACTTCTTGCCTGACTACTGGCCAATCAGCATTCATTTAAAACATAATTGACAGAATATAGACAATTGTCCTGTACCAGGAAAAGAAACTCTCCATGATATATTCTTCTTTTTTTTGGTTTTTCGAGACAGGGTTTCTCTGTGGTTTTGGAGCCTGTCCTGGAACTAACTTTGTAGACCAGGCTGGTCTCGAACTCACAGAGATCTGCTTGCCTCTGCCTCCCGAGTGCTGGGATTAAAGGCGTGCGCCACCATCGCCTGGCTTATATTATTCTTAAAACACTAAATAATAGAACAAGAAAGGATATTGAAAGCTGCAAGAGGAAAGACAGTCACATATAAAGGAAAACCCGTCAGAATAAAAATTTATCTATTAGTAGAAATATTAAAAGCCAAGAGATCCTAGAGAAATGTACTTCAAATTTTGAATGACCAACACAGACTACTGTGTTGACCAAACAGATTACTGTTTTTAACTATTGCAAAACTATCTGTAATAGTTAAAAAGCAAAAAAAAAAAAATTCCATAATACAGACAGGCTAAAACCTTTCATGTTTACCCAATTGTCCCAATAGTGAATACTGAAAGCAATCATTGCATGTGAAGAAAGAAATAAGCAGAACAGAAATGCTATAGAAAAAAACAAATAAGTCTTTAATACTGAAATATAAAATAGGACTTAGAGCACAAATAGCAAACACACAAAAATGTAATTAGTACACACCTTTCAAAAGACCATAGGAGAGGGTAGAAGGGGAGAGGAGAAAAAGGGAAGGGAGTGAAGAAAATATACAGCTCAATGAAAGCAATAAAAAATAAAAAAATAACTTTAAATATTAATGACAATGATTCTATAACCAAAAGATGTAGGTTAATTGAATGGATTGCAAAAATCCATCCTTTTGTTGTCTACAAGAAACTCATTTTACTCTAAAAGATAGACACACTGCTTTAACTGAAAGGCTGGCAAATATTACTCCAAGGAAATAGAAACAGGAAGAATGTATTGCTAACCTATTTTCTTTTTTATATATTTTTTTCAAATATCTAGAATATTTTAATTCACAAATACTTATTAAAGCTATTATGTTTTCATCCTTGGCTTTTATCAGCATACCTGGTCCACACCCTAAGAAGATCATGAACCAACTACAGGAGTAGAGCAATGGCTTTATAACAAAGATAACCTTATTAAATTAAACTCACTACCAGGTATCATTAAGTCTTACATCATTTTATTACAAATAAGTCTCATCAAGGCATGGGCTGACTTCCACTGTAATGAGCCACTTACCACTCAGAAGCAGAATTATTGCTTTTCAAAGCTATTGAGGCAATCCTATAAGAGGCAAGACAGTGCAAAGTTGTTCATTACATTGGAAATTTAAGGGTTTTCTATTTCCCAGTTGCCCACTTTTTCAGACACCTTAAGGAAATGACTCACTTAGTCAATTTCATCATCATACTGTGAAAGTTATGATGATGAAATTGGCTAACCTATTTTCTGACAAAAGGGGAGTTCACCAGCATGAGCCGGATGGGGAAGAGATAAGCAGAGGACCAAACTGGTCCCTCTGAGTGTGGTTTCTACAGTTGCATGGCTGAGGAAGACTGAGGGGCCACTGGCAGTGGCACCAGGATTTATCACTACTGTTTATACTGGCTTTTTGGTAACCTATTTTCTTTTGATGAATACCTTGTTCAGCCTAGATAAAGTATGGAGGGCCTCAGACTTTCCCCAAAGCAATGTCACTTATCCTTTCTGAGAAGTGGATATGAAATGGGTGGGGGTATATGGAAGGGATGGGAGGAGTGGAGGGAGTGGAAACTTGAATTGGCATATATAATTTTAAAAGATAGTTTGTTTTCTATTTTATTTTTTCTCTTTTCTAGGTTTATTTTTTTAAATTTTTACTTAAAAATTTCTACCTCCTCCCCTCTTCACTTTTCCCCCCCTCCCCCATCCTCCTCCCCCCCATCCTCTTCCCCCTCCCTCTTAAGTCAAAAGAGCAGTCAGGGTTCCCTGCCTTATGGGAAGTCCAAGGTCCTCCCCCCTCCATCCAGGTCTAGGAAGGTGAGCATCCAAACAGACTAGGCTCCCACAAAGCCAGTACATGCAGTAGGATCAAAACCCAGTGCCATTGTCCTTGCCTTCTCATCAGCCCTCATTGTCTGCCATGTTGAGAGAGTCCGGTTTGATCCCATGCTTTTTCAGTTCCAGTCCAGCTTGCTTTGATGAGCTCCCATTAGATCAGCCCTACCATCTCAGTGGGTGGGTGCATCCCTTGCAGTCCTGACTTTCTTGCTCATGTTTCCCTCCTTCTGCTCCTCATTTGGGCCTTAGGAGCTCAGTCCAGTGCTTCAATGTGGGTCTCTGTCTCTAGCTTCATCCATCGCCAGATGAAAGTTCTATGGTGATATGCAAGATATTCATCAGTATGGCTATTGGATAGGGCCATTTTAGGCTCCCTCTCCTCAGCTGTCCAAGGATCTAGCTGGGAACATCTCCATGGACACCTGGGAACCCCTCTAGAGTCCAGTTTCTTGCCAACCCTAAAATGGCTCCCTTAATTAAGATATATAATTCCCTGCTCCCATATCCACCCTTCCTCCATTCCAACCGTCCCATTCCCCCAAGCTCTCCCGATCCCCCCTTCTCACTTTTTTCTCCCCATATCCCCTTACCACACCCCCACCCCCAAGTTTCCAAGTTTTGCCTGGAAATCTTGTCTCCTTCCAATTTCCAGGAGGATAACTATATGTTTTTCTTTGGGTTCACCTTCTTATTTAGCTTCTCTAGGATCACGGATTATAGGTTCAAAATTTAAGTTTTTAAAAAACTAGGATTATTCAGAAGAGGCAAAGAAGGAAACTTCATTTAAATAAAAGGAGCAATTAATAGAAAATATATTATAATTATATATACTTACCAATCCCTCTCACATTCAATTTCATAAAAAGTATACTATTTGATTTAAAGATACAGATTGACTTTAAATTAGTAATAGTGGGTGATCAGAGTACTCTACTTATTCCAATATATGGATCATCTACACAAAAACAAATAACAAACAACAGTAAGAGAAACACCAGAATTAAATAGCATCATATATCAAATGAACATACCAGATAATATTTCACCTAAAGATTAAAAAATTCTTTTCAGTAGCCCATGGAACTTTCTCCAAATGGTATCCTGGGACACAAACATATCTTAGCAAATTTAAAAAAAAATGGAAATAACTTTTGTACCATATCTGTGCACAATAGAGAAATCAGTAGATCAATTGAACAAAACTGAAGATCCAAAAGTGAGGACACAAAACTTCAGCTACTTAATATTTGATAATGAAATTATACAAACTAATAAAGAATAAACAATAGATTACTAAATGACAAGTGAATAAAACAAGAAATCAATAAACAAATTTATGATTTTTAAAAAATTCAATGAATATGAAAACAAATTAACAAAATTTCTTTGATACAGTAAAGTCATTCCTTAAAGAGGAAATTTTAGTTCTGAGTCTCTAAATTAAAAAAGACATAAATAGAAAAAGCTCAATTAATTGATTAAAAATTGTTACAAGGAGCAGGGCCCCTTGTTTATCCCTGCCACCTGGCTAGTTTACACCCAAATTAACCACACAAAAACTGTATTCATTAAAACACTGCTAGGCCTATTAGCTCTAGTTTCTTATTGGCTAATTTTTACATCTTAATTCAACCCATTTCTATTAATCTGCGTATTGCCACATGATTGTGGCTTACTGCCAAAATTCTAACCAGTATCCATCTCAGGCAGGAGATCCATGGCTTCTCTGACTCTGCCCTTCATCCTCCCAACATTCAGTTCTGTTTTCTCTGCCTTCTTAAGTTCCACCCTATCAACTAGGTCAACACAGTTTCTTTATTTATTAACCAATGAAGATAGTGTTTTCTATTTCCATCCATTTGCATGCAAAATTCAAGATATTGTTTTTTACCACTGAGTAGTACTCTAATGCATATATATTCCACACTTTCTTTATCCATTCTTTTACTGAGGGCCATCTAGGTTGTTTCCAGGTTCTGGCTATTAGAAGTAATGATGCTATGAACATAGATGAACAAATGCTTTTGTAGTATGATTGGGCATCTCTTAAGTATATTCCCAAGAGTGGTATTGCTGGATCCTGGGAAAGGTTGATCCCGAATTTCCTGAGAAACCACCACACTGATTTCCAAAGTGGTTGCACAAGTTTGCATTCCCAGCAGCAACGGATGAGTGTTCCCCTTACTCCACATCCTCTCCAGCAAAGGCTATCATTGGTGTTTTTGATTTTAGCCATTCTGACAGGTGTAAGATGGTCATTGGTGTTTTTGATTTTAGCCATTCTGACAGGTGTAAGATGGTATCTAAAAGTTGTTTTGATTTGCACTTCCCTGATTATTAAGAATATTGAGCAGTAGCTTAAGTGTATTTGGCCATTTGAACTTTTTCAGTTGAGAATTCTCTGTTCAGTTCAGTGCCCCATTTCTTAATTGGCTCATTAGAATTTTAAAGTCTAGTTTCTTAAGTTCTTTATATATATTGGAGATCAGACCTTTGTCTGTTGCAGGGTTGGTGAAGATCTTCTCCCAATCAGTAGGTTGCCTTTTTGTCTTAATGACAGTGACCTTTGCATTACAGAAGCTTCTCAGTTTTAGGAGGTCCCATTTATTCAATGTTGCTCTTATTGTCTGTGATACTGGGGTTATACATAAGAAGTGGTCTCCTGTGCCAAAGTGTTGTATACTACTTCCCACTTTCTCTTCTATCAGGTTCGGTGTGTTCAGATTAATATTGAGGTCTTTAATCCATTTCTACTTGAGTTTTGTGCATGGTGATAGATATAAATCTATTTTCATTCATCTACAGGCTGATATCCAGTTATGCCAGCACCATTTGTTGAAGATGCTTTCCTTCTTCCATTGTAGAATTTTAACTCCATTGTCGAAAATAAGGTGTTTTGTGGTTTAATATCCGGGTCTTTGATTCAATTCCATTGGTCGACTTCTTTGTTTTTATGTCAGTACCAAGCTGTTTTTATTACTGTAGCTCTGTAATAGAGTTTGAAGTCAGGGATGGTAATGTCTCCAGAAGTTCCTTTATTGTATAAGATTGTTTTGGCTATTCTGGGTTTTTTTGTTTTTCCATATAAAGTTGATTATTGTTCTCCCTAGGTCTGTGAAGAATTTTGTTGGGATTTGAATGGGGATTGCGTTGAATTTACAGATTGCTTTTGGTAGAATTGCCATTTTTATTATGTTGATCCTACCCATCCAAGAGCATGGGAGATCCTTCCATTTTCTGGTATCCTCTTCAATTTCTTTCTTCAATGCCTTAAATTTCTTGTCAAATATATCTTTCACTTCCTTGGTTAGAGTTACCCCAAAATACTTTATGCTATTTGTGGCTATCATGAAAGGTGTAGTTTCTCTGATTTCCCTCTCTGCTTCACTATCCTTTGTGTATAGGAGGGCCACTGATTTTTTTGAGTTGATCTTGTAACCTGCCACATCACTGAAAGTATTTATCTGCTGTAGGAGTTCTTTGGTAGAGTTTTTGGGGTTACTAATGTACACTATCATATCATCTACAAATAATGAAAGTTTGACTTCTTCCTTTCCAATTCGAATCCCCTTGCTCTTCTTATGCTGTCTTATTGCTATTGCTAAAACTTCAAGAACTTTGTTGAAGAGATATGGTGAGAGTGGACAGCCTTGTCTTGTTTCTGATTTTAGTGGAATGGCTTTGAGTTTCTCTCCATTTAATTTGATATTAACTGTTGGCTTGCTGTATATTGCTATTTTTATATTTAGGTATGATCCTTGTATCCCTAACCTCTCCAAAACCTTTATCTTAAAGGGGTATTGAATTTTGTCAATGCTTTTTCAGCATCTAATGAAATGATCATATGGTTTTTTTCTTTCAGTTTTTTTATATGATGGATTACATTGATAGATGTTCATATGTTGGTTGAACCAGTCCTGCATCTCTGGGATGAAGCTTACTTGATTGTAATGGATAATTTTTTAATGTGTTCTTTAATTGTGTTTATCAGAATTTTATTGAGAATTTTTGCATCGATGTTCATGAGTGAGATTGGTCTGTAATTCTCTTTCTTGGTTGAGTTTTTGTGTGGCTTTGGAATCAGGGTGACTGTAGCTTTGTAAAAAGAGTTTGGCAATGACTCTTCTCTTTCTATTATGTGAAACACATTAAGGAGTATAGGTATCAGTTCTTCTTGGAAGTTCTGATAAAATTCTGCATTAAATCCATCTGGTCCTGGGCTTTTGTTGGTTGGGAGGTTTTTGATGACAGCGTCTAATGCTTTGCAACTTACAGGTCTATTTAAATTGTTCATCGGGTCTTGATTTAATTTTTGTAAATGGTACTTATTAAAAACAAGTCCATTTCTTTTACATTTTTTAACTTTGTGGCATATAAGTTTTTGTAGTAAGACCTAATGATTCTCTGAATTTTCTCAGTGTCTGTTATTATGTCCCCCCATTTCTGATCTTGTTAATTTGCATGTTCTCTTTCTGCCTTTTGATTAGTTTGCATAAAGGTTTGTCAATCTTATTGACTTTCTCAAAGAACCAGCTCTTTGTTTCATTGATTCTTTGGATTGTTTTCTGTGTTTCTATTTTGTTGATTTCAGTCCTCATTTTTATTATTTCCAGTCTTCTACTCCTCCTGGGTGATTCTGCTTCTATTTTTTCTATAGCTTTAAGCTGTGCTGTTAAATATCTAATGTGAGCTTTCTCTGTTTTTTTAATGTGGGCACTTAGAGCTATGAACTTTCCTCTTACCACTGCTTTCATAGTGTCCCATAGGTTTGAGTATGTTGTATCTTTATTTTCATTGAATTCAATGAAGACTTTAATTTCTTTCTTTATTTCTTCCCTGACCCAGGAATGGTTCAGTAGTTGACTGTTCAGCTTCCATGAGTTTGTAGGCTTTCTGAGGATAGAATTATTGTTAAATTCTAACTTTAATCCATGGTGATCCGATAGTACTCAGGTGGTTACTAATTTTTTTTAATCTGTGGAAGTTTGCTTTGTTACTGAGTATGTGGTCAATTTTTGAGAAGGTTACATGAAATGCTAAGAAAAAGGTATATTCTTTTCTATATGGGTCAAATGTTCTATAGATGTCTGTTAAGTTCATTTGAATCATTACTTCCATTAATTTTCTTATTTCTCTGTTAGGTTTCTGTCTGATTGGCTTGTTCATTGATGAGAGAGTAGTGTTGACATCTCCTACTACTAGTGTGTGTGGTTTGATGTCTGCCTTGACTTCTAGTAATGTATCTTTTACATAAGTGAGTGCTATATATTAGGAGCATAGATAATAAGGATTCAGACTTCATCCAGAGGAATTGTTACTGTTATGAGTATAAAGTGTCCATCTCCATCTCTTCTGATTGTTTTTAGTTTGAAGTCAATTTTGTTAGAAATTATTATAGCCACACCCGCTTGTTTCTGAAGTCCATTTGATTGAAAAACCTTTTTCCAACCCTTTACTCTGAGTAGATGTCTGTCTTTGAGGTTGAGGTGTGTTTCTTGTAAACAGCAGAATGTTGGATCCTGTTTTGTTATCCAGTCTCTTAACCTGTACCTTTTTATAGGTGAATTGAGTCCATTGATATTAAGTGATATTAATGACCAGTGGTTTTTAACTCCAGTTATTTTTTATTCTTTTTTGGTGGCAGGGTTTGTGTGTTTCCCTTCTTTGGGCTGTACTGGTGAACGGTCACTAGATGTCTGAGTTATTGTTGGCATTGTTGGATTTCTTGGTTTGTTATTTTCCTTCTATTACTTTCTGTAAGGCTGGATTTTTGCCTATGTATTGCTTAAAAATGTTTTTATCCTGGAATATTTTGTTTTCTCCATTGATGGTGAACAAAAGTTTGGCTGGGTATCGCACTGTGGGCTTGCATTCATGGTCTCTTAGTTTCTGCAGTACATCTATCCAAGACCTTCTGGCTTTCATGGTTTCCATAGAGAAGTCAGGTGTAAGTCTGATAGGTTTACCTTTATAAGTTACTTGACCTTTTTCCTTTGCAGCTCTTACTATTCTTTTTTTATTCTGTATGTTTTGTGTTTTGATTATTATATGGCAAGGGGATGATTTTTTTTGATCCAGTCTATTTGGTGTTTTGTATGCTTCTTGAACCTTCATAGGAATATCCTTCTTTAGGTTGGGGAAGTTTTCTTCTATAATTTTGTTGAATATATTTTCTGGGCCTTTGAGCTGTAATTCTTCTCCTTCTTCTACCCCTATTTTTCTTAGATTTGGTCTTTTTATTGTGTCCCAGATTTCCTGAATGTTTTGTGATGAGAATTTGTTGGATTTGCTGTTTTCTTTGATCAGTGTGTTTATTTTCTCTATAATGTCTTCAGAATCTGAGATTCTTTCTTCTATCTCTTGTATTCTGCAGGTTATACTTATCTCTGTAGTCTCTGTTTGTTTATCTAGATTTTCCATATCAAGTGGCCCTCCGTTTGTGTTTTCTTCATTGCCTCGATTTCAGTTTTCAAGTCTTGAACTGTTTCCAATATCCATTTGATTGTTTTTTCTTAATTTCCTAGGGTATCTTTTAGGGATTTATTAATTTCTTCAAATATTTTGTTATTCTTCTCATCCATTTCTTTAAGGGAGTTTTTCACATTTTGTTTAAGGGACTCCATTACTTTCATAATGTCTATTTTTCTACTTCTTCTGGATTAGGGTGTTCAAGTCTTCCTCTTGAATGTTCGTTGGGTTCTGGTGTTATCATGTTGTTTTTCAGATTGTTGAAGGAATTCTTGCATTGATGCCTGCCCATGTCTTCCTTCAAATGCTCTCCAATGGATTTTCTAGTATAAGACCAGGGCCCCTTGCTGGCCAGGGACCTCACAGACAAAAGGCCTAACTTGCTGCTTGCAGGCTTAGTCAAACAAAGGAACCCCCTCCCGATTGCACTCACCACCCTGTCACAGCCCGAAAACAGCTTAGCTGGGGGAATCTTCTGGCCCCAAAGAAGGGAGGGGTGCCTGGGGGCAAGCTGGGATGGAATAGTAATAGAGAGGCAGTAGCCGGGGAGAGAAGCCCCTGTTGAATGACCAGAAAGTTTAGGGGGTTGAGAAATGTCTGTACTCCCTTTCCAGGTCTTCTGCCAACTGGTCAGATGGGGATGAGAGATACCAGAAGATGTTGGAAGGGAAAATTTGTTATCATATTATGTTGTTATAAATTCTCAATAAATACATAAAAACTTTAACACACTAAAATTAATCAAATAACAAAACCCAACAATGTTGATATTTCTTTAGAATAATGCCTGAAGTTAACTACTGGTATTTACACACATATACACACAAACACACACACTCAGAAGTCTACTTTAAAAAAATCTGACTCCAAAAAATAATGAGATAATTGTGTAATAATCTAAACACTAAACATACAGAATAAAGAAAGAATATTAAGAGCCACAAAGGAAAATGGACAAGTAACATATAAAGGAAGACCTACCAAAATTATACCCAACTTCTCAATGGATATTCTCAAAGCCAGAAGAGCCTAGACAGGCATTTTGTAGAAACTAAGTCCTCAGATGTCAGCTCAGAATGCTATACCCAGCAATAATTTCAATCACCATAGATAGAGAAAACAAGGTATTTCATGACAAAACCAGGTATTTAAAAAATACCTACAAATCAAGTCCTACACAAAGTATTTCAGGAAACCTTTATCATAAAGAAGTGTTGGATTTTGTCAATTTTTTTTTCAGCATTTAATGAGATTATCATTTTTTTTCACTTTATGTATATAGTGAATTACATTGATAGGTTTTCATATGTTGAACCATCCCTGCATCTCTCGGGTGAAGCCAACTTGATCATGGTGGATGCTTTTATTTTTAATATGTCTTACATTTGATTTGCCATTATTTTGTTGAGTATTTTTGCATCTCTGTATATGAGTGAGATTGGTCTGTAATTCTCATTCTTGGTTGAGTCTTTTTGTGGTTTCAGTATCAGAGTAACTGTATATTCACAAAAAGATTTTGGCAATGTTCCTTCTCCTTCTTTTTCTCTTATGTAGAACACTTTAAGGAATATAGGTATTAGCTTTTCTTTGAAGTTCTGGTAGAAATCTGCACTGATACCATCCAGCCCTGACCTTTTTTTGGTTGGGAGGATATTGATGACTGCTTCTATTTTCTTGCATGGTTTAGGTTTATTTATATTGTTCACTCAGTCTTTATTTAATTTTGGTATGTGGTACCTATCCAGAAAATTGTCCATTTTTACATTTTTCAATGTTGTGGAGTACAGGTTTTTATTGTATGACCTAATGGTTCTCTGGATTTCCTCAGTGTCTGTTGTTATGTCCCCCTTTTCACTCCTGGTTTTGTTAATTTAGATGTTCTTTCTCTTCCTTTTGATTAGTTTGGATAAGGATTTCTCTATCTTATTCATTTTCTCAAAGAACAAGCTCTTTTAAAAATTATTATTTGAATTGTTTCTTTGTTTCTATTTTATTGATTTCAGCCCTCAATTTGGTTATTTCCTGTTGTCTACTCCTTCTGGGTGAGTCTGCTTCTTTTTGTTCTAGAGCTTTCAGGTGTGCTATTAAGTCACTAGTGTGAGCTCTCTCCTCTTTCTTTATGTAGACACTTAGTGGTATGAACTCTTAGCACTGCTTTCATAGTGTACCATAGGTTTGGGCACGTTGCACCTTCATTTTTGTTGAATTCAAGGAAGTCTTTAATTTCTTTCTTTCTTTATACCTTGATCCAGGGTTGGTTCAATAGAGCACTGCTCAATTTCCATGACTTTTTAGGTTTTCTGTGATTAGTGTTTTTGTTCAAATTATAACTTTAAACCAATGTGATCTGATAAGATACAGAGGGTTACTCCAAATTTTTTTGTACCTGTTGAGGTTTGCTTTGTTACCAAGTATGTGGTCAGTTTTAGAGAAGGTTCCATGAGGTGCTAAGAAGAAGTTATATATTTTTTTGTGTTTGGGTAGAATGTTCTGTAGATGTTTGTTAAGTCCATGTGAGTCAAGACAACTGTTAGTTCCCTTATTTCTCGACTAAGTTTCTGTCTGACTGACCTTCCCATTGGTGAGAATAGGGCGTTGAAGTATCCTACTATTAGTATTTAGGATTTGATATATGATTAAGCTTTAGCAATGTTCCTTTACAAATATACATTTTCAAGATTGAAATTTCATCTTGCTAGATTGTTCCTGTTATGAGTATAAAGTGTCCTTCTCCATCTCTTCTGATTGATGTTAGTTGGAAGTCTATTTTGTTAGATATTAGGATAGCTACACCTGCTTATTTCTTAGGTCCATTTGATTGGGAAATATTTTCCCAACCCTTTACTTTGAGGTAATGTCTGTCTTTGACGTTGAGGTGTGTTTCTTGTAAACAGCAGAAGGATAGATTTTTCTTTCATATCCATTCTCTTAGCCTGTGTCTTTTTATAGGTGACTTGAGTTCATTGATATTAAAAGATATTAGTGACCAGTGATTGTTAATTCCTGTTATTTTTTGGTGGTAGTATTTTTGTGTTGCCCTTCTTTGGATTTTGCTGGTGTGAGATCATCTGTTGTTTGTGTTTTTATGGGTGCAATTAGCTTCCTTTGGTTGGAGTTTTCCTTCTTGACTTTCTGCAGGGCTGTATTTTTTTGCTAGGTATTGATTAAATCTAGTTTGTCATGGAATATTTTGTTTTTCCCATCGATCATCATTAAAAGCTTTGCTGGGTATAGAAGTTTGGGCTTGCATCAGTGGTCTCTTAGTGTCTGCATCATATTTATCCAGTACCTTCTGGCTTTCAAGGTTTTATTTGAGAAGTCACGTGTGATTCAGATAGGTCTGCCTTTATATGTTACTTGACTATTTTCCTTTGCATCTCTTCATATTTTTCTTCTGTATGTTTTATATTTTGATTATTACATGGTGATGGAACTTCGGTTTTTTTGGTCCAGTCTATTTAGTGTTCTGTAAGCTTCTTGTACCTTTATAGGGATATCCTTCTTTAGGTTGGGAAAGATTTCTTCTATCATTTTGTTGTATGGATTTTCTGTGCCTTTGAGATGAAATTCTTCTCCTTCGAGGTTGTGGAGAAAGGGGCACACTCATTCATTGCTGGTGGGAATGCAAACTTGTGCAACCACTTTGGAAATCAGTGTGGCGATTTCTCAGGAAATTTGGGATCAACCTACCCCAAGATCCAGTAATACCACTATTGGGAATATACCCAAGAGATGCCCCATCAAATGACAAAAGTATCTGTTCAACTATGTTCATAGCAGCATTGTTTGTAATAGTCAAAACCTGGAAACAACCTAGATGCCCTTCAATGGAGGAATGGATGAAGAAAGTGTAGAATATATACATATTAGAGTACTACTCAGCAGTAAAAAACAATGACTTCTCGAATTTTGCGTGCAAATGGATGGAAATAGAAAACACTATCCTGAGTGAGGTATCCCAGACCCAAAAAGAGGAACATGGGATGTATTCACTCATAATCGGTTTCTAGCCATAAATAAAAGACATTGAGCATATAATTTGTGATCCTAGAGAAGCTAAATAAGAAAGTGAACCCAAAGAAAATCGTATAGTCATCCGCCTGGAGAGGGGAAGTAGACAAGATTGCAGGGCAAAAAATGGGAACTTGCGGGTGAGGTGGCATGGGGCAAAGGGGAAATGGGATGAGAAACATGAGAAGGGGAGGATGGGAGGAGCTCGGGGTATTGGGATGGTTGGGATATAGGAAGGGTGGATACGGGAGCAGCGAAGTATGTATCCTAACTAAGGGAGCCATCTTAGGGTTGGCAAAAGACTTGACTCTAGAGGGGTTCGCAGGTGTCCAGGGAGATGTCCCCAGCTGGTATCTTGGGCAACTGAGGAGAGGGAACCTGAAATGACCCTATCCTATACTGATGAATATCTTGCATATCACCTTAGAACCTTCATCTGGCGATGGATCGAGATAGAGACAGAGACTCAATTTGGAGCAACGGTCTGAGCTCTTAAGGCCCAAATGAGGAGCAGAAGGAGGGAGAACATGAGCAAGGAAATCAGGACCACGAGGGATGCACTCACCCACTGTGACAGTGGAACTGATTTATTGGGAGCCCACCAAGGCCAGCTCGTCTGGGACTGAATAAGCATGGGTTGAAACTGGACTCTCTGAGCATGGCAGACAATGAAGGCTGATGAGAAGCCAAGGACAATGGCACTAGGTTTCGATCCTAATACATGAACTGGCTTTGTGGGAGCATAGCCTGTTTAGACGCTCACCTTCCTGGAGGTAGATAGAAGACCTTCGTCTTCCCGCAGGGCAGAGAATTTGGACTGCTCTTCAGTATCCAGAGGGAGGGGGAATGGTGTGGGGGGAGGAGAAGAGCAGTGGGGAAAGGGGGAGGGGAGTGGGGGGAGGGGCAATATTTGGGAGGAGGGGAGGGAAATGGGAAACGGGGAGCAGGTGGAAATTTTAATTAAAAAAGAATAAAAAAAAAAGAAATTCTTCTTAGCCTAGCCCTATTATTCTTTGGTTTGCTCTTTTCATGGTGTCCCAGATTTCCTGAATTTTTGTTTTAAGAATTTGTTGAGGGCTTCCTGCAGAGACTCTACTCCCAGCAGACTGCCTCTCTGTTCCTATCCCACCCAGCTTGCATCCAGAACCCTTCTTCCTTCTGCCCCCTTCCTTCTTTGGGCACATAACACCACCTAGCTCAGCCTGTCTGGGCGCTGGGGGCGAATCCTCAGGGCAAACAGGGGCCAAGAATTCCTTTGTTTCACTGGCCTGCCTGCACCAAACAAGGTAGGTGCTTTGTTTAGGAACTACCCAACCAGCACGGAGATCTGAGCTTGGTACCAGGAGAGCCATCATTGGGGTGAGTTTGTGACCCGTGGCAGCAGCCCTGGACAGGGAACTCAGAAGTTCCTCACCCCCCATCCCTCCTGGGCTTCCTGCAGAGACTCTACTCCCTGCAGACTGCCTCTCTGTTCCTATCCCACCCAGCTTGCATCCAGAACCCTTCTTCCTTCTGCCCCCTTCCTTCTTTGGGCACATAACACCACCTAGCTCAGCCTGTCTGGGCACTGGGGGCGAATCTTAGGGCAAACAGGCGGGCGGGAGTTCCTTTGTTTCACTCGCCTGTCGGGCCCTGGGGGCAAATCCTCAGGGCAAACAAGCAGGCGGGAGTTCCTTTGTTTCACTGGCCTGCCTGCACCAAGCAAGGTAGGAGCTTTGTTTACGAACTACCCAACCAGCACGGAGAGCTGATATTGGCACCAGGAGAGCCATCATTGGGCATAGAGAGCTAATCTTGTCACCAGGAGAGACATTACTGGAGCACCAGGAGAACCATCACTGGGGAGTACCATCACTGGGAATGTACAACAGTAGGCAAGTAGACCTGATCCTGTAAAAGAAGATCCATAGGAGGGCATTCGGAGGAAGAGATGGGCAGGCGCCAATGCAAGAATTCACCCAACACTCTGAAAAATAATGTGAAACCACCAGAACCCAGCGACCTCACAACAGGAGGACATGAACACCTTAATCACGAAGAAGTAGAAAAAATTGACTTTATGAAAGTGATTGACACCCTTAAACAGCATGTAAAAAAATGCCCTTATAGAAATGGATGAGAAGTATAACAGAAAGTTTGAAGAATTGAGTAAATAAGTTAATGATACCCTAGGAAACCAAGGAAAAACAATCAAACAGATAATGGAAACAGTTCAAGTCTTGAAAACTGAAATGGAGGCAAAGAAGAAAACATAAACAGAAGGATGGCTAGACATGGAAAATCTAGGTAAACGAATAGAGTCTACAGAAACAAGCATAACCAACAGAATACAAGAGATAGAAGAAAGACTCTCAGATTCTGAAGATACCATAGAGAAAATAAACACGCTGATCAAAGAAAACAGCAAGGCCAACAAACTCTCATCACAAAACAATCAGGAAATATGGGACACAATAAAAAGACCAAACCTAAGAGTAATAGGAGTGGAAGAAGGAGAAGAAGCACAGCTCAACGGTCAGGAAAATATATTTAATAAAATTATAGAAGAAAACTTTCCCAACCTAAAGAAAGATATACCTACAAAGGTTCAAGAAGCATACAGAACACCGAATAGGCTGGATCAAAAAAAAAAATCCCCTCGCCATATGATAATCAAAACACAAAGCATACAGAACAAAGAAAGAATATTAAGAGCTGCAAAGGAAAAAGGCCAAGTTACTTATAAAGGTAAACCTATCAGACTTACACCTGACTTCTCTATGAAAACCATGAAAGCCAGAAGGTCCTGGATAGATGTACTGCAGAAACTAAGAGACTGTGCATGCAAGCCCAGACTACTAGACCCAGCCAAGCTTTCGTTCACTATAAATGGAGAAAACAAAATTTTCCAGGATAAAAACAAATTTAAACAATATGTAGCCACAAATCCAGCCTTACAGAAAGTAATAGAAGGAAAATCACTAACCAAGGAGTCCATCAATGACCACAATATCTCAGACAACTAGAGACCCTTCACCAGCGTAACTCGAAGAAGGGAAACACACAAAATTTACTACTAAAAAAATGACCAGAGTTAACAACCACTGGTCATTAATATCACTTAATGTCAATGGACTCAACTCTCCTATAAAAAGGCACAAACTAAGAGATTGGATATGAAAACAGGATCCAACATTCTGCTGTTTACAAGAAACACACCTCAACCACAAAGACAGACATCTACTCAGAGTAAAGGGTTGGGATAAGGCTTATCAAGTAAATGGACCTAAGAAACAAGCGGGTGTGGCCATACTAATTTCTAACAAAGTTGACTTCAAACTTAAATCAATCAGAAGAGATGGAGAGGGACATTTTCTACTCATAACAGGAACAATTCATCAGGATGAAGTCAATCCTGAATGTCTATGCCCCTAATATAAAAGCACCCACGTACGTAACATTGCTAAAACTCAAGGCAGCAATCAAAACGCACACATTAATAGTAGGAGACTTTAACACTCCTCTCTCACCAATGGACAGGTCAATTAGACATAAACCTAACAGAGAAATAAGAGAATTAATGGAGGTAATGAATCAAATGTACTTAACAGACATCTATAGAATATTCCACCCAAATAGGAAAGAATATATTTTTTCTCTGCAGCTCATGGAACATTCTCGAAAATTGACCACATACTCGGTAACAGAGCAAACATCCACAGTTACAAAAAGATATCTGTAACCACCTGTATCTTATCAGATCACCATAGATTAAAGCTAGAATTCAACAATAATGCTACACCCAGAAAGCCTACAAACTCATGGAAACTGAACAGTCAACTACTGAACCATACCTGGATTAAGGAAGAAACAAAGAAAGAAATTAAAGTCTTGCTTGAATTCAATGAAAATAAAGAAACAACATACTCAAACCTATGGGACACTATGAAAGCAGTCCTGAGAGGAAAGTTCATAGCACTAACTGCCCACTTAAAGAAAACAGAGAAAGCACACATTGGAGACTTAACAGCCCACCTGAAAGCTCTAGAAAAAAAAAGAAGCAGACTCACCTAGAAGGAGTAGAAGACTGGAAATAATCAAACTAAGGGCTGAAATCAACAAAATAGAAACACAGAAAACAATTGAAAGAATCAATGAAACAAAAAGCTGGTTCCTGGAGAAAATCAACAAGATTGATAAACCCCTATCCAAACTAATCAAACGGCAGAGAGAGAATTTGCAAATTAATAAAATCAGAAATGAAAAGGGGGACATAACCACAGACACAGAGGAAATTCAGAGAATCATTAGATATTACTACAAAGGCCTGTATGCCACAAAACTGGAAAATGGGAAAGAAATGGACACTTTTTTAGATGAATACCATATACCAAAGTTAAACCAGGACCAGGTAAACAACCTAAATAGACCCGTGAGCAGCGAAGAATTAGAAGCTGTTATCAAAAACCTCCCTTCCAAAAAAAGTCCAGGACCAGACGGTTTCAATGCGGAATTCTACCAGAACGTCCAACAAGACCTAATACCTATACTTCTAAATGTATTTCACAATATAGAAACAGAAGAGTCATTGCCAAATTCCTTTTATGAAGCTACAGTAACTCTGATACCAAAACCACAAGAGACTCAACCAATAAAGAGAATTACAGGCCAATCTCACTCATGAACATCGACGCAAAAATCCTCAACAAAATACTGGCAAACCGAATCCAAGAACACATTAGAAAAATTATCCATTATGATCAAGTAGGCTTCATCCCAGAGATGCAGGGCTGGTTTAACATACGCAAATCTATCAATGTAATCCATCATATAAATAAACTGAAAGAAAAAAACCATATGATCATTTCATTAGATGCTGAAAAAGATTTGACAAAATTCAACATCCCTTTATGATAAAAGTCTTGGAGAGATTAGGGATACAAGGGTCATACCTAAATATAATTAAAGCTATTTACAGCAAGCCGACAGCTATCATCAAATTAAACGCAGAGAAACTTAAAGCCATCCCACTAAAATCAGGAACACTCCAAGGCTGTCCACTCTCCCCATACCTCTTCAATATAGTTCTTGAAGTCTTAGCAATAGCAATAAGACAACATAAGGGGATCAAGGGGATTCGAATTGGAAAGGAAGAAGTTAAACTTGCGTTATTTGCAGAAGATATGATAGTGTACTTAAGCGACCCCAAAAACTCCACCAAAGAACTTCTACAGCTGATAAACACCTTTAGTAATATGGCAGGATACAAGATCAACTCCAAAAAATCAGTCTCCTTCTTATACCCAAAGGATATGGAAGCAGAGAGGGAAATAAGAGAATCATCACCTTTCACGATAGCCACAAAAAGCATAAAATATCTTGGGGTAACTCTAACCAAGGAAGTGAAAGATCTATTTGACAAGAACTTTAAGTCTTTGAAGAAAGAAATTGAAGAGGATACCAGAAAATGGAAGGATTTCCCTTGCTCTTGGATTGGGAGGATCAACATAGTAAAAATGGCATTCTACCAAAGGCAATCTATAGATTCAATGCAATCCCCATCAAGGTCCCACCAAAATTCTTCACAGATCTTGAGACGACAATAATCAACTTTATATGGAAAAACAAAAAACCCAGGATAGCCAAAACAATCTTATACAATAAAGGAACTTCTGGAGGCATTACCATCCCTGACTTCAAACTCTATTACAGAGCTACAGTAATGAAAACAGCGTGGTACTGGCATAAAAACAGAGAAGTCGACCAATGGAATCCTATAGAAGACCCGGATTTTAACCTACAAACCTATGAACACCGCATTTTTGATAAAGGAGCTAAAAGTGTACAATGGGAGAAAGAAAGCATCTTCAACAAATGGTGCTGGCACAACTTGATGTCAACCTGTAGAAGAATGAAAATAGACCCATATCTATCACCATGCACAAAACTCAAATCCAAATGGATCAAAGACCTCAATATCAATCTGAACGCCCTCAACCTGATAGAAGAGAAAATGGGAAGTACCCTACAACATATGGGCACAGGAGATCGCTTTCTATGTATAACCCCAGCAGCACAGACATTAAGGGCAACATTGAATAAATGGGACCTCCTGAAACTGAGAAGGTTCTGTAAAGCAAAGGACACTGTCACTAAGACAAAAAGGCACCCTACTGACTGGGAGAAGATCTTCACCAACCCCACAACAGACAAAGGTCTGATCTCCAAAATATATAAAGAACTCAAGAAACGGGCACAGGAGAACACTTCCTACGTATAACCCCAGCAGCACAAACACTAAGGACATCATTGAATAAATGGGACCTCCTGAGACTGAGAAGCTTCTGTAAAGCAAAGGACACTGTCACTAAGACAGAAAGGCAACCCACTGACTGGGAGAAGATCTTCACCAACCCCGCAACTGACAAAGGTCTGATATCCAAAATATACAAAGAACTCAAGAAATTAGACCGTAAAAGGTTAATCAATCCAATTATAAAATGGGGCACTGAGCTGAACAGAGACTTTTCAACAGAAGAAGTTCAAATGGCCAAAAGACACTTAAGATCGTGCTCAACTTCCTTAGCAATCAGGGAAATGCAAATCAAGACAACATTAAGATACCATCTTACACCGGTCAGAATAGCTAAAATCAAAAACACCAATGATAGCCTCTGCTGGAGAGGTTGTGGAGAAAGGGGCACTCTCCTCCATTGCTGGTGGGAATGCAAACTTGTGCAACCACTTTGGAAAGCAGTGTGGCGGTTTCTCAGGAAAGTCGGGTTCAACCTACCTCTCGACCCAGCAATACCACTATTGGGAATATACCCAAGAGATGCCCAAACATACAACAAAAGTATATGCTCAACTATGTTCATAGCAGCATTGTTTGTAATAGCCAGAACCTGGAAACAACCTAGATGTCCTTCAATGGAAGAATGGATGAAGAAAGTATGGAATATATACATATTAGAATACTACTCAGCAGTAAAAAACAATGACTTTTGAAGTTTGCATACAAATGGACGGAAATAGAAAACACTATCCTGAGTGAGGTAAGCCAGACCCAAAAAGAGGAACATGGGATGTACTCACTCATATTTGGTTTCTAGCCATAAATAAAGGACATTGAGACTATAATTCGTGATTCTAGAGAAGCTAAATAAGAAGGTGAACCCAAAGAAATACATATAAGCATCCTCCTGAATATAAACCTTCATCAGGCGATGAAAGAAGAGAGAGACAGAGACCAACATTGGAGCACTAGACTGAAGTCTCACGATCCAAAGGAGGAGCAGAAGGAGAGTGAGCACGAGCAAGGAACTCAGGACCGCGAGGGGTGCACCCACACACTGAGGCAAAGGGGATGTTCTATCGGGAACTCACCAAGGCCAACTGGCCAGGGTCTGAAAAAGCATTGGACAAAACCGGTCTCGCGGAAGATAACGGACAATGAGGACTACTGAGAACTGAAGAACAATGGCATGGGTTCTTGATCCTATTGCACGTAATGGCTTTGTGGGAGCCCAGGTAGTTTGGATGCTCACCTTAATAGACCTGGATGGAGGCGGGTGGTCCTTGGACCTCCCACAGGGCAGAGAAACCTGCTTGCTCTTTGGGCTGCGGAGGGAGGAAGACTTGATTGGGGGAGGGGGAGGGAATGGGAGGTGGTGGCGGGGAAGAGGCAGAAATCTTTAATAATTAAATAAATTAATTAATAATAAAATAAAAAGAACTCAAGAAACTAGACGTTAAAATGATAATTAACCCAATTAAAAAATGGGGCACTGAACTGAACAGAGAATTCTCAACAGAAGAAGTTCAAATGGCCAAAAGATACTTAAGGTCATGCTCAACCTCCTTAGCGATCAGAGAAATGCAAATCAAAACAACTTTGAGATATCATCTTACACCTGTCAGAATGGCTAAAATCAAAAACACCAAGGATAGCCTTTGCTGGAGAGGTTGTGGAGAAAGGGGTAATCTCATCCATTGCTGGTGGGACTGCAAACTTGTGCAACCACTTTGGAAATCAGTGTGGAGGTTTCTCAGAAAAATTGGGATCAACCTACCCCTGGACCCAGCAATAGCACTCTTGGGAATATACCCAATAGATCCCTTATCATATGATATAAGCATTTGTTCAACTATGTTCATAGCAGCATTATGTGTAATTGCCAGAACCTGGAAGCATCCTAGGTGTCCTTCAATGGAAGAATGTATGAAGAAAGTGTGGAATATATACACATTAGAGTACTACTCAGCGGTAAAAAACAATGACTTCTCGAATTTTGCATGCAAATGGATGGAAATAGAAAATACTATCCTGAGTGAGGTTACCCAGACCCAAAAAGAAGATCATGGGATGTACTCACTCATAATTGGTTTCTAGCCATGGATAGGGGCCACTGAGTCTATAATTTGTGATCCTAAAGAAGCTAAACAAGAGGGCAAACCCAAGGAAAAACATATAGTTATCCTCCTGGCTATGGGAAATAGACAAGATGGCCTGGCAAAAAAATGGAATCTTGGGGATAGGGTGGGATGGGGGTAAGGGGAGATGGAGAGAGAAAAGTGTGAAGGAGAGGATGAGGGGAATTTGGGGAAACGGGATGATTGGGGATAAAGGAAGGTTGGATAGGGGAGCAGGGAAACTCATATTATAGTTAAGGGAACCACCTAAGGGTTGGCAAGAGACTTGAACTTGGAGTGGCTACCAGATGCCCAGTGCAATGTCCCCAGTTAGTTCCTTCGGCACCTGACGATAGGGAACCTGAAATGAACCTATCCTATAGCCATACTGATGAATATCTTGCATATCACCATAGAACCTTCATCTAGCAATGGATGGAGATAGAGACAGAGACCCACACTGGAGCACCGGACTGAGCTCCCAAGGTCCTAATGAGGAGCAGAAGGAGGGAGAACATGTACAACGAAGTCAGGACCACGATGGGTACACCCACCCACTGAGACAGGGGGGCCGATCTATTGGGAGCTCACCAAGGCCAGCTGGACTGGGACTGAAAAAGCATGGGATAAAACCGGACTCTCTGAACATGGCGGACAATGAGAGCTGACGAGAGGCCAAGGACAATGGCACGGGGTTTTGATCCTACTTCAGGTTCTGGCTTTGTGGGAGCCTAGACAGTTTGGATGTTCAACTTCCTTGATCTGGATGGAGTGGGGAGGACCTTGGACTTTCCACAGGGCAGGGAACCCCGACTGCTCCTGGGACTGGAGAGGGAGGAGAAGAGGAGTGGGGGGAGGGGGAGAGGGGCGGGAGGAGGGGGAGGGAAATGGGAGGAGGGGAGGAGGCAGAAAATTTTTTTTCAAAAAAAAATGAATTTGTTGAATTTATTGTTTTATTTGATCAATGAATCTATTTCCTTTATAATATCTTCAACACTTGAGATTATCTCTTCTACTTCTTGTAATCTGTTGGTTATGCTTGCCTCTGTTGTTCCCTTTTGTTTACCCAGATTTTCCGTATCCAGAATTACCTCAGTTTGTGTTTTCTTTATTGCTTCTATTTTAGTCCTTAAGTCTTGAACTGTTTGATTTACCTGATTTATTGAGGGTTTTCTTGGGTTTGTTTGAGAGATTTATGGATTTTTTTCAATTTTTGCTTATCTTTTCCTCCATTTTTTACAGGAATTTTTCATTTCCTCATTAAAGGTTTCCATCATCACAAAAAATACATTTAAAATTGTTTTCTTCTGCTTCTGGGTTAGGATGATCAAGTCTTCCTGTTCTGTGACCACAGAGTTCTAGAGTAACCATGCTGCTTTTTTGGTTGTTGGATGAATTCTTGCATTGATACCTACACATCTCTTCTTTCAACAGGAGCCAGTAGTGTCTTTGCCTCTTGGTTTAATCCATGCAGTAGCTATCTGTACTTTGGGAACTGTTTTTGATCTGCTCTGTGCACTAGCTTGAGACTGTTTGTTCATTTTCTGGCTACCCAGACCCAAAATACTCACACTGAAAGTATACTGATTTCAACAGTGCAATTAATATTTTAGCATATTCCTAGTTAGCTCTTACATCTTAAATTGCCCCATTTCTATTAATCTGTATATTGCCATGTGATTGTGACCTACCAGTACGTTTCTGTGTAACATCCAGCATCTATCTTCTGTGGTGATTACCTGCCATCCCTCTGACTCTGCCTACTCTCTTCTCTATCTGCTTGGAATTCCTGCCTTGTCATATTCTGTTCTGCAGTGGGCCCAAAGAAAATTCTTTACTAAACAATGGTATTATCAGCATAGAGAGGGGAATACCACATCACCTTCCCTTTTCTGTCTAAATAAAGAGGAAGGTTTTAACCTTAACATTGCAAGATTACATACAACAAAACAGTTATCAAGCAAGAATGTAGTTACAGTATTTATATCTACTTTATCTTTTATCATAAATAAGGAAAACCGTAATTATCTATTCTTCAACAGTATCAAAGACTCCAGAAAGATATATTACCTACATAAACAGGTAGTGATGTGATATTTCCCTATGTATGCTGTGAATACCATTGATTAATAAAGAAACTGCTTTGAGCCTATAGCAGATCAGGGCAGAACAGAGGTAGGTGGGGAAAACCAAACTGAATGCTAAGAGAAAGAAGGCAGAGTCAGGGAGAAGCCATGGAGCTGCCGCTGGAGACAGACATGCTGGTACCTTGCCAGTAGGCCATGAGCCTCATCATAAAACATAAAATAATGGAAATGGGTTAAATTAAGATGTAAAAGTTAGTCTAAGCAGTGTTTTATTTAATACAGTTTCTGTGTGGTTATTTCAGGACTGATCAGTCAGGAACAAACAAGCAGCCTCCTACATACAACAAATTTATGGATAATCATCTATAATAGTCAAGCTTGTAGTCATGTTAGTTGGGCTTTCTAGATATATAGAGATGTGTTTCAGTTAGAAAGTTCTTCTTCAAATCTTTCAGAGATTTTCAGAATATGGCATTTAAAAAGTTTTAGGAAGTTAAGACTTTTCATGACAATGAGACAAATCTGCTTCTAGCAGTCAGTACCAATTACTTCAAGACTAAGATGGGCATTGAAGAAGCTCTTTATGGAGTTTATTAGCCATTTGGGCAAAAACTGCTTTTGCCTGGACTGCTTAATTGTATGCTGTTTGAACTAGACATGCAGGACCCACAGAAAAATGACTGCTGAACTTGCCTAAAGGTGAAATGATCCTTTGGGGATCCTGATTTACAAAAGAATCTGCCAGACATTCTGCATTACACAGAAGAAAGTAACTGATGGACTTTGCCATTATGAGGCAGAACAGATTTTCAGATTTCCTGATTCATGGAAATGTCTGCTGGATAATATAATTCTGTAGGTTGATGATTGGATGCCCCAATGATACAGAAAAACTTAGAGTAACTGTCCAGGCAGCAAGATATTTCTGTTAATTCTAGTGCTTTAGGAGTTGCTTACAGGGGCTTGAGAGATGGCTCAGCAATTAAGAGCACTGTCTTCTCTTCCAAACGTACTGATTTCAATTCCCAGCAACCTCATGGTGGCTCACAACCATCTGTAATGAGGTCTGGTGCCCTCTTCTGGCCTGCAGGCATACACACAGACAAAATATTGTGTATATATACATACATATATATATATATATATTGCTTACAATGCACTTCCTGTTTACTTAGGTAATGTTATATCCTTCTAGAGTCTTTGATTCAGTTGAAGAATAAATAGATATAGTTCTCCTTAGTTATGATAATAGATAAAAGTATTGTAACTGTAATTCTTGCTTGATAACTGATTTTTTTTTTTGGTTTTTTGAGACAGGGTTTCTCTGTGGTTTTGAAACCTGTCCTGGAACCAGATCTTGTAGAGACCAGGTTGGTCTCAAACTCACAGAGATCTGCCTGCCTCTGCCTCCCAAGTGCTGGGATTAAAGGTATGCGCCACCACCGCCCGGCTGACAACTGATTGTTTATATGTAATTTTTCAATGTTAAAGTTCAAACCTTTCTCTTTATTTAAAAATAAAGGGAAAATGATGTGGGATTTCCCTATGTATTCTGTGAATATGATTGATTAATAAAGAACTGCTTTGAGCCTATAGAAGAGCACAGCAGAACAGAGGTAGGCTCTGTTGTAATAAGAGCGGCGGGGCTGCGTCCCCGGCACCCAGCCGCCCGCATGGCTACCTTATGCACCAAAATAATTACACGGAAACTGTATTTTTTTAATCACTGCCTGGCCCATTAGTTCCAGCCTCTTATTGGCTAGCTCTTACATATTGATCTAACCCATTTCTAATATTCTGTGTAGTACCACGAGCTGGCTTACCAGGAAAGATCTTAACCTGCGTCTGTCTGGAGTGGGAGAATCATGGCGACTCCTCACTCGGCTTCTTTCTCCCAGAATTCTGTTTTGTTTACTCCACCCACCTAAATACTGGCCAATCAAATGGGCCAAGGCAGTTTCTTTATTAGCCAATGACCTTCCTCCATCATTTCCCCTTTTTCTGTTTAAACAAAAAAGAAAGGCTTTTATTTTAACATAGTAAGATTACATATAACAAAACAGTTATCAAGCAAGAATTACAGTTATAATATTTATATCTATTTTATCTTTTATCATAACTAAGGAAAACTATAACTATAACTAACCATTTTTCAACTCCATCAAAGACTCCAGAAGGATACAATATTACCTAAGTAAACAAGAAATAAGAAACTTCAAACTCTAGAAATGACAGAGACATCTTGCTGCCTGGACAGTCACACAAAGTTCTTTTGTACTGTTGGAGCATCCATCTTCAGCCTACAGGCCCTAGTATTCAGCAGACATTTCCATGAAGCAGGAAATTTCAAAGACAGTTTAGTCACTATCTGCTGTGTCCTGCAGAATGTCTCATAGACTCTTTTATAAATCAGGAACCCCGAAAGACCATCTCACCTTTAGGCAAGTTTAGCAGTCCTCTTTCTGCGGGTTCTTTGTGTCCAGTTTATGCATTAGTCCAGGCAAGAGTAGTTTCTTGCCCAAATGGCTATCAAACTCCATAAGGAGCCTCTTTGATGCCCATCATCCTCTTGAAGTAGATTGGTGCTGCCAGGAGCAGATGTGTCTCATTGTCATGAAAAGCCCTAAATTATTAAAACACTTAAATGCCATATTCTGTAGCCTTTGAAAGATATGAAGAATGCCTATCTAACTGAAATATATATCTCTATATATCTAGAAAATCTAACATGACTACAAGCTTGACTATTGATGATTATCCATTAACCTATATTTCTTAATTATACATTATATTTTTAAATGAACTACACAATCACAATACCTTAATCAAGATCAGAAATACGTATACACATAACAAAATTGACCTTATAATCCATACCAATGCAAATTATTCATATCTATATCATATCCCCCTTTAAATGTAAAAGAATATTTATAAACAATATTTGGGAATATGGGTGTAGTTTTTTTTTTTAAACTGTTTTTTGCTGAATGGGGGCGTCGTTAATTAGGTCTTTTATGGTATAATCTTTGTGTCAGGGTTATCTCAGTTGGCAGTTGAGTGAAGTAATTTTTTGAAGGTGTTTATAGTAACCTTTTAGGAGGGCGTGGTCTATCATACCATATTGGGATAGAAGAAATCCACAGGGTCGCATCCTCTGTGAAAACAAAAGAAGACCCTCTTTAAAGCATCACATTTTTAGACCCATATTTTGAAATCATAATACCCTTATATCCATTTTGGTTTAGCTTGGCAGCCCATATAATGAAATGTCTTTTTGTAATTAGCTCCTTTATAGTCAAAAATTTTAAAGAAAACACAATAATACAAAGAATTTAGACTTTTTGTGAATTTTTTATTTTTATGTGGCTTATTTTTTTTTATTTTTTTTAATCTATAACTATTTGTACTTTGTCTCTTTAAAGACTACCCTTTTTTTTAAAAAACCATTAACTTTATTTTTACATTTGTTTTTTTTTTTCTCAAGCCTACGTACAGTTACCAACACTGTGATCTTTTATGTCTGAATCTGTTTTATTGTGAATTTGTATTTTTTTTACTATCCAGGAGCACTTTGTTTTGTGCTTTTAAATCGCTAACAAAAACAGGTACTGTTTGTTTGCCCCGCCCAGTCCAACATGGCGGTGTCGCTCGTGCCTCTGATCCTTGTACATTGTACCAGTAGCGTGGTGGAGCTGTATGTGTCTCTGAGCCGTTTGGTGTCCCTGAACCACTTACAGTTTCAGGCACACAGTAGTCCACATTGCCATCAAGCAAGCCGTAGCACTTTACTCCAAATGCTCCATTTAAAGACTCTTTTTCCCGCAGGAGCCAGACAGAGATCGCGATGGCGGCACAGCCCAGAAAGTCGGCATTTTAAAACAGCCAGTTTTTTTCTGTTGTTGAGTCAGGACAATTTTTTTGTCGCACACAACCCACAAACAGCATAAAGCTGTCTTAAATTTTTTTTCTGTTTTTTTTAAGCCCTTTTAGGTTTTACGTGGAGTTTATTAGCACGCTGGGTGTCACTCTGTTGTAATAAGAGCGGCGGGGCTGCGTCCCCGGCACCCAGCCGCCCGCATGGCTACCTTATGCACCAAAATAATTACACGGAAACTGTATTTTTTTAATCACTGCCTGGCCCATTAGTTCCAGCCTCTTATTGGCTAGCTCTTACATATTGATCTAACCCATTTCTAATATTCTGTGTAGTACCACGAGCTGGCTTACCAGGAAAGATCTTAACCTGCGTCTGTCTGGAGTGGGAGAATCATGGCGACTCCTCACTCGGCTTCTTTCTCCCAGAATTCTGTTTTGTTTACTCCACCCACCTAAATACTGGCCAATCAAATGGGCCAAGGCAGTTTCTTTATTAGCCAATGACCTTCCTCCATCAGGTAGGTGCAGAAAACTAAATTAAATGCTGAGAGAAAGAAGGCAGAGTCAGGGAGAAACAATGGAGTTGCCACCAGAGACAGGCATGTGGGAACATTGCTGGTCAGCCACAAGCCTTATGGTAAAATACAAAATAATGGAAATGAGTTAAATTAAGATATAAAAGCTAGCCAATAATGAAGTTAGAGCTAACTTCCCAGAGACAGACATGTGGGAACATTGCTAGTCGGCCATAAGCCTTATGGTAAAATATAAAATAATGGAAATGAGTTAAATTAAGATGTAAAAGCTAGCCAATAATGAAGTTAGAGCTAACAACCCGAGCACTAATTTAAGTAATGTATTCTGTGTGATTATTTTGAAAGTCTGGGCAGGTGGGAAATGAACAAGCAGTCTTCATACAACAAGGAAGTGCATTTTAAGCAGCTTCCAAAACTCTAGAATTGACAGAGACATCTTGCTGACTGAACTGTAATATGAGGGGGTGGGGCAGGCTGCTTGTTTGTTGGGATTTCTGTCCCGCCTGGTACCCCTCAACTGTTTAGCTGCAAAGAAAATCACACATGGGTCTCCATAAATTATAAACTGATTGGCCCATTAGCTCTAGTTACTCACTGGCTAACTCTCACATCTTGATTAACCCATTTTTCTGATCTATGTTAGCCATGTGGCGTATTATATCCTGCTGCTTCGGTGGTCTGGGCAGGAGTGGGAGGAATCAACTTCCTCCTTCCCAGAATTCTCCTGTTCTCATTGTATCATTTCTACTTCTTGTCTGGTTTTCTCACCTGCCTGGCCAATTAGCATTTTATTTAAAACATGATTGACAGAATACAGACAATTCTCCACTTCCCCCTCTTAAAAACATAAAAAAAAACAAAAGGAAAATATCCATAGCAAAAAAAAGCAAAATCTCTTCTCCAAAGTAACATACCTTTTGACTTCAATTTTGAAGCCAAGGTATTTTCAAAATACCTATCTTGGATTAATTGTGCAGCATTTATAAGCAAATATCTTTTAGAAACTGTTGCTCCTTCCTCAGTATTCAAACAATTCAAAGAGAGCATAATAACATACAGTATCAAGATTTTCTGTATATTTTCCATGTTTAAATGGCTTTATTTTAACCTCTATTTCTTTTATTTTTACTTTTACTTTTTGAGAGAGGTTCTCTGTATATCTGTCCTGGAATAACTCTGTAGACCAGGCTGTCCTTGAACTCACAGAGATCCATCTGTCTCTGCCTCCTAGACAAATCCTACTGACCTGTGCCACAACAATAGGCTACTCTCTTTCTTTCTTTTTTTTTACTCTGAGAACTTTAACCTTTAGCCTGTATATATTTTTAACACACTGTAAACCATTTAGAGGTTTTCTTCCTCTTTGAATCTCTCTTTACTGTATATCTCTTTTTTTTTCTGACCACATGGGTTTTTAATTTGCTAAGGAATACGGAAAAGTTTTTTTGCCACAACTCTATAGTGTTTCAAGGTCCTTGCCACAAAGCAAGCTGCAACAGTGTATCCATTGGGATGCCTCTTGAAAGAGTCAGAGTTTTCCCAGGCAGGACGGCCTAGAAAGTAGACATTTTAAAACAGCACAGTTTTTTCCTGCTACAGCTGAAAACAAAGCAAAGTACTCTTCTCTATAGAATATCCCCCTTTAAATATAAACAATCATTTAAAAACAAGCATTTAGGGAATTAGAGAAAAGTTCTTTCCAAAATGCTTACCGCTTTTTTGTTGGGTGAAGCAGCATATGGGACCTTTCAAGGATCTTTTTTCAACAAACTACATTAGTCTGGAAGGAATCAAAGGCAGAACCTCTTTTCCAAACTGACATATTCTTAGACTCAAATATTGAAGTCAAGATACCTTTAAAATATATGTTGGTTTAGCTTAGCAGCTCATTGATCTTGGGTAGCCTCAAATCCTTTTGCTTTTCCCCATTCTAAAATTTTTGCCTCTTCTCACTAGTAGCATTCCCATAACAGTTGAATTCCATCTTCAAGGACTGCTGAGATTATTGACGCCAATCATGTGTGTGTGGGGGGCTTATTATTTGAAGCCCATGTTTTTATCATTTCCCTAACAAATGATGAATGCAAGCCCTAACATACTACTGCTTTCTGACTTTCTTTTAAATCCTTAATATTTATACTTTTCCATCTACATTATTTGTATTTTGGGGGGCATTTGTATCTTTATGGTTTGCCAGAGCACCCTGGGTAAGTCATCTCTGGTTCTCATAAGTACTGGTGATGTTAAATCCTGTCCTTGTACTTTCTCTTCCTGCTCATCAGTTCTGATAATTTTCTCAACCATTTCAAATCTTTTTACCACTGTCTTTTGTAAAGCCTGAATCTCTTGATCTGCATATAAGTCTAGTGATTTCACTGAATCATTTAGCCTCTGGTACTTATTCTGCACATATGATTCCAAGGTATAAAATTTTTCCATTAAGAATAACTTCTCATTCTTGGATATCATTTGGATGGCATGCAGATTACTTTCCTGGGTGATACTCTATCTGCTAATTTAGCATAACATTTTTACAGATTTTGGTTGACAAATTCAAGGTTATGGATCCTTTCAGATAATTTCTCAATACTTTTTGACATGGACTGAATTTTGTCTGCCAAGTTAATGTTATCATTTTCATTAATTTTTTTCAGCTAACTTTTAATTTGATTTGGTATTAATCCTGTCAGCTAGGTATTCATTATTAGTCTGTTAAGACTGTATCGTTTCTAAAACTGACTCATTCTTGGTTCTGTTATCAAACCATTTTCTTAAGGAGATGATATGAAAAAAACAAAGCTATGTCCCAGTATACAATAAGTGGATGTATCTGAAAATCATATTATCCTTGTAGAACACCATTCATAGTATAAGAAAAAAGAAGGTTTTCATGGATGTTAATATTATCTGTTTATATAACTTTCAAATTTATTGTTTCATATATATATAAATCAAATAAAGTTACTGCCATTATGTGCAGAGAGCTGCGTTGTGCTGTGCATTGAAAGTGGCACTGGTTTCTGCCCATCACCCCCTCTTGAGAATGTGCTCTTAGTCACATACTATCCCATAAATGGCTGAGACTGAGAATGTGCTCTCAACCACATACCATTCCCACATATGGCCTATACTGAGAATGTGGCTTGCTTCCCTGTACCTAGACCTATCTGCATTTCCCACATAGCTTGCTGGGGCTGGCTAACCAGGGGCTATTTTAGCTGTGGGTTGGCTTTCCCCGGTATTCGAAGATTGTTCAAGATTCCTGAATAAACAGATGAAAGAAGAGTCCAGTGTGCGTCTTCCTTGCTGGTCGAGGCCATCGCGACAAGTGGTGGCCCGAACGGGGACAATCTCTCCTCGCTAAAGACTCAGAACTTTCTGCTGTCAGGGCAGTGCACTGGTAAGTCCCCAGGAGAAGGTGGGGATCCGCGACAAGCGTGGGTAATTAGCTCTTCTCTGTAAATAAAGAGAGGGTGGGGATAAGTTCCCAGATAAATTGGGAATCCGTGACAAAAACAGGGTAATTCGCTCTTCTCTGTAAATAAAGGGGGTGGGGTAAATTCCCAGATAAGGTGGGAATTAGTGACAAAGGCTGGCAGTTTCGCTCTCCTCTGAAGACAAAGAGAGGACAGGGCGAGTTAAAAGTAAGAGCCTAAAGGAAAAACAATACTGGCTTAGCCATGGATGCTTCCCACTCGCACCCAATTTTTTTGGCTCTTAATGAGCTGCTTTGTTCTAAGAATTTAAAAATTAAAAGGAGTACCTTAGAGAGATTCCTGGACGAGTGCAATACCGTTGCACCTTGGTTTGCAGATTCAGGGATCCTCTCAATATCTTCTTGGGAAAAGCTAGGAAGAGATCTAGACTTTGCATATGAACAGGGAACCCTTAAAGGAGGAGTCAGGCCTGTTTGGAGACTTGTTAAGAGCTGTATTGAGGATGAGCACTGCAATAAAGTGGTAGAGGATGGACAAGCAGCATTAGAAATGCAGCAGGAAGAACGATGAGAAAAGTCAGAGAAAGCAGGCAGTGAAAAGAATCGTCAAAAGCGAGGAACACTGTACCCAGACCTTGCTGACTTAGAGGGGCCAGAGGAGGGAGATCCAGAATCAGATGAGTCAGATGAAGAGCTATAGGTGCTCATAGAAAAATTGACTAAAGCAAAACTAAGAGGGAAATAAAAAAGGAAGAAAAGGTTCTGAAAGCCCTAACACCCCGCCCCTCGACACCCTTAGCCCCACCACCTTATGTGGGAGGGGGTGAAGGTGGCTCTGGACGCTCATTATGTCCGGGCATCTGGAAGGCGGTGAGAACTGAGGGGAGATTTGTGTACCCAGGGTTCCAAGATCCGCAGGGAAACAGATATAAGGAACCTCTAGACTTTAAGATTATTAAATCTTGACTGTCCTGCCTGCACCAAGCAAGGTAAGGGCTTTGTTTACAAACTACCCAACCTGCACGGAGATCTGATCTAGGCACCAGGAGAGACAGCAGCAGGGTGAGTTTGTGACCAGCGGCGGCGGAAGCAGCCCTAGACAGGGAACTCTGAAGTTCCTCATCCCCCTCCCTATACTCCCTGGGCTCCCTGCAGGGGCTCTACACCCTGCATACTGCCTCTCTCTTCTTGTCCCACCCAGCTTGCATCCAGAACCCTTCTTCCTTCTGTCCCCTTTCCTCTTTGGGCACATAACACCATCCAGCCCAGTCTGTCTGGTGCTGGGGGCAAATCCTCAGGGCAAGTAGGCAGGCGAGACTTCCTTTGGTTCACTGGCCTGCCTGCACCAAGCAAGGTAGGAGCTTTGTTTACGAACTACCCAACCTGCACGGAGAACTGATCTTGGCACCAGGAGAGCCATCAGTGGGAGAGCTAATCTGGGTACCAGGAGAGCCGTCTTTGGGCACGGAGATCTGCTATTGGTACCAGGAGAGACATCACTGGAGCACCAGGAGAGCTATCACTGCAGAGAGCCATCACTGGGAAGGTACATCAGTAGGCAAGGAGACCTGATCCGGTAAAAGAAGATCCATAGGGGAGCATTCAGAGAAAGAGATGGGCAGGCGCCAATGCAAGAATTCACCCAACAATCTGAAAAACTATATGAAACCACCAGAATCCAGCGACCTCACAACAGGAGGACATGAACACCTTAATCATGAAGAAGTAGATAAAATTGACTTTATGAAAGTGATTGACGCCCTTAAACAGCATGTAAAAAATGCCCTTATAGAAATGGATGAGAAGTATAACAGAAAGTTTGCAGAATTGAGTAAATCAGTGAATGATACCCTAGGAAACCAAGGAAAAACAATCAAACAGATAATGGAAACAGTTCAAGTCTTAAAAACTGAAATGGAGGCAAAGAACAAAACACAAACAGAAGGCCAGCTGGACAGGGAAAATCTAGGTAAATGAATAGAGACTACAGAAGCAAGCATAACCAACAGAATACAAGAGATAGAAGAAAGAATCTCAGATTCTGAAGATACCATAGAGAAAATAAACACGCTGATCAAAGAAAACAGCAAGGCCAACAAATTCTCATCACAAAACATTCAGGAAATATGGTTCACAATAAAAAGACCAAACCTAAGAATAATAGGAATAGAAGAAGGAGAAGGAGCGCAGCTCAATGGTCCAGAAAATATATTTAATAAAATTATAGAAGAAAACTTTCCCAACCTAAAGAAAGATATACCTATGAAGGTTCAAGAAGCATACAGAACACCGAATAGGCTGGATCAAAAAAAAAATCCTCTCGCCATATAATAATCAAAACACAAAGCATACAGAATAAAGAAAGAATACTAAGAGCAGCAAAGGAAAAAGGCCAAGTTATTTATAAAGGTAAACCTATCAGACTTACACCTGACTTCTCTATGGAAACCATGAAAGCCAGAAGGTCCTGGATAGATGTACTGCAGAAACTAAGAGACCATGGATGCAAGCCCAGACTACTATACCCAGCCAAGCTTTCGTTCACTATAAATGGAGAAAACAAAATTTTCCAGGATAAAAACAAATTTAAACAATACGTAGCCACAAATCCAGCCTTACAGAAAGTAATAGAAGGAAAATCACTTAATGAAGGAGTCCAACAATGACCACAGTAACTCAGACATCTAGAGACCCTTTACCAGCACATCTCAAAGAAGGGAAACACACAAAATCTACTACTAAAAAAATGACCAGAGTTAACAACCACTGGTCATTAATATCACTTAATGTCAATGGACTCAACTCACCTATAAAAAGGCACAGGCTAAGAGATTGGATACAAAAACAGGATCCAACATTCTGCTGTTTACAAGAAACACACCTCAACCACAAAGACAGGCACCTACTCAGAGTAAAGGGCTGGGATAAGGCTTATCAAGTAAATGTACCTAGGAAACAAGCAGGTGTGGCCATACTAATTTCTAACAAAGTTGACTTCAAACTTAAATCAATCAGAAGAGACGGAGAGGGACATTTTCTACTCATAACAGGAACAATTCATCAGGATGAAATCTCAATCCTGAATATCTATGACCCTAATATAAAAGCACCCACATACGTAAAAGAAACATTGTTAAAACTCAAGGCAGCCATCAAAAGGCACACAGTAATAGTAGGAGACTTTAATACTCCTCTCTCACCAATGGACAGGTCAAATAGACAGAAACCTAACAGAGAAATAAGAGAATTAATGGAGGTAATGAATCAAATGGACTTAACAGACATCTATAGAATATTCCACCCAAATAGGAAAGAATATACCTTCTTCTCTGCAGCACATGGAACCTTCTCAAAAATCGACCACATACTCGGTAACAAAGCAAACATTCACAGTTACAAAAAAATATTAATAACCACCTGTATCTTATCAGATCACCATAGATTAAAGCTAGAATTCAGCAACAATGCTACCCCCAGAAAGCCCACAAACTCATGGAAACTGAATAGTCAACTACTGAACCATACCTGGATTAAGGAAGAGATAAAGAAAGAAATTAAAGTCTTCCTTGAAGACAATGAAAATAAAGAAACAACATACTCAAACCTATGGGACACTATGAAAGCAGTCCTGAGAGGAAAGTTCATAGCACTAACTGCCCACTTAAAGAAAACAGAGAAAGCACACATTGGAGACTTAACAGCCCACCTGAAAGCTCTAGAAAAAAAAGAAGCAGACTCACCTAGAAGGGGTAGAAGACTGGAAATAATCAAACTGAGGGCTGAAATCAACAAAATAGAAACACAGAAAACAATTGAAAGAATCAATAAATCAAAAAGCTGGTTCCTGGAGAAAATCAACAAGATTGATAAACCCCTATCCAAACTAATCAAACGGCAGAGAGAGAATTTGCAAATTAATAAATTCAGAAATGAAAAGGGAACATAACCACAGACACAGAGGAAATTCAGAGAATCATTAGATCTACTACAAAAGCCTGTATGCCACAAAACTGGAAAATGTAAAAGAAATGGACACTTTTTTAGATAAATACCATATACCAAAGTTAAACCAGGACCAGGTGAACAACCTAAATAGACCTGTTAGTCGTGAAGAATTAGAAGCGGTTATCAAAAACCTCCCTTTCAAAAAAAGTCCAGGACCAGATGGTTTCAATGCGGAATTCTACCAGAACTTCCAAGAAGACCTAATACCTATACTCCTTAAGGTATTTCACAATATAGAAACAGAAGAGGCATTGCCAAATTCCTTTTATGAAGCTACAGTAACTCTGATACCAAAACCACACAAAGACCCAACCAAGAAAGAAAATTACAGGCCAATCTCACTCATGAACATCGACGCAAAAATCCTCAACAAAATTCTGGCAAACCGAATCCAAGAACACATTAGAAAAATTATCTATTATGATCAAGTAGGCTTCATCCCAGAGATGCAGGGATGGTTTAACATACGCAAATCTATCAATGTAATCCATCATATAAATAAACTGAAAGAAAAAAAACATATGATCGTTTCATTAGACGCTGAAAAAGCATTTGACAAAATTCAACATCCCTTTATGATAAAAGTCTTGGAGAGATTAGGGATACAAGGGTCATACCTAAATTTAATTAAAGCTATATACAGCAAGCCGACAGCTAATGTCAAATTAAATGGAGAGAAACTTAAAGCCATCCCACTAAAATCAGGAACACGCCAAGGCTGTCCACTATCTCCATACCTCTTCAATATAGTTCTCGAAGTTTTAGCAATAGCAATAAGACAACATAAGGGGATCAAGGGGATTCGAATTGGAAAGGAAGAAGTTAAACTTGCATTATTTGCAGATGATATGATAGTGTACATGAGCGACCCCAAAAACTCCACCAAAGAACTCCTACAGCTGATAAACGCCTTTAGTAATGTGGCAGGATACAAGATCAACTCCAAAAAATCAGTCGCCCTCTTATACACAAAGGATATGGAAGCAGAGAGGGAAATAAGAGAATCATCACCTTTCACGATAGCCACAAAAAGCATAAAATATCTTGGGGTAACTCTAACCAAGGAAGTGAAAGATCTATTTGACAAGAACTTTAAGGCATTGAAGAAAAAAATTGAAGAGGATACCAGAAAATGGAAGGATCTTCCTTGCTCCTGGATTGGGAGGATCAACATAGTAAAAATGGCAATTCTACCAAGGGCAATTTATAGATTCAATGCAATCCCCATCAAGGTCCCACCAAAATTCTTCACAGATCTTGAGAGGACAATAATCAACTTTATATGGAGAAACAAAAAACCCAGGATAGCCAAAACAATCTTATACAATAAAGGAACTTCTGGAGGCATTACCATCCCTGACTTCAAACTCTATTACAGAGCTACAGTAATGAAAACAGCGTGGTACTGGCATAAAAACAGAGCAGTCGACCAATGGAATCCTATAGAAGACCCGGATTTTAACCCACAAACCTATGAACACCGCATTTTTGATAAAGGAGCTAAAAGTGTACAATGGGAGAAAGAAAGCATCTTCAACAAATGGTGCTGGCACAACTGGATGTCAACCTGTAGAAGAATAAAAATAGACCCATATCTATCACCATGCACAAAACTCAAGTCCAAATGGATCAAAGACCTCAATATCAATCTGAACGCCCTCAACCTGATAGAAGAGAAAATGGGAAGTACCCTACAACATATGGGCACAGGAGATCGCTTTCTATGTATAACCCCAGCAGCACAGACATTAAGGGCAACATTAAATAAATGGGACCTCCTGAAACTGAGAAGGTTCTGTAAAGCAAAGGACACTGTCACTAAGACAAAAAGGCAGCCTACTGACTGGGAGAAGATCTTCACCAACCCCGCAACAGACAAAGGTCTGATCTCCAAAATATATAAAGAACTCAAGAAACTAGACTTTAAAAGGATAATTAACCCAATTAAAAAATGGGGTACTGAACTGAACAGAGAATTCTCATCAGAAGAAGTTAAAATGGCCAAAAGATACTTAAGGTCATGCTCAACCTCCTTAGCGATCAGAGAAATGCAAATCAAAACAACTTTGAGATATCATCTTACACCTGTCAGAATGGCTAAAATGAAAAATACCAAGGATAGCCTTTGCTGGAGAGGTTGTGGAGAAAGGGGTACCCTCATCCATTGCTGGTGGGACTGCAAACTTGTGCAACCACTTTGGAAATCAGTGTGGCGGTTTCTCAGAAAAATTGGGATCAACCTACCCCTGGACCCAGCAATACCACTCTTGGGAATATACCCAAGAGATGCCCTATCATATGACAAAAGCATTTGTCCAACTATGTTCATAGCAGCATTATTGGTAATAGCCAGAACCTGGAAGCAATCTAGATGCCCTTCAGTAGAAGAATGGATGAAGAAAGTGTGGAATATATATACATTAGAGTACTACTCTGCGGTAAAAACAATGACTTCTCGAATTTTACATGCAAATGGATGGAAATAGAAAATACGATCCTGAGTGAGGTAACTCAGACCCAAAAAGAAGATCATGGGATGTACTCACTCATAATTGGTTTCTAGCCATGGATAGGGGCCACTGAGTCTATAATTTGTGATCCTAAAGAAGCTAAACAAGAGGGTAAACCCAAGGAAAAACATATAGATATCCTCCCAGCTATGGGAAATAGACAAGATTGATGGGCAAAAAATGGGGATCTTGGGGGGTGGGGTGGGATGGGGATGAGGGGTGATGGGGAGAGAAAAGTGTGAAGGAGAGGATGAGGGGAACTGGGGGAATCGGGGTGATTGGGGTTAAAGGAAGGTTGGATTGGGGAGCAAGGAAACTCATACCTTAGTTAAGGGAGCCACCTAAGGGTTGGCAAGAGACTTGAACCTGGAATGGCTACCAGATGCCCAGGGCAATGTCCCCAGTTAGTTCATTGGGGCACCTGAGGATAGGGAACCTGAAATGAACCTATCCTATAATCATACTGATGAATATCTTGCATATCGCCATAGAACCTTCATCTAGCGATGGATGGAGATAGAGACAGAGACCCACACTGGAGCACCGGACTGAGCTCCCAACGTTATAATGAGGAGCAGGAGGAGAGAGAACATGAACAAGGAAGTCAGGACCATGAGGGGTGCACCCAACCACTGAGACAGGGGGGCCGATCTATTGGGAGCTCACCAAGGCCAGCTGGACTGCTACTGAAAAAACATGGGATAAAACCGGACTCTCTGAATGTGGCGGACAATTAGAGCTGACGAGAAGCCAAGGAGAATGGCACAGGAACTTTCATCTGGCGATGGATCGAGAGAGAGACAGAGACCCAATTTGGAGCAACCGTCTGAGCTCTTAAGGTCCAAATGAGGAGTAGAAGGAGGGAGAACATGAGCAAGGAAATCAGGACCACGAGGGGTGCACCCACCCACTGTGACAGTGGAACTGATCTATTGGGAGCTCTCCAAGGCCAGCTGGACTGGGACTGAATAAGCATGGGTTGAAACTGGACTCTCTGAACAAGGCGGACAATGAAGGCTGATGAGAAGCCAAGGACAATGGCACTAGGTTTCTATCCTAATACATGAACTGGCTTTGTGGGAACGTAGCCTGTTTTGATGCTCATCTTCCTGGACCTATATAGAAGTGGGAGGACCTTGGTCTTCCTGTAGAGCAGGGAATTTGGACTGCTCTTCAGTATCGAGAGGGAGGGGGAGTGGACTGGGGGGAGGAGAAGTGGAGTGGGGATAGGGGGAGGGAGCGGGGGGAGGGGGCAATATGTGGGAGGAGGCGGAGGGAAACGGGAAATGGGGAGCAGTTGGAAATTTTAATTAAAAAAGAATAAAAAAATGAGAAAAAAATAAAATAAAATACAAAAAGAAAAAAAAGATTATTAAATCTTTAATTGAGTCTGTGAGAACTTATGGGACTAAGGCTTCCTTCACGGTGACACAAGTAGAAGCCTTGAGCCGATATTGCTTGACTCCCAGTGACTGGAGTGGACTTGCTCGTGCTTGTCTGGGCCCAGGACAGTATTTAGACTGGAGAGTTTTTAATAGAGTTTGCAAATGAGGAGGCTGCCGCCAACCAAGCAGCAGGGAATGTTGCTTGGGACAGAGATATGTTGCTAGGTCAGTGTCGTTTTGCCAATCAGCAGACCGAATATCAGATTCAAGTTTTCAAACAAGTCAATAGAATTGGCATTAAAGCCTGAAAGTCTTTGCCTAACAAAGGAGAAGTAAATGGCAATCTTACAAAGATCATACAAGGCCCTACTGAACCATTCTCTGATTTTGTTGCTCACATAGTTGAGGTCGCAGGCAGACTTCTTAGGGACCCTTATCAGGCCATGCCATTGATAAAACAACTGGTATATGAGCAATGTACAAAAGAATGCAGGAATGCTATAACTCCTTACAAAAGCCAAAGCCTTGAGGCATGGATGAAGGTTTGCAGAAGGGCCGCTTACCAAAGCTGGCCTAGCAGCTGCAGTAATCCAACTAACACAAGGAAAAAGATCAGTTTCCAGCGCCTGCTTTAAATGTGGCCAGGTAGGACATTTAAAGCGACAGTGCCCAGAGAGAGGAGGTGCCTCTCAGGGGCCCACTGGCCAACATCTAGCTCAATCGGATATTTGTCCTAGGTGTAAGAAGGGCAAGCATTAGGCAAATGAATGCTGGTCAGTGAAAGATATAAATGGCCAGCCTTTACCTCAAACGAGTATAGGCTCCCGTTCTAAAAACGGGCAGCGGGGCCCCCACACCCAGGGACCTCAAATATATGGGGCGGTTGAGAGTCAGGACCAAGACAAGAGCCAGGGGGTGTGGCCTTCTCTCCGACATCTGAAGGACCATGGAGAGCCACTGCGGGTTTAGCTGGACTGGACCACCAGAATCGTATTAGCCCCCCAGATGGGGGTCCAGTTGGTGGATTCAGACTTTAGGGGGCCTCTTGACCCAGGGTCAGTAGGACTGCTTATAGGAAGGTCATCCACAACACTGAGGGGCCAAAGAGTTCATCCTGGAATTATAGACCTGGATTATACTGGGGTATATGGTAGAGTCCCCAAGAGGCATTTCTGCAATTTCTCCTGGAAATCGGATTGCTCAGCTCATTCTCCTTCCCAGCCTTCATGGGCGGTTTGAAGCCTTCCCCATGGAAAGGGGAGAAAGGCTTTGGCTCCTCAGGCACAGATTTGACTTTCCTGTCCCTTGATTTGGATCGATGCCCAGTCTTGTCACTCAAGATAGATGGGAAGTGTATACTTGGCCTGTTGGACATGGGTGCTGATAAAAGTGTTATAGCAAAAAAGCACTGGCCATCAGGTTGGCCTATTCAAGCCTCCTCACACACCCTGCAAGGCCTGGGCTATGCTAAGGCCCCAGACGAGTGCTAGACATTTGCAATGGAGTGATGATGAAGGCCATTCAGGCAGTATTGAGTCCTATGTATTAGAACTCCCTGTTTCCCTTTGGGGGAGGAATCTGCTAAAAGACATGGGATTTAAGCTTAGCAATGAATATTTCCCAGCCTCACAACAGATGATGACTAGGATGGGCTATCATTCAAGCTTTGGACTAGGAAAGAGATTGCAGGGAAAAAGGACCCTGTATCAGTACAACAACACTCTTCTAGACAAGGGCTGGGTTTTTCCTAGGGGGCACAGGGGAAGGAATTCCCATTATTTGGAAAACTGAGGAGCCAGTGTGGGATCCTCAGTGGCCTCTTTCCTCTGAGAAGCTCATGGCGGGAAAGTGGCGCCTATTACATGATTTGAGAGCTGTTAACAGTCAAATGCAAGTCATGGGACCAGTGCAACGTGGTTGCCATTACTATCCTCTTTGCCTGCCTCCTGGCCTATTATTGTGATAGATATAAAAGATTGTTTTTTCTCCATTCCCTTATTTTATAAAGACAGTGAGAGATTTGCCTTTACGGTTCCGTCTCGTAATCGTGAAGAACCAGACAAAAGATATGAGTGGGTTGTCTTGCCACAGGGTATGGCCAATAGTGCTACAATGTGTCAGCTGTATGTAGGGGAGGTTATTGCACCCCTGAGAGAAAGATTTCCCACTCTAAGATGCATTCATTATATGAACAATATATTGCTGGCTGCCAAGAATGAACGAATGTTAGATCAGGCTTATGTGGAGCTTATTAAGCTGCTTGAAAGGAGAGGGCTGGCCTTCCTGATCTTCCTGCAGGGGCTAGACTCCCCAGAGACTGCCTCTCTCTTCCTATCCCACCCAGCTTGCATCCAGAACCCCCCTTTCTTCTGCCTCCCTCCCCTCTTCGGGCACATAACAGCACCCAACTCAGCCTGCTTGGGCGCTGGGGCCGAATCATGCTGGCAACCGGGGCAACCTGGCAGGCGGGAGTTCCTTTGTCTCAATAACCTGCCTGCAGCAAGCAAGGTAGGCACGTTGTTTATGAGCTACCCAACCAACACGGAGATCTGATCTCGGCACCAGGAGAGACATCACCTGGGTGAGTGACTTTCAGACCCACAGCAGCAGCCCGGGACACGGAACTCAGACATTACTCATTGCCCTTATACTTCCTGATCTTCCTGCAGGGGCTAGACTCCCTGGATACTGCCTCTCTCTTCCTATCCCACCCAGCTTACATCCAGAACTCCCCTTTCTTCTGCCTCCCTCCCCTCTTCGGACACATAACATCACCCAGCTCAGCTTGTTTGAGCGCTGGGGCCAAATCGTGTGGGAGTTCCTTTGTCTCAATAGCCTGCCTGCAGAAAGAAAGGTAGGCGTTTTGTTTAAGAGCTACCCAATCAGCATGGAGATCTAATCTAGGCATCAGGAGAGCCATCACTGGGGAGTGACATCAATGGGAAGGTACATCAGTGGACAAGGAGACCTGATCCTGTAAAAGAAGATCCATAGGGGAGCATTTGGAGGAAGAGATGGGCAGGCGTCAATGCAAGAATTCACCCAACAATCTGAAAAACAACATGAAACCACCAGAAACCAGCGACCTCACAAGAGGAGGACATGAACACCTTAATCAAGAAGAAGTAGAAAAAATTGACTTTATGAAATGATAGACGCCCTTAAACAGCATGCAAAAAATGCCCTTATAGAAATCGATGAGAAGTACAACAGAAAGTTTGAAGAATTGAATAAATCAGTGAATGATACCCTAGGAAACCAAGGAAAAACAAACAAACAGATAATGGAAACCGTTCAAGACCTGAAAACTGAAATGGAGGCAAGGAAGAAAACACAAACAGAGGGCCGGCTGGACATGGAAAATCTAGGTAAACAAATAGAGACTACAGAAACAAGCATAACCAACAGAATACAAGAGATAGAAGAAAGAATCTCAGATTCTGAAGATACCATAGAGAAAATAAATGCACTGATCAAAGAAAACAGCAAGTCCAACAAACTCTCATCACAAAATATTCAGGAAATCTGGGACACAATAAAAAGACCAAACCTAAGAATAATAGGAGTAGAAGAAGAAGGAGAAGAAGTGCAGCTCAATAGTCCAGAAAATATATTTAATAAAATTATAGAAGAAAATTTCCCAACCTAAAGAAAGATATATCTATGAAGGTTCAAGAAGCACACAGAACCTTAAGTCTTTATGTGGGTAGAGAATGATTAGGGAGAATGGGGCATCAACTCCGGCCTCCACACTGCACATGTGCGCCCACCTACACACAAGTGGACATGTGTATGCAAAAACAAAATAAAAGCAATTCATTTTTAAAAAGAAAAAAAAAAGAAGCATACAGAACACCGAATAGGCTGGATCAAAAAAAAAAATCCCCTCACCATATAATAATCAAAACACAAAGCATACAGAATAAAGAAAGAATATTAAGAGCTGCAAAGGAAAAAGGCCAAGTTACTTATAAAGGTAAACCTATCAGACTTACACCTGACTTCTCTATGGAAACCATGAAAGCCAGAAGGTCGTGGATAGATGTACTGCAGAAACTAAGAAACCATGGATGCAAGCCCAGACTACTTTACCCAGCCAAGCCTTCGTTCACTATAAATGGAGAAAACAAAATTTTCCAGGATAAAAAAAATTTAAACAATACGTAGCCACAAATCCAGCTTTACACAAAGTAAGAGAAGGAAAATCACAAACCAAGGAATCCAACAACGACCACAATAACTCAGACATCTAGAGACCCTTCACCAGCACAACTCAAAGAAGGAAAACACACAAACTCTACTACTAAAAAAGTGGCCGGAGTTAACAACCACTGGTCATTAATATCACTTAATCTGAATGGACTCAACTCACCTATAAAAAGGCACAGGCTAAGAAATTGGTTACAAAAACAGGATCCAACATTCTGCTGTTTACAAGAAACACACCTCAACCACAAAGACAGGCACCTACTCAGAGTAAAGGGCTGGGAAAACGCTTATCAAGCAAACGGACCTAAGAAACAAGCAGGAGTGGCCATACTAATTTCTAACAAAGTTGACTTCAAACTTAAATCAATCAGAAGAGATGGAGAGGGACATTTTCTACTCATAACAGGAACAATTCATCAGGATGAAATCTCAATCCTGAATATCCATGCCCCTAATATAAAAGCACCCACATACGTAAAAGAAACATTACTAAAACTCAACGCAGCCATCATACCGCACACACTAATAGTAGGAGACTTCAACACTTCTCTCTCACCAATGGACAGGTCAATCAGACAGAAACCTAACAGAGAAATAAGAGAATTAATGGAGGTAATGAATCAAATGGACTTAACAGACATCTATAGAACATTCTACCCAAATAGGAAAGAATATACCTTCTTCTCTGCAGCTCATGGAACCTTCTCGAAAATTGACCACATACTCGGTAACAAAGCAAACTTCCACAGTTACAAAAAGATATTAATAACCACCTGTGTCTTATCAGATCACCATGGATTAAAGCTAGAATTCAACAACAATGCTACCCCCAGAAAGCCTACAAACTCATGGAAACTGAACAGTCAACTACTGAACCACACCTGGGTCAAGGAAGACATAAAGAAAGAAATTAATGTCTTCCTTGAATTCAATGAAAATAAAGAAACAACATATTCATACTTATGGGACACTATGAAAGCAGTCCTGAGAGGAAAGTTCATAGCACTAACTGCCCACTTAAAGAAAACAGAGAAAGCACACATTGGAAACTTAACAGCCCACCTGAAAGCTCTAGAAAAAAAAGAAGCAGACTCACTTAGGAGGAGTAGAAGACTGGAAATAATCAAACTGAGGGCTGAAATCAACAAAATAGAAACACAGAAAACAATCCAAAGAATCAATGAAACAAAAAGCTGGTTCCTGGAGAAAATCAACAAGATTGACAAACCCCAAGCCAAACTAATAAAACGGCAGAGAGAGAATATGCAAATTAATAAGATCAGAAACGAAAAGGGACACATAACCACAGACACAGAGGAAATTCAGAGAATCATAAGATTTTACCACAAAGGCCTATATGTCACAAAACTGGAAAATGTAAAAGAAATGGACACTTTTTTAGATAAATACTATATACCAAAGTTAAACCAGGACCATGTGAACAATCTAAATAGACCTGTTAGTCACGAAGAATTAGAAGCTGTTATCAAAAACCTCCCTACCAAAAAGAGCCCAGGACCAGATGGTTTCACTGCAGAATAAACCAGAACTTCCAAGAAGACCTAATACCTATATTCCTTAATGTATTTCACAATATAGAAACAGATGAGTCATTCCCAAATTCCTTTTATGAAGCTACAGTTACTCTGATACCAAAACCACAAGAGACTCAACCAAGAAAGAGAATTACAGGCCAATCTCACTCATGAACATAGACGCAAAAATCCTCAATAAAATTCTGGCAAACAGAATCCAAGAACACATTAGAAAAATTATCCATTATGATCAAGTAGGCTTCATCCCAGAGATGCAGCGCTGGTTCAACATATGCAAAACTATCAATGTAATCCATCATATAAATAAACTGAAAGAAAAAACCATATGATCATTTCATTAGATGCTGAAAAAGCATTTGACAAAATTCAACATCCCTTTATGATAAAAGTCTTGGAGATATTAGGGATACAAGTGTCATACCTAAATATAATAAAAGCTATTTACAGCAAGCCGACAGCTAACATCAAATTAAACGGAGAGAAACTCAAAGCCATCCCACTAAAATCAGGAACACGACAAGGCTGTCCACTCTCTCCATACCTCTTCAATATTGTGCTTGAAGTTTTAACAATAGCAATAAGACAACAAAAGGTGATCAAGGGCATTCGAATTGGAAAGGAAGAAGTTACTTTTGTTATTTGCAGATGATATGATAGTGTATATAAGTGACCCCCCAAACTCTACCAAAGAACTCCTACAGCTGATAAACACCTTTAGTAATGTGGCAGGATACAAGATCAACTCCAAAAAGTCAGTCACCCTCGTATACATAAAGAACATGGAAGCAGAGAGGGAAATCAGAGAAGCATCATCTTTCATGATAGCCACAAACAGCATAAAGCATCTTGGGGTAACTCTAGCCAAGGAAGTGAAAGACCTATTTGACAAGAACTTTAAGGCATTGAAGAAAGAAATTGAAGAGGATACCAGAAAATGGAAGGATCTCCCTTGCTCTTGGATTGGGAGGATCAACATAGTAAAAATGGCAATTCTACCAAAGGCAATTTATAGATTCAATGCAATCCCCATCAAGGTCCCACCAAAATTCTTCACAGATCTTGAGAGGACAATAATCAACTTTATATGGAAAAACAAATAACCCAGGATAGCCAAAACAATCTTATACAATAAAGGAACTTCTGGAGGCATTATCATCAGTGACTTCAAACTCTATTACAGAGCTACTGTAATGAAAACAGCATGGTACTGGCATAAAAACAGAGAAGTTGACCAATGGAATCATATAGAAGACCCGGATTTTAACCCACAAACCTATGAACACCGCATTTTCAATAAAGGAGCTAAAAGTATACAATGGAAGAAAGAAAGCATCTTCAACAAATGGTGCTGGCACAACTGGATGTCAACCTGTAGAAGAATGAAAATAGACCCATATCTATCACCATGCACAAAACGCAAGTCCAAATGGATCAAAGACCTCAATATCAATCTGAACACACTGAACCTGATAGAAGAGAAAATGGGAAGTACCCTACAACATATGGGACAGGAGATCGCTTCCTATGTATAATCGAGCAGCACAGACATTAAGGGCAACATTGAATAAATGGGACCTCCTGAAACTGAGAAGGTTCTGTAAAGCAAAGGACACTGTCACTAAGACAAAAAGGCAACCCACTGACTGGGAGAAGATCTTCACCAACCCCGCAACAGACAAAGGTCTGATCTCCAAAATATATAAAGAACTCAAGAAACTAGACTTTAAAATGCTAATTAACCCAATTAAAAAATGGGGCACTGAACTGAACAGAGAATTCTCATCAGAAGAAGTTCAAATGGCCAAAAGACACTTAAGGTCATGCTCAACCACCTTAGCGATCAGAGAAATGCAAATTAAAACAACTTTGAGATTTCACCTTATACCTGTCAGAATGGCTAAAATCAAAAACATCAATGATAGCCTTTGCTGGAGAGGTTGTGGAGGAAGCGGTAACCTCATGCATTGCTGGTGGTAATACAAACTTGTGCTACCGCTTTGAAAATCAGTGTGGCGGTTTTTCAGGGAATTCGGGATCAACCTACCCTAGGACCCAACAATACCACTCTTAAGAATATACCCAAGAGATGCCCTATCATATTACAGAATCATTTGTTCAACTATGTTCATAGCAGCATTATTTGTAATTGCCAGAACCTGGAAACAACCTAGGTATCCTTCAATGGAAGAATGGATGAAGAAAGTGTGGAATACATACAAATTAGAGTACTACTCAGCGGTAAAAAACAATGACTTCTCGAATTTTGCATGCAAATGGATGGAAATAGAAAACACTATCCTGAGTGAGGTAACCCAGACCAAAAAAGATGGACATGGGATGTATTCACTCATAATTGGTTTCAAGCCATAAATAAAGGTCATTGAGTCTATAATTTGTGTCCTAAAGAAGCTAAATGAGAAGGTGAACCCAAAGAAAAACATATAGTTATCCTCCTGGATATGGTAAGTAGACAAGATTGCTGGGCAAAAAATTGGGATCTTGGGGGTGGGGTGGGATGGGGGTAAGGAGAGATGGGGAGGGAAAAGTGAGAAGGGGAGGATTGGGGAAACTTGGGGAATTGGGATGGTTGGGATAAAGAAAGGATGGTTATGGGAGCAGGGAAGCATATATCTTAATTAAGGGAGCCATCTTAGGGTTGGCAAGAGACTGGAACCTAGAGGGCCTTCCAGGTGCCCAGGGGGGTGTCCCCAGTTAGTTCCTTGGGCAGCCGAGGATAGGTAACCTGAAATGGCCCTATTTATAGTCATACTGATGAATATCTTGCATATCACCATAGAATCTTCATCTGACGATGGATCGAGATAGAAACAGAGTCCCACATTGGAACACCCGAACAAGCTCCCAAGGTCCCAATAAGGAGCAGAAGGAAGGAAAACATGAGCAAGGAAGTCAGGACCGTGAGGGGCGCACCCACCCACTGAGACAGTGGGTCTGATCTATTTTGAGCTCACCAAGACCATCTTGATTGTGACTGAAAAAGAATGAGATAAAACCAGACTCTCTGAATATGGCGGACAATGAGGGCTGATGAGAAGCCAAGGACAATGGCACTGGGTTTTGATCCTACTTCATGTTCTGGCTTTGTCGGAGCCTAGCCAGTTTGGATGCTCACCTTCCTAGACCTGGATGGAAGGGGGAGGACCTTGGACTTTCCACAGGGCAGGGAACCCTGACTGCTCTTAGGACTGGAGAGGGAGGGGGAGAGGAGTGGGGGGAGGGAAAGAGAAGGGGGAGGAGGGGGAGGGAAATGGGAGGCTGGGAGGCAGCGGAAATTTTTTTTCCAATAAAAAAAAAAAAAGAAAGGAGAGGGCTGCATGTAGCCCCTGAAAAGGTACAAAAGGATAAAGTTGTTAATTATTTAGGAGTAAGAATTTGTGAGAAACAGATTATCCCTCAAAAGATAGAGTTAAGGAAAGATAGTTTAAAGATGCTAAATGATTTTCAAAAGCTGTTAGGTTTTATAAATTGGATTAGATGTTATTTGAAGCTATCAAACTATGAGTTAAAGCCTCTGTATAGTGTTTTAAATGGAGACTCTGCTTTGAATTCTCCGAGGCAATTGACTACTGAGGCACGAGAAACATTAAAAAGGGTGGAAGACAGGTTACAAGACGCCTTCCTACAGAGGATACAAGAGGATCAAGATGTTGCTTTATGCATTCTTCCCTCGTTTTACCAGCCCACAGGACTCTTATGGCAGAGTGGGCCATTGCTTTGGATCTATCCTAAGATATCTCCAGCTAAATCTCTTGAGCATTATCCTACTGCTGCAGCGATTTTAGCCCTAACCGGAATTCAGCAATGTTTACAATATTTTGGGGTTGCCCCCGTGACCATTATAGTGCCTTACTCCAGTCAAGTTAAGATTTTGTGTGCTATGATAGATGAAATGGCTATCTTGCAATGTAGTTTCGATGGAAAAATGGATAATCATTATCCTAAACATCCATTATTGGGATTTTTTAAGGAACATCCTGTGGTATTTCCTAAAATAACATCTTCACAGCCTATTCCCATGGCCCCAAATGTGTTTACAGATGGATCTAAGACAGGCTGTGGGGTATATGTGGTAGATAAACAAGAACCTGTAATGCATCAATTTCAACCTGTTTCATCTCAGATTATAGAGTTAAAAATTGTATTTGAAGTTTTTAAGGCTTGCCCCTTTGCCTTTAATTTAATATCAGATTCTGCTTATGTGGTAAATGTCCTCAAGATTCTAGAAGTAGCTGGTCCTATCAAAAGCTCCAGTGCAGTCTGCCTTCTGTTTCAACAATTGCAGGATATAATTTGGCAAAGAAAAGATTGTTTTTATGTTCAACATATTAGAGCCCATACAGGCCTACCAGGTCCCCTGTATGAAGGGAACAATATAGTGGACCTGTGGACTAGGAAGGAATGTATATTACTGAGTTCCACTCTGGAGAAAGCAAAGGCTTTTCACAGGACTTTTCACGTTAATGCAAAAGCATTACAACAAAAAAGATGCTCGACAAGTGGTTTTAGACTGCCCTCAATGTGTGATTCATTTGTATTCACCTAGCATCCGGGTAAATCCCCTAGGTCTTCTACCTCTTAAGGTCTGGCAGATGGATGTAATGCATATTTCTGAATTTGGCAACCTTAAATACGTGCATGTTTCGGTGGATACCTGCTCAGGTGTGATACATGCCACGCCTCTCACAGGAGAAAAGGCAAGTAATATGATTACCCACTACCTAGAGGCATGGGCAGCTTGGGGCAAATGTTCCCAATTAAAGACTGATAATGGACCTGCTTACACAGGTCAAAGTTTCTCCTCCTTTTGCCGCCAAATGGAGGTGCAACTTATTCATGGCCTACTTTACAATCCTCAAGGTCAAGGCGTTGTGGAGTGTGCTCATCGTACACTCAAGGAGTGTCTGCTAAAACAAAAAGGGGGAAGAGGCCACGGCCATACCCCAAAGGAGAGACTCTCCCTTGCTTTATTTACCATTAATTTTTAAAATTTGGATGCTCATGGTTGCTCTGCAGCTGACAAACATCAGGACCCCCACAGTCCTGTACAAGGGATGGTAAAATGGAAAGATATCCTAACAAGGCTCTGGCAAGGGCCTGATCCCGTGATGACATGGGCACGAGGTTCTGCTTGTGTTTTTTCCCAGGACCGGCAGGACCCTGTGTGGATCCCTGAACAGGCGAGTCCAGAACAATGAGGATCAGGACACTGGCGCTGATTGTACTATGGCTCATGATGATTCCGAACGGACAGATGGAGCTGAGATGGGGGATTCTTTCCATGTTTCCAAGACCAATGCCAATTCGTCATGATGCTAAGTTGTTTCCCCGTCTGTTTAGTAGTAATAGAAACCTTGTTGTTCCCTATTTGCCATTAGAAGCAGATTTAGCCCCCATAGGAGAAAATAGATCCTTTAACTTAGAAGGGACCTTATGTTTTTATATAGTCCATAATATTTCTGAAGCATCTTCCTGCATTCCTTTGTATAACCGAACAGCTGGCTGGTTTGACTTAACCCCGGATTCCTATGGTCCCTGTCATTCAGCAAATGCCACCTGGGTATCGGGGTGGTGGCCTGCTAAAATGAGCGATAGTATTTCTCCACACCAACAGAAGTGGGCTCCCTATTGCTGGGGAGTAAATTGGGGAGAAATCTGGCCTTGGACTGGTTGTCAGTCCCACACAGTAACTTGGGTCGATAAAGCGCAACGTTTTTCCTTTTCCCCCGGGATTAGCACGGGGTTTAATAAAAGTTTTCCAGGGTTTAATTTTAGTGATCAAGACCCTTTTCAAAGCTATGTGTCTAATCCTTTTGATAATTGGTTACTGTGTGGAATTAATGGTAGCTGCATGAATTTAGAACCCATGATTGTGATTGGCGGAGGAGTTCATGGTGTTTGCCAGTTTACCTGGAGCACTTTTCACCCATCGGGGCCTGGCAGCCCTAAGTCCCCTCAACTCCAAACAGTCATGACCCCAGAAGGAGTTACTGTCGTATATTCAGTACAAGCGGGCTGTTTGGGTGAAGGAGCCAGGACAGTTCATAATATTACTTATAATTCCACCCCTGTTTGTGTTTATCCCCCTTTTCTGTTTGTTGTAAGCAAAGCAGAGCTACTTATTGTGATAATGATAGTTGCTTTTATGCCCAATGTTGAAATGCCAGTCAGTTTAAATATGCTATTGTCACCCATATGCCATGGTGGGTACCCATTCCCGTGGATGCTCCTCACGCCATGACTGTATTCAGACAAAAAGAGATTTTGGAATTACTGCTGCCATCATAACTGCCATTTCCTTGGTGGCGGCTGGAGCTGCCATGGCAGCAATTGCCATGAGCCATACTGTGCAGACTGCGCAGACTTTGAATAATCTTTCAGCCAATGTTGCTTTGGTCCTGGATGTTCAAAAAGGCATTAATGCACAATTAAAAGGAGGATTGATGGTGATTAATCAAAAAATTGATTTGGTACAGAAGCAAATTGGTGTTCTTTGGCAGTTGGCTCAACTGGGCTGCCAATGGAAATATGCTGGGCTTTGTGTGACTAGCATACAATACGAGAATTTTACCCATGCTGCAAATTTGTCTAAACAATTATCTAGCTATCTTTTAGGTAATTGGACTGGAGAATTTGATACCATGATGGAACAGCTCAGGGTAGCTATTGTCACCGTGAATTCTACCCTAGTGGATGCAGGAATGGCTGAAGGACTTTCTACCTGGATCTCCGCAGTGATGAACCATTTGAAGGAATGGGTGGGTTTAGGAGCATTAACTGGTCTCATGGTGATAGTCTTCCTGGCTTGTCTGTGGTGTATTTGTCAGATTAGAGACTCTCAGAGTCGTGATAAAGCCATATTCTTTCAAGCTTTTGCAGCCCTAGAGGCTGGCCAATCTCCCCATGCATGGTTAGCTACCATGAAACATTAATTTGACGCATTCAGGGTGCGAGGCAAGGCACTGCACTCAAGGATGGCTGTCCACCAACCTTGAGAAGAGCATGCCTGTTACATGTTGGTTAATACCCAAGACCTCACTTTGGAAAATAGCATCGAGCTGGTCTGGTACTCTCTGCGTGGAAGACACTCAGGGAGAATCAGTGCAAGGCTCTTGGTTCACTGAGAGCAGGCCACTACTCTTACCTATAGCATTAAAACAAAAAAGGGGAAACTGTAGAGAGCTGCATTGTGCTGTACCTTGAAGGTGGCACTGTTTTCCACCCATCACCCCCTCTTGAGAATGTGCTCTCAGTCACGTACTATTCCCATATATGGCTAAGACTGAGAATGTGCTCTCAACTACATACCGTTCCCATATATGGCCTACACTGAGAATGTGGCTTGCTTCCATGTACCTAGACCTATCCGCATTTCCCACATAGCTTGCTGGGGCTGGCTAACCAGGGGCTATTTTAGCTGTGGGTTGGCTTTCCCCGGTATTCGAACATTGTTCAAGGTTCCTGAATAGCTGAAAGAAGAGTCCAGTGTTGCATCTTCCTTGCTGGTCGAGGCAGTCACGACAATTATGAGATTTCAGTAAATTGTTGTATGTGTAATAATCTTCATTGGCCAGCAGGTGTTGTGGTCACAGCCATATGGCAGAGAGACACGAGCAGCAGTGCCATGAACCTCCCTGCTTTGCTCCACTTTGGAACCTGATTACACACTGAAAAACATGCTTTGCTTGACCAATTAGCAGAAATTAAATCAATTCCATACATAGAGAGACGTTTTGGTGGTCAGAATATCAAGGAACCTAGAGCTCACAATCAGAGAACATAGGCCAGAAGCTGTCAAGTTGCCACATGGAAAGGGAAAGCATGTGGGGGCATGTATGGACCTGGGAAATTTCCAATTCACCACACATCAGCTCTGCTGTGCTGGGGTTTTGGCAAAATAAATAATCAAGCCATGTATGTGGAGGTGGGAGACCTTCTGTGCCACTCACCTTTTGAGCCTTTTGGGTCTATCCCAGTAGACATAGAGTTGGGATTCATGTGGGTACCAGATGAAGATGGATACTATATAGTAATCCCACACTAGCTCAGAATTGAGTATAATGAAGGATTTTTTTATTCAGGGGTATACTCACAAATCACAGTCCTCTGCATGAATGGAGGAGAGGAGCCAAATCCAGCAGTTGGGAGAGATAGTACACAAGCTTTATGGCTGCGTTTGTAGTATAAGAGACCATGCCTCTTTTTGGGTCTGGGTTACCCCACTCAGGATAATGTTTTCTATTTCTATCCATTTGCATGCAAAATTCAAAATGTTATTGTTTTTTTATCACTGAGTAGTACTCTAATATGTATATATTCCACACTTTCTTTATCCATTCTTCCATTGAAGGGCATCTAGGTTGTTTCCAGGTTCTGGCTATTACAAATAATGCTGCTATGAACACAGTTGAACAAATGCTTTTGTAGTATGATAGGGCATCTCTTGGGTATATTCCCAAGAGAGGTATTGCTGGATCCTGGGGTAGGTTGATCCCGAATTTCCTGAGAAACTGCCACACTGATTTCCAAAGTAGTTGGACAATGGTATGTACTCACTCATAAGTGGTTTCTAGCCATAAATAAAAAACATTGAGCCTATAATTCGTGATCCTAGAGAAGCTAAATAAGAAGGTGAACCCAAAGAAAAACATATAGTTATCTTCCTGGATATTGGAAGTAGACAAGATTGCCGGGCAAGAATTGGGAACTTGGGGGTGGGGGTGGGTTGGGGGTAAGAGGAAATGGGGAGAGACAAGTGAGAAGGGGAGGATGGGGAGAGCTTGGGGGAATGGGATGGTTGGGATGTAGGAAGGGTAGATATGGGAGCAGGGAAGTATATATCTTAATTAAGGGAGCCATTTTAGGGTTGGCAAGAGACTGGACTCTAGAGGTGTCCCCAGGTTTCCATGGACATGTCCCCAGCTAGTTCCTTGGGCAGCTGAGGAGAGGGAGCCTGAAATGGCCCTATCCTATAGCCATACTGATGAATATCTTGCATATCACAATAGAACCTTCATCTGGCAATAGAAGGAGATAGAGACAGAGACCCACATTGGAGCACCTTACTGAGCTCCCAAGGTCCAAATGAGGAGCAGAAGGAGGGAGAAGATGAGCAAGGAAGTCAGGACCAAAAGGGGTTCGCCCACCCACTGAGACAGTGGGGGCTGATCTATTGAGAGCTCACCAAGGCCAGCTGGACTGGGACTGAAAAAGCATGGGATCAAACCGGACTCTCTCAACATGGCAGACAATGAGGGCTGATGAGAAGGCAAGGACAATGGCACTGGGTTTTGATCCTACTGCATGTACGGGCTTTGTGGGAGCCTAGTCTGTTTGGATGCTCACCTTCCTAGACCTGGATGGAGGGGGAGGACCTTGGACTTCCCACAGGGCAGGAAACCCTGACTGGAGAGGGAGGAGGAGGGGATCAAGGGGAGGGGGAGGGAAATGGGAGGTGGAAATTTTTAATTAAAAAAATAATTAATTAATTAATTTTGAAAAAGAGACCATGCCTCAATGGACTTGTACCATAAAGGCTATTGGCTGAAGGGGTTCCCATAACACCCAATTTTGAATATCATTTTTTATTAAACAATCCTTAAGTTTACATTAAACTTGTTCTGAATTACTTGTTTTAGGCTTAATGTTGGCAGCATATATCAAAGACTATATAACGGGTGATATAAATTGGTCTTTCTTTTCAAGCTTGTCTCTATAAAGGAAATACATCTGTACTTAGCATGGTTACCAATATAGTTCTGAGAACATTAAAGAATTTTTTCATTTATAAGGTGATTAATGAGTAAGTTTTATTTCTTAATTCTCTTTAACAATTAGAATAAGTCAGTAACTTTCATAAGATTAGGAATTTTTGTTTATAAAAACTACTTTAACTTATAACTTTAAAATTATTATTCAAATATGGCTTAGTTGCCATATTTGCAATTTTTAACTGGATTCACAGACTTTCAGATTTAGCCACTCTCTGGTTTTCCTGTAACTCAATCTCTTAATTGTTGTGCATGTTCTTACATTTTGCTGTGTAAAAGAAAGTTCCTTTGCTGTCAGAGTGAGATCCTGGTTGAGAAGAAAAAAATGCCAAAAATTCAGTTATGTAATTATGTGCCTGTTTTCTCAGAGCAGACACTGTACATTCTTGGTACAACTAGAACAAGTGGGCTGCCTAAAGTATTTGCTTCCTTTGGGATATTCACAGTGGCGGAATTCCATTGCAGAGATTTTTGTTCAACTGTGAACTGAAAATGTTCATACTGTAGATCGATATTTAGGCACAGTTCCTTTATATCTTAAATGACCTTTTTTTTTGCATGAAAAGGCAAATACTTTAACCCTCTATCTTCAAACTTTTCAAATGTCTATTAATAATGGGACAAAAAGAAATTTAAAAATTAAGTTAAAAAGTTCCCATGATGAAATTAAAATAAAAACACAGCACAACAAAACTGTTTCATTATATTAGCAGCAGTCTTATGAGAAAAACTTTAGTGTTCTAAATATTTACCATAAAATATTAGAATAATCACTAGTAAGTGACTTAAGGATGGTACTCAAGTTTTTAGAAACAGCTAAACCAGAATCTCATTAACAATAAGAAACAATAAAAATCTGAGAGGACATTAATAAAAGAGAAACAAGGAAAATAGTACAAGGAATAAAAATTTTAAAAATATTTGAAAAGAGAAACCAGAATGATAGGTCCTTGATATAACAAAACACCTAAAGAGAGAGACAGTGAGCCCTAACCAACAGAATCAGAAATAAGCAGGAATAATTACAGCACAGTCAAAGAAATTATGAATGTAGTAAGGGAGTATTTTAAATGTTCTGCTCCATTAATACCGACTCCACCAATGAAGTCAGTATTACACTAATTCCAAAATCAGATAAAGAAACAATAAAAAACAAAATTATAGAGCAACGTCCCTGATGGAAATATATTTTAAAATTCCTAACAAAATTTTGTGAGCCTCAGAAATGACGTATATCAGAAAGATTATCAACCACAATCAACTTGACATTATGTCAGATTTTCAAGGATAACTATCCTTGGCTATATTAAATTCAATAATTTTAATAACTCACAAAATTGGGCTAAAAGATAAGAATCATATCATCATTGAAATAGATGCAGAAATACTCTGACAAAATTCACCATGTACAACTGCTTACTACCATGCTATTTACAATAGCTAGGAAATGGAAACAATTTAAATGTTACTTAACAAACAAATGCATAATAAAAATATGGTACATATACCATGGAATATGTTTCAGATATAAAAAAATAACCAAAATTGTGAAGTTTGTAGGTTAATGGATCGAACTAGGAAAGATTAAGAGTTTGGTAACCCAGATCCAGAAAGACAGATGTCATATATAACATGTGAATATATAACATGAAGTAGCTGTAGAAACCAAAGAAATAAAACGAGACCATGGGAAGGGGAACAATAGAGAGGAAACTATCAGAATATAAGTGGTTTGAAGAGGAAAATAGGGAAAACTCTAATTAGAAGGGAGAAAGACAAAATAGCTAACAGAAAGGGTGTCTGAATATACATATGGAATCATATTATTACTACCTAAAATGGCATGTAAGACATAAATATGTCTTTAATGTATGTATATATGCATACATACATATATTAAAAGAAATCTTTCAATCAGGGCCAACAAAACTCCCACCAAGATCCATATAGGATTTAACAAAAACTATAAGATCAGGCACAAGGAACCCTCCTTTGATTTGTTGGTCTGGGTTGTGGTCTTCCCAACATCACAGACCTCTGTCTGCCCCTCAGTGGTGGAGTGTAAGTCACAATTACTAGAGTCACCACACATTTCAGATGCAAGGCCCAGAGACTCCTGAACTGGTACTGACTTTAAAGTCTCCACACTGAGAACTAACTTTTATGCTACCGGAAGATGAATCCAAGCTTCTACAGCATGGAAGCATCTACCAGTCCTAACCCAGTTAGAAGACCAACAATCCACAACAAGTACGAATATGGTATTGTAACCCCAAGGGTACAGTAGTGGCATACACGCTTGGGTCGTAACCAACAACTCTCTAATTGAGCTTATGAGCTCCCTACTGAAATATTGCCTCTGATGGATTGGGCAGAAGAGTAGTCATTGTCTTCACTTGTGCTCCCAATGGTAAGCAGCCAGGTGTCAATGAACAGTTTCAAATGCAGAGTCACAGTTCTAACACTGGTTAAACTCGGTGAGTCCTTTTGCATGCAACATTCAAGATGTCATTGATTTTTACTGTTGAGTAGTACTGTAATGTGTAAGTGTGCCATACTTTTTTGTCCATTCTTCAGTTGAAGGACATCTAGGTTGCCTTGAATTTTGCATGCAAAGTAGAAAACCTGAGTGAGGTAACCCAAGACCCAAAAAGATGAATATGGTATGTACTCACTCATAAGTGGATGCTAGCTATAAACAAAGGACATTGAGCCTATAGTTCATGATCCTGGAGAAGTTAAGAAATAAGATGAACCAAAAGAAAAACATATATACACCCACCTGGAAATTGGAAACAGACAAGATCGCCTGACAAAATTGAGAGCATGGGGGTGGGGGGTAGAAGGAAGAGTAGAAGGGAAAGAGGAGGGGAGAAGGGGAGGGTTGAGGAAAACTTGAGGGAATGGGATGGTTAAGATGAAAAAAAGGACAGATATGAGAGCAAGGAAAGAGGTATCTTGATTGAGGGAGTCCTTATGGGGTTAGAAAGAAACCTGGTTCTAGAAAAATTCCCAGGAATCCACAAAGCTGACCCCAACTAAGACCCTAAGCAATAGAGGAGAGGGTGACCAAACTCCCCTTTCCCGGTAGTCAGACTGATGATTATCTTAAATATCACCATACAACCTTCATCTAGCAACAGATGGAAACAGAGGCAGAGTCCCACATCAGAGCAATGGACTGAGCTCCCAAGGTCCAGTTGAAGAGCGGAAGGAATGAGAATATGAGCAAAGAGGTCAAGACCATGAGGGGTTCACCCACTGAAACAGCTTGCCTGGGATAATGGAAGCTCACCAACTCAAACTAGACTGGGAAAGAACAAGCATCAGACCAAACTAGTCCCTCTGAATGTGCTTGACAGTTATATGACTGGGGCAGACTGAGGAAACACTGGCAATGGCACTGGGATTTATCTATCTCTACTGCATGTTCTGGCTTTTTGGGATCCTATTCTCTTTGGATGTATATCTTGCTCAGCCTAGATGTAGTAGGGAGGGTCTTGGACCTTCCACAAAGCAAAGTGCCTTATCCTCTCTTAGGATTGGAGGGAGTGGAGTGGGGTGGGAATGGGAAGAGAGGAGGAAATGGGAATTTGGATTGGTATTTTCTTGATTCCGGACTCTCTGAGCATGGCGGTCAATGAAGACTGATGAGAAGCCAAGGACAATGGCACTAGGTTTCGATCCTAATACATGAACTGGCTTTGTGGGAGCTTAGCCTGTTTGGACGCTCACCTTTCTGGACGTAGATAGAAGGACCTTGGTCTTCCCGCAGGGCAGGGAATTTGGACTGCTCTTCAGTATCGAGAGGGAGGGGGAATGGAGTGGGGGGAGGAGAAGAGGAGTGGGGATAGGGGGAGGGAAGTGGGGGGAGGGCAATATTTGGGAGGAGGGGAGGGAAATGGGAAATGGGGAGCAGGTGGAAATTTTAATTAAAAAAGAATAAAAATAAATAAATAAGTAAAAAAAAAAGAAATCCAATAAATTAAAAGAAAAGAAAAGAAAGTTTACATTCAAAAGAAAAAAAGCTCAGTGAGACCTAAAACAAAACAAGAACATATGAATTGTAGAAAGGCACCTGTAGGGACGGGAGAGATGGTAGGTCTATGAGGAAGAAAGGTGAGATTATGGAGAGTAAACAGAATGTTACACATGCGTTCATACATACACAGACATGTACACACATACATACACAAACACAATCATGAAAGAACTAATATAATACAATTTTTAAAAGACTACAAAAAATGAAAATGGGATGGCCAAGTGACTCAGTTCTCAGCAACTCTTTCTACCAAGCCTGAAAAGATGAGTTCAATCCCCAGCAGAGTCTTTAAAAAAAAAATTGCCTTTTTGACAGCACAATGAAACCTTCAGACCATTATTTAACTAACTTAAACCTAGTACAGAAAGACAGACTCTGTGAATTCACTGTCCACCATTGTTAAAAGCTAAGCTCACCTAAGGAGACTACAGAATATTGGTTTCCAAGGGATGAAATGTTGGATGTTACATAAGAAAAAAATTACCAACCACTTGAAAATGCTAATACACAATTTCTTTGTCTTCTAGCTTTAACTTTTCAGTTCCAACAAGAGTCCCCCTATCCTGTAAAATACTTCCTTTTCCACCCCTTCATAATTTTCAATGGAAAAGCAACATAATCAATTTTATCTTTATTGGCAAATACAAATGTGCGTATTTACATTTTATAGTGTGATGTTTGTGTACATCTCTAACTTAAACTGATAACCATCAGCATGATGATTGACAGTTACTTTATAGAATGTAATGAGAGCCCTCAAGATTCAGTATCTTAGCATTTTTAAAGTGAAAATATAGGTACTTAATTTAACTACAGGCAATAAAACTTAACACTCCAGAATCAAAACATTTTGCTGTAACATAGGTTATTGATAGAAACAATCAATTCTAAATAATGGATAATTCTAGTAACATGGCCATTAGATGATCTATGGTAAGAACTATTGGCTCTTATAAAGCTCAGTAACATCTAAGGATTTATTTTTCAAATATTAGGGTTTTGCTTACAATGTGCAAGATTCTAATCCAGGTGCTGATGTTGCTTATAATCTTTTTGCCTTGCCCAAGGAATCTGTTCTCATTCGCATCTATTGTAATTATTATGTACTAATTATATTTTTGTACATAAAATCCAAGTGCTTTAAAAGCTGGTACTGAATAGTAAACTCTGTGCCAAGACTCATTGAATGCAAAATACTGTAAGCAATTATTTAATACATATCAGTGCACAGTGTTCACAAAAAAACTGCATTATCACAGGAGCAAAGTGAACGTAGAACTATAAAAATCAACAAGTACTCTTTGCTCTTCTTTTGTTTGAACATCTGGTTATCTGGTTTTGTAAAATGTATTTGTTTCTTTATAAACAATAAGTTTACTTGAGAGTTGAATATAAACCATATTTCCAACCATACAAGAAAATATGTATTTATAATTCAGTAAATAATATAATTTCATTTACAGAAAAGCAAATCTTTTATTTTAAATCTTAATTTTAAAGCAAGAAGAAAAATCAGTGGCAAAGAACAAATTAATTAAGCAAAATTTTCTCACAAAACTGTTATGCTTATTACGATTGTAGTAACTCTATAATTTTAAACATCTGCATATGTCAAATGACTACTTTTTGAAAAGCAGAAATTTAGTTATGGAGATATCTATAGAAGACAATGGAAATGCTGCCAGTCCTGCACTTTCACTTATTTCTGATCATGGCAGAAACCTGTCCAGGTTTCAGATAGCGACTCCTCAGCTTTGACATAGCTCCCTTAACTTCTTTGTTTCTCAAAGTGTAGATAACTGGGTTCAATATGGGTGTAAAGATGGTGTAGAACACGGCAAGGACTTTGTCAACTGAATAGCCGCTAAAGGGCCACACATAGATGAAGATGCATGGTCCAAAGAAGAGTATGACAACGGTAATGTGAGCAGTTAGGGTGGAGCGGGCCTTGGCCATACTAGCAGAGGAGCGATTCCTAACTGTAATGAGAATCACAGTGTAGGAGACGACCAAGAGGAGAAATGAGCTCATGGAGAGAAAGCCACTATCTGCAACTATTAGTAAGCTGACAATGTAAGTGTCTATGCAAGCTAGCTTGGTCACCAGAGGAAGATCACAGAAAAAACTGTCCACCTGGTTAGGACCACAAAATGGCAAGTTAACAGTGAATGCCAGCTGACTAGTTGTGTGGATGAAACCCACACACCAGGGGATGATGACCAGAATAATACACACTCGGCGACTCATGATTGTCGTGTAGTGGAGAGGCTTACATATTGCAACATAGCGATCATAGGCCATGGATACAAGAAGTACCATCTCACCACCAGCGAAGAGATGAACACAGAAAATCTGAGCCAAACAGGCTTCAAACGAGATAGTTTTCCGTTCAGCCAGAAAGTCAGCAAGCATTTTGGGTGTGGCAAACGAGGCCACACATATATCTATAAAAGATAAGTTTGCAAGCAGAAAGTACATTGGGGTATGAAGTCGGGAATCTGAAGAAACTGTGAGGATAATGAGGAAGTTTCCCAGCAGAATTGCTAGGTACAGCAGTAAAAATATGAGAAAGAGGAAAGGCTGGAGCTCCTTTGAACTTGACAAGCCCAACAGCACAAACTCTGTCACCCGAGAGTAATTTGTCTCATTCATTGACTTTGGAAGAGATTTGTCTTCAGTTGTCTGAGTAGAAACAGAAGAGTAATCAATCAATTAAATAAGTTTGGTGTTCTTTTTCGATTACAGATCATATTTCAAAGATTACACTTCTATGTTTCTATTATTGGAGTTCTGAGGTATTGAAATTTACATAAATGATGCCATAGAATGGTGTATGAATCTAGCTATATAAAGTCTGAAATCAGTCCAAGCAAATACATGGTTTTGAGGAGCCTAACTCTAGCCATCCTTGTATAGAAAAGAAGAATGAGCAGGACACAAAGTCCTGGGAGCTTTGTTGCTGATATGACTGATAACAGTATTTACTTTGTGAAAACTTAGTGAAACATATGCTTCCTGATTTGCCATTTTATAAACATGTTGTATATTGATGGAGTTTATAACGACAGAGACAATTCCAGATTTGTGTAAGTTAACTCATCTATACGGACCCTCACTCCCAATAACTACATATTATCTCCTCCTTTCTAAGTACAAAGTCTGTAAAGTACAATGCAAATCTTGGCAAAATTGAAAGATATAGAACTTCCCAGGATTTTTTTCTGGTCACTCAGATCCTCTTGTAGATTCTCCTTTTTTTTTTTTTTTTTTTTTTTTTTTTTTTTTTTTTTGGTTTTTCGAGACAGGGTTTCTCTGTGGCTTTGGAGCCTGTCCTGGAACTAGCTCTGTAGACCAGGCTGGTCTCGAACTCACAGAGATCCGCCTGCCTCTGCCTCCCGAGTGCTGGGATTAAAGGCGTGCGCCACCACCGCCCGGCCTAGATTCTCCTTATGATGTAATCTGTCTGACACATTTGTTCTTGTCTGTTAAGCCCTGGAAATAATAACCTTCTTCATATACAGGCAGTACCATTAATAATGATAGGAATTTCATTGTGACATGATACACACACAGAGGGAGAGAGAGAGATTTGAAGAGCCTCAATAATAATTAAGTTTAAGAAGAATGATTATGTATTGTAGAAATTTAGGTTATGAGAATTTTTTCCTACACAATTAATATGCCCTATTTTATCTGAAATTGTTTCCTTTATCTTGTTTTTACATATATGTGAGCTATAACTTACAGATATATATATAGAAATAAGAAATTTAAAAAGAAACCTACAAAGTGATATTAGATTATCTCAATTTGAACATCACTCACATTTAAGTCAAGTCTTGAAAGATGTCTTTTTATTATTTCTAGCCACTGGCAACCGTAGATATCAATGTCTTCTTTGATCAAAACTACTTGAGTTTCACTGGATGAATTACTATACATAGGGCAACAAACAATGAATAATCTTAATTAACTTCACGAAACAAGCTCAGAGTATAACTTTTTTTTCTTTTGGTTTTTCGATACAGGCAGAGTATAACTTTTGTATTTCATGTCTCCAACTTGTCAGAACTCAGCAAGGAACAAATTTGTGTTTTATCACTTATACCCTCAAAACAAACCCACTGAGAGATTCAGAAATGTTTAAGAAGCAGAGTTTTAAAGCAGAACATACTACAGGGAAATATATAATAGAAGTAGTACACTTTTCATGAACTTACATTTATTAATCTTTGCTCTATTTTTTAGAAGATCCTACTCTTAGACTTTTGTGCAAAGGACCCTTACAGGCAGGAAAGAAAGCAAACAAAAAACAGGAAACATTTTCCTAGGGTTTTGATATATACCCCAAAAGGGAGAGTAAGTGTGAAAGAACCAGAAACTTCCTAGGGCGCTATGACAGAGAAATTTGTGAGCAGAGTGTCCAAAGATGAGATGTTATCTCTAATGGACAAACTTCTTAGGTAGAGCTTTGTGGGAATTATCTCGGAGAGATTTACCCACAAGCAGAGAATTTAAAATAGAACATACAATCAAACTTGAGAGTGGATCCTAGCATGAACCGGCCTCCAATAACTCCTCTGATTCTCCTGTAAAGTTGATTTTTCTCACTATCTGTGGCTTTCTGGGCTCTTGGAAAACATTGACAAATTCTAGAGCCAAGTTTCTTAGCATCTGAAATAAAAACAGTAGGAATATGAACTCAAACTGTATTTCCCATATAAGCCCTTTCTAATTTCCCCAGTTTATAAGCACAGAACTGCTGAGTCTCTCAAGGCCCAGTGCTATGCACTGTTATAGAATACTTAGATTTATATCTGCTTCCATAAGAATCATAGGCCAGCATATTGATCTCTTGTTCATTATAAAACATAATAACATCCATCATATTTTTTGTCTGGCATATATACTAGATGGAATGTGTTAACATTTTACCTACGATGAATTAATTCTATATTAATAAATATAACAATGTCAGAATAATAAATGTCTTATTGGGCATCTATGAGACAGTAACTGCATCTTTTAACCTTTTGTATTCATTATCCTTTAATTTTAAGTAGTTATAAGATTATACGAAAAATACTAAATTTGCCTATCAATTTTTTTATTTAGAGGACTCCAAGATTTCTAAGAATTTGTAATTACTCTTAAGTTATAGTGATTACCTTGTTAAACTAAACTTATTCTAATTTAATATTTTTTCTAATCCAATTTAATCTAATAATTTTTACAATTGACATTTGACAATTTTACAGTGCCTGACCTAACTCATATTAAAATATGTTTCCCATTAGATGTAGTCATATAAAACTGCTTTTCAGTTCTTACAATATCTAAAAATAAATTCATACCTTCAGATTTGGAAGGACAGAATGATATTCAGGTCCTTGATGTTTGAAATTTTATTGTAAAAATCTCTCTATCTCTCCAATACTTATTACTTGAGTAGTAGAACTTATAGATGAAGAAGGAAGACTATATTGTTTACATGGATCATGAAACTACTATTTCATGGATGCACCTTTTACCAACTTTTAAACCATTCTGTCCTTTTACTTTCTAACTCAGGATAGATCAAGTATATCACAACTATTATTATTGAATATATATTTGTACATTACCTGGTTGTATACAGAAATGAAAACATATCACTTGCATAACATTGGAAAATATGTAGTTATTCTATAGTGTGATATAGTTATTAATTATTAGAATGGTTTAGTTGTTATATAGCACTATACAGATAACATAAAGTTTAATTGTTTTTAAAAAAACAGATGAAATAGGTTGTGTCTGTAGCTACAAGGGGCTACTTTCTAGTAGATCAGATGTAGCTATATGTGGGGTTTCTAAGGAGCCTGGGGAGCACTTGGCTAGCCAAGATCTGAACTAGGGAGGAACCATTAAAAAAAGTTTCAAAATAAATATTATGTTACAGAATTTTCAAGGAACTTAGCCTAGGTCTAGATATATGCTGTCTCTGTTCACAATAGTAAATTACATGACCACAAATAGCTTTCAGAATCCTCCAGAAATTAACACCTAGGACATATCACTAAGATTCACATTTCTTGATCTGCATTGCATATATAAGTATATATATATTTATTTACTTACATGTCATAAGAACATGTCTCCTGGCTTATCTTGTCCTATTGGTCCAGAAAACACTGATCTTTTTTATAAGCACCAAACAAGAACATCACAGTTATGCAGAAGTCAATATATTGTTGACAAATACATGCCTTTCCCAATTCTATTTTCACCCTTAACACTTTGAAGTGTTACTGTCATCAACACAGAGATATATAAAAAGTCTTTGCAATGATTAGAAATTAATTGTGATTTGACATCACCAGACTGTAGTGACCAAGAGACTCCCATGAGAGCTGGGATCACAGAAATGCTTCCATTAGAGATAATGACATGAGAGAGATTGTTTACTTACACGATCAACTCATGGATTCCACAAATGAAACAAGGAGTGTACTTACAAAATGATTTTTCTTGTTACGGAACACATGACATAGTGGTAAAAAAAACAAGGAGTAATTTTTCTTATTTGGTGAGGTCATTATGCTTCAGGACTGCTGTACAAAAGCATCGGTGAGAGTGTCAACACTTGAGAAGAATTCTTGTGCCTTTTCATAATACAAAGCCAACAAATACCTTGCTGTACTAACTTTTAGAAACATGTATGATTATATGCTTAGTTTCTAATGCAAGGATTATAGACTAAGGTCATGGGAACTGTTTTACAGTAGAAACACTGTTTCTAATGGAGGACTTATTTTAAAATGGTTATATAATTGTTCTACAACTTTCCAGGAGTGACATAAACAAACTGTATTCATCATATATTCTACTAGAACAACATGCCAAAAAAAATATACCTAAGTTTTGGTTAATGAACTAATGAATTTATTAGGATTACTTATAGGAACAGTGGCTTGTTGAAGGGAACTGTGTCACTATAAATCCCACCCCAGCATGGGTGATGTGGAATTCCCCTCTGTATGCTGTGAACATCATTGGTTAATAAAGGAATTGTTTTGGGTCTATATCGCAGAGCTACAAGAGAACAGAGCTAGGTGGGGAAAACTAAACTGAATGCTGGAGAAAGGAGGCAAAGTCAGAGAGAAGCTATATTGCCCCACAGGAGACAGAGGCCAGAATTTTAGCCAATAAGCCAAAGCCACATGGTGATACACAGATTAATAAAAATGGATTAAATTAATATGTGAGAGCTAGCAAATAAGAAGCTAGAGCTAATAGGCCAATCAGTGATTTAATTAATACAGTTTCTGTGAAATTATTTTGGGCCTGAGCAGCCAGGAGCAAGCAGCTTCCTTGCAACACAAGGATAATGACTCATCCCTAATTTCTAAAGGACTTTAATAATGAATGCATATGGAAACACAAAAGATGACATCTAGCCAAAAAAAATCTAATCAGAAAGAACACTGTTGGAGACACTGCAATGCATGACATAAAATTATAACATGGTGTGATCGTGATTAAAACAGCCTCATACAGGCACAATAATAGCATTTGAGAGTGTGATAGTTTGAATAAAAATGGCCCCCATAAGCTCATATAGTTGAAAGCTTAGTCCCTGAGAATGATTCTATTTGCAAAGATAAGGAGGAGTATCTTTATTGTAGTAGGTGTAGCCTTGTTGGAGGAAATATGTCATTTGGGATAATCTCTGAGAATTCGAATGCCCATGCCAGCCCCAGTTTCATTCTCTTGGCCTATAGATCAGCACATAGCTTGTAGCTACTTCTCCACTATTAGCCTGCCTTTTGACATATTCCATGCTGCCAAGTCCCTGCTACCATGTTTCTACTGCCATGCTCCCTGATATGATGATAATGGACTAAACCTCTGAAACTATAAGCCAGCCCCCAATTAAATGCGTTATTTCCTAAGTGTTGCCTGGTCATTGTGTCTCTTTACAGTAATAAGACAGTGACTAAGACAGAACTTGGTACCAGGGACTGGGATATTGCTGTGACAGGCCTGACTATGCTGTTTGTCAGAGGAATACAGAGAATTGTGAGACTTTGCACTAGAAAACCAGTTGGATGTTTTTAAGTGGGGCTTAATGGGACATTCCAATAGGAATATGAAAGACAGTGCTGAGGGCTATTTGAACTGAATGGGACCAGGTTAAGAAGTTTCAGAAGTGGGGAATGTAAGTAAGTGGCTTTGAGACCATTCTTGTAATATTTTGGCAAGAAAAGGGTGACATTTTTGTTTTTTTCCTAAAAATCTTCCTGAGTCTAAATTGAAGAGTTTTGTATCCATGGTATTGGCAGAGGAGATTTCAAAGTAGTTTAATATTGACTCTGTCAAGGTTTATTAGTAATCAGTCTTATGCAAGTCTGTAAAGAAAAGAAGCAAACTGAACAAAGAAAAATATAATAATATAACATAAAATGTGCCTAAATCCTGTGCTCAAGGAGACACAAAGTTTAACGAAAAGCCTAATGGTAAATGAAATAAAGGGAATGACAATATCAGGGTAAGACAACACCTCATTAAGCTTCCAAATTGTGAAAAGAAATAAAAGAAATCCTTAAGCAGCAAAAGAAACCATCAATGATTGAAAGCCAATGTAAATGTAATTGGACAAGGGGACCAAATTCCAGCCCTTTCAAGCATCAGAACTTGGCAGGTTTGGCCATGTAGTTCTTTAAAATTAAGAAAGGAGTTAAGGAATCTTTTTCCATGGCTAACAAAAGCAGTTTAGACCTGCTGTGGGTCAGTGGAATTTCTGTATAGCGGCCCAGAGAGGCCTCTATTGTGTGAAGCTGTGGAGGTAAAACTCAGGCTGTGTTGGAGATGACAGAGTTATAGGTTTACTGCCAAGGAGGTCTGCTAATAGGATGTGAAACCAGCCCAAGAGAGAAAAGTATGTTGCGGTTGACAAAGCTAAAAAGAGTTAGAGATCCAAAGAGTGCTTTGATATCAGACATAAAGATCCAGAATTTGATGTTTGTCCTGCAGGATTTCAGTCTTGCTCTAGTCTGATATTTACTCATTATGTTACCTTTCTTCCCTTTTGGAATGGTGATATGCATTCTGAGCCACTGTATATTGGAAGTATGTAACATATTTTTTGATTTTGATTTTATAAATCAAAGGAGATTACAAATTACTGGGTCAAAAAAATAAAGTTTGATCAAAATACCTTGACTCCAAAATTTAAGTCAAATGATATGTTACTTTAAAGAAGAGGTTTTGCTTTTGTTCCCACAGAAATGAGAGCCTGTGGATTCATTCTGGTTTAAGAAAAATAAGGTTTGATCAAGGAAGACCACCTAAAAGATTTACAATGGGAATGGATGGCCCAGATGATTCAAAGTTTCAGAGCACCTCTGTTGCAGTTTCCTCTGAGTTCTACATCCAGAACAGCTTCGAGACTGCTATGTGAGATGATCCAGTCTCACAGAATATTCCAGGAAGGACTACACCACTACCCTAAACTTTCTTTGGCTCCACATAAGATTGTAAGTGCCCCCAATCAGCAGGAAGTAGGTGAGAAAACTACACCCAGATTCCCCCCCAAAATGTCTTATGGATGTTTGTCTTTGTTTAGTGTGTTGGTTTCAAGTTGTTATGAATAGTGGTCAGGAAAAAGGCTAAATAAAGGAAATTAGATTCAAGGTTCTTGTTTTAAGACAAAGAGAGAATATAGATATGACTTTGTTTTGAAAAGAAAAAGGAAAGAGTTGGCAATAATGGCTTACACCTTTAATCCCAGCACTTGGGAGGCAGAGGCAAGTGGAGTTCTGTGAGTTCAAGGTCAACCTGGTCTACAGAGTGAGTTTCAGGACTGGCTCCATAGCTATTGAGAAACTCTGTCTCAAAAAACAAACAAAGAAAGAAACAAGTCAAAAAGGGAGATATAGATATGATAGGGTAAAAGGGTATAATATGGAATCTACTCTGAAAAGAAAAAGAAAGGATATAGATTTTATAAAACAAAAAGGTAGGTTACTGAATCTACTTTTAAAAAGCAACTATTAGTTTTAAATGTTTTACATTGGATTAGACTTTTGTATATTATATAAAAATTTTACATATTGATACAAATTTGAGATTAATTTTAGAACATTCTTTACATACATTTCTACTCTTATTCAATGTATTGTACCTATATAACACACTTAACAATGTAATTCAAATTTCTAGTTCTTGAAAATTATTATTACAAACTGTTTAGGATAATAAGAAAATATAGGCTAGTAGTTAATTACCTAGGATAATCAAACTTGTAGTCACATAAGGTATGTTTTCAAGGTCAAACAAAAACATATTAGATAAGTCATATTCAAGCAGGAAGCAGAATGGACAAAACTATGCCCATATTCCCAAATATTATCTATAAATGTTAGTTTACATTTAAAGGGGATATGCTATAGAGATTTCCATTGGTATGGATCCTGGTTTATTGATACAAATTTAAGGTCAATTTTGTTATATGTATATGTATATGATCTTGATTAAGGTATTGCCTTTATGAAGCTGATTTAAAAACATAATGTATAATTAAGAAATATTAGTTAACAGATATTCATCAATAATAGTTAAGATTGTAGTCATGTTAGGTTTTCTAGATATATAGAGACATATTCAGTTAGTTAGGTATTCTCCAAATCTTTCAGAGCCCTTCAGAATATGGCATTTAAAATGTTTAAGAACTTAAGACTTTTCATGACAGTGAGACACATTTGCTCCTGGCAGCACCAATCTAATTCAAGAGGAAGACAAGAGGAAAATGGACATTAAACTCCTTATGAAGTTTGTTAGATGAACTGGACATACAGGATACACAGAGAAATGATTGCTTAACTTGCATAAAGGTGAGATGATCCTTTGGGGTTCCCACTTTATGCAAGAGTCTGTGGAACATTTTGAAGGATACAGAAGAAAGTGACTGGCAAACTGCCAATATAGATAAACCTGTCTTTGAATTTTTTTTGCTTCATGGAAAAGTCTGATGGGTACTATGGACCTGTAGACTAAATATGGATGGCCCAATGGTATAGAAGAACTTTGGGTGACTGTCTAGGTAGCAAGATGTCTCTGCCAGACCCACATTGGAGCACTGGACTGAGTTCCCAAGGCCCAAATGAGGATCAGAAGAGGGGAGAACATGAGCAAGGAAGTCAGGACCGCGAGGGGTGAGCCCACCCACAGAGATGGTAGGGCTGATCTAATAGGAGCTCACAAAGGCCAGCTAGACTGGGACTGATGGAGCATGTGATCAAACTGGACTCTCTGAATGTGGCTGTCGGTGGAGGCTGACTGAGAAGCCAAGGGCGATGGAACTGGGTTTTGATTCTACTGCATGGACGGGCTTTGTGGGAGCCTAGTCTGTTTGGATGCTCACCTTCCTGGACCTGGAGGGAGCAGGGAGGACCTTGGACTTCCCATAGGGTAGGGAACCCTGACTGCTCTTTGGACTGGAGGGGGAGGGGGTGGGGGAGAGGAGGGAAGTAGGAGGAGGGGAGGAGGTGAAAAATTTCAATAAAAAAAGTTGAAAAATTCAGGAAGTCATTGTTTTTTACTGCTGAGTAGTACTCTAATATATATATATATATATATATATATATATATATATATATATATATATATATATATATATATATATATATGTGCTCAACTATGTTCATAGCAGCTTTGTTTGTCATATCCAGAACCTGGAAACAACCTAAATGGCCCTCCACTGAAGAATGGATAAGAAAAAATGTGGTACATTTATACAATGGAGTACTACCGCAGCAGAAAAAAATAATGACAGCTTGAATTTTGCATGCAAATGGATGGATCTAGAAAACATCATATTGAGGGAGGAAACCCAGACACAGAAAGAAAATATCATACTCACTCATAAGTGGCTTTTAGACATAAAGCAAAGAAAATCAGCCTACAATTCACAACCCAAGAGAACCTAGACAACAAAGAGGACCCTAAGAGAGATATACATGGATCTAATCTACACGGGAAGTAGAAAAAGACAAGATCTCCTGAGTAAATTGGGAGCATGGGGATCTTGGAGAAGAGTAGAAGGGGAGGGGAGAGGAAAAGGGGGTGTGTGTGAAAAATATGTAGCTCAATAAAAACAATTTTTCAAAAAGATATTTGAAAAAATAAAAGAGATGAAAAAAAAGTTGAAAAAAAAAGATGTCTGTCAATTCTAGAGTTTTGGAAGCTGGTTACAATGCCCCTCCTGTTAACTTAGGTAATATTGTATCCTTCTGCAGTCTTTGATAGAGTTGAAGAATTTATAGTTATAGTTTTCCTTAGTTATGATAAAAGATAAAGTAGATATAAATAATGTAACTGGAATTCTTGCTTGTTAACTGTTCTGTTATACGTAATTTTACTATGTTAAAGCCTTCCTTTTTGTTTAAACAGAAAAGGGGAAATGGTGTGGGAAGTCCTTCTGTCTGTGTGCTGCTTTTATTAGTTTATGAATAAAGAAACTGCCTTGGCCTGATAGGGTAGAACTTAGGTAGGTGGAAAAAACTGGACTGAATGCTGGGAGGAAGAAGGCAGAGTGAGACACCATGGAGCCGCCAGAGTCAGACATGCCAATCTTTGCCAGTAAGCCACTGCCACATGGCAATATACAGATTAATAGAAATGGTTTAAATTAATATAAAAGTTAGACAATAAGAAGCTAGAGCTAATGGACCAAGCAGTGTTTTAATTAATATAGTTTCTAGGTGGTTATTTTGGTTTTGGGTGGCCTGAATGAACAAACAGCCTTCTCCTACAAAATATAAAGCAATCTGATCTACAGAGTGAAGACCCTGTAGTAGTTAGATAATATGCCAGCAAGAGAAGTGTATTTCATTGGGTTTACCAATGAAAGAAGAATCTTCTTTGACTCTCCTGAGTACATTGCTATTAGTATATGTCTTTGAATTAAGTAATGGTTTTACCACATTTTCAAACACATTTAAGACTCATATTCATTGTTTTCATTATCATCACTACTTTTCTACCCTTTTCTATCTCCTGTAATCATTCCCTTTGTTATTCTAATATACTTTACTTTTAAATTCAATACATAAGTTATGACACACCAAGCTTATATTTCTTATCTTCATTTCTCTGCATACAACATGGCTTTTCTTTTTAACAATTGACGAAGAATCCATTCCTTATATATACCACATTATCTTATCCATCATCCTGGTGGACATCTAGACTGACTCTATATGTTGTAATTTTAAAAAGAAAACAGCATGCTAGAGAAGACGCAATGCAACATAATTCATGTGGAAGGTTTTTTTATTATTATTGAGAAAAAGGGAACGTAGAAAGAGGAAGGAGAGGGGTAAGACTGACTTCTGGGGACAATAGAGGCAGAAGAGAAGAAAGAAGCAGAGAGCGAGAAAGAAAGGGAAGGAGAGAGAGAAGAGAGAGAGAGAGAGAGAGAGAGAGAGAGAGAGAGAGAGAGAGAGAGAGAGGAACAGATAGAATAATTGAGAGAGAAGGGAGGTGGGCAGGGCCCTTTTAAAATGGATAATAGTGAGCAGGTGGTGCTCTTATGGTTTCAGCTGAGGGCGTATACCTTAAGGTCAGGTCAGTTCAGATACCTGAATACTAACAATATAGGTTTTCTATTATAATGTAAATAATGCTACAATAAATGTAGTCATAAGGGCACTTATATTTTTCTAAGTATATATTCTTTTCATAGATTTTTTTAGTATAACAATTTTAATAATATTTACCACTCTCAACATGATTTCTCTTTTTAAAGAATCTGAAATTAATATTTTAACTGACTACTTTTCACAGGTAAGATTGAATGTATTTTATGAAGCTGCTATATTTCATAAAGAAATTTGCATTTTAATGATGTTGTTCACAAATTTTACAAACTTTTCATGCCAATGGAGCTAATAAATGAATAAAGTGTTTTCCAAAACCTTCTGCAACTATCTGTGAGGTAATGAATTCATTCAGCAAATAGATCTACAATGTATGCTCTGTTTCATCTGCTCATAAACCTGGAGACAAATTAAAAACAAATAAAAGTACCAAAAGAGAGTAGTTGGCAGATATAACTAAAATAAATAAATAAAATATATTGGTTAGTGGTAAAAGTTATGAAAATAATAAGCAGAACAAAGAGTATTGAGTATAAATGAGTCTAGCTTATGTGTACATCGAGAAGACTAAATAATTTTGCACTAGTCTGAAGTAACCCACATTAAATGAATAAAAAAGTCAAACATTCAGAAACTTATATCAAAGGAAACATCAATATAATTTGTCTTATTCAAAAGTACTTTGAAGAGAAATTGAGCTTATAAATTGTCATGTACAAAATTGACCCTTTAGAACAATATTCTGCCACATACAACTACATATTTTCATTACATTAGACACTTATAAATTTAGTTTACAAAGATGAATTATTCATGAAACCAGTATTTTTATATTATAGAATGAAATGTGAATAACATATTTTTAAGTATTCAATTCTGAGTAAGGAGGGCAGAAGGGAAGAGGTAGGTGAGACAGAGGAGAAAGGAGAGCATGAGGTAATGGGATGGTCAAGATGGGAAAAAGACAAAGATGGAGAGCAAGGAAAGAGATACCTTGGTTTATGGAGCCATTGTTGGGTAGCAAGAAACCTGGAACTAAGGAAATTCCCAGGAATTCACAAGAATGACACCAGCTAAGATTCTAAGCAATAGTGGGAAGGACACCTGAACTGGCCTTGCCCTATAGACATATTGATGAATATCTGAAATGTCACCAAAGAGTTTACATCCAGAAACTGATGGAAGAAGAGGCAGAGAGCCACAGCTTAGCATTGGGTGAAGCTCCCAGAGTCCCATGGAAGAGAGGGAGGAATGATAATATGAGCAAAAAGGTCAATACCTTCCATGATGGGGATATCCATAGAAACAGCTGACCTGAGCAAGTGGGAGCCCACTGTTTCTGGACTGATAGGAGAAGAACCTGCAAAGAACCAAAATAAGCCCTCTGAGTGTGGGTGACAGTGTGAGGCTGGGGGCAGTCTGTGGGGCCACTGGCAGTGGTACCAGTGTTGGAACTGACTTTTTGAATCCCATTCTCTTTGGAGGGATACATTACTCAGCCTAGATATAGGGAGGTGGGCCTTGGTCCTGCCTCAAAGTGATGTGTCAGACTTTGTTGAATGTAGGGTTGGGTAGGAGGAAAGTGGGAGGAGTGAGAAGAGAGGAGGGAGAGGGAACTGGGATTGGTATTTAAACTGAGAAAAGATTGTTTTAATATAAAGAGTATGCATTTACACACACACACACACATCTACGTCTATAGATTTCCTGTCTATATTTATACCTAGAATTTGAAGATAATTTTATATTTTTCATATTAGTGTGTGGTGTTACTAATCTTTTTTTTTTCTTTTTTTTTTCTTTTTTTTTTTTTTTTTTTTTTTTTGGGATCAACCTACCCCAAGATCCAGTAATACCTCTATTGGGAATATACCCAAGAGATGCCACATCAAATGACAAAAGTATCTGTTCAACTATGTTCATAGCAGCATTGTTTGTAATAGCCAAAACCTGGAAACAACCTAGATGCCCTTCAATGGAGGAATGGATGAAGAAAGTGTGGAATATATACATATTAGAGTACTACTCAGCAGTAAAAAACAATGACTTCTCGAATTTTGCGTGCAAATGGATGGAAATAGAAAACACTATCCTGAGTGAGGTATCCCAGACTCAAAAAGAGGAACATGGGATGTACTCACTCATAATCGGTTTCTAGCCATAAAATAAAAGACATTAAGCATATAATGTGTGATCCTATAGAAGCTAAATAAGAAAGTGAACCCAAAGAAAATCATATAGTCTTTTTTTTTCTTAAAATACAATAGAAACAATCTGAGATCTCAAGGAATATCCTGTGAATTTAAGTGTAATGGGAGGCCACTTGTTTGTTCCCAGCTGCCCATACCACAAAATAATCATACAAAATGTATATTATTTGCAAAACTGTTTGGCTAATAGCTTAAGAATATTTTTAGCTAGCTCTTATATTTAAACTAACCCATCTCCATTAATCTATATATCAACGTGTGGCTGTGACTTACCAGGTAAAGTTCCAATGGTGTCTGGCATCTGTATCTGACAAGGCTACATGGCTTCTCTCTGACTCTGCTTTCTTTCTCCCAGTATTCAGTTTAGTTTTCTCACCTAGTTCTATTCTGCCTAGTCATTGGCTGAAACGCCTTTGGTCATTAACCAATAAAAGCAGCACATATACAGAAGGACTTCCCGCACCATTGAAGTTTGCATCTAGATTTTGAAACACAAGCAGAATCTTGTGTCATTAATTTTTTTAAAAAAAGTTCTTTGACATTCATGGCCTAACTTTCAAATAAAGAGGCCATTGAAGTGTAGGCACAGCTGGCATTTTTTCTAGAGTTTCACTGTTTCAGGTTTCACATTTAGGTCCTGGATCATTTAGAAGTTAGCTTTTGTGCAAGGTAATAAATATGGCTCTTATTTTATTCTTCTCAATGTAAATATCTGTTTTCCCAGTACCATTTTGTCCTTTTAATTAGTGTTTCATTTCAAAAATAACAACAAAAAATACAAAGTAGGACTTTATTTACACTCTAAGGCTTTTAGTCAACGGAAGATAGTGGTCTGCTAAGTTAATAAATCCAACGTATTTCACCGACATGCTACAAGATTGTTAAGTCAAAAACAGAGGTGTGGAAAGAAGTGGCTACTAAAGGGAACTGTGCTACTACAAAATCTTCCAGGTCATTGAAGTTTTAGTCAGTTAATTAACTTTTTAGCTTCAGTGTAGGGGGCATTCCTTCCAGAAATGCAGAAACTTTTATTCACAATGGTAATAATCAAAAGCCATCACCTAAGAAGTCCATCTGCAGACACACAGGTCCTGTGATCTCAAATAATTTTTCTTACATATTTTTTTGAGTTGGTTGAGGATTTATAAACATTTCTATTGGAGGAAGTGGCTGCTTATTCGTTTCCAGCCGCCCAGCTAGTTTGACTTGAAATAATCACACAGAAACTATATTAATTAAAACACTGGTTGGCCCATTAACTCTAGCTTCTTTTTTTTTATTATTCTTTTTTACTTAAAATTTCCAACTGCTCCCCGTTTCCCATTTCCCTCCCCCTCCTCCCACATATTGCCCCCTCCCCCTGTTCCCCTCCCCCTATCCCCACTCCACTTCTCCTCCCCCTAGTCCACTCCCCCTCCCTCTCGATACTGAAGAGCAGTCCAAATTCCCTGCTCTACATGAAGACCAAGGTCCTCCCACTTCTATCTAGGTCCAGGAAGGTGAGCATCCAAACAGGCTCCGCTCCCACAAAGCCAGTTCATGTATTAGGATCGAAACCTAGTGCCATTGTCCTTGGCTTCTCATCAGCCTTCATTGTCCGCCTTGTTCAGAGAGTCCAGTTTCAACCCATGCTTATTCAGTCCCAGTCCAGCTGGCCTTGGAGAGCTCCCAATAAATCAGTTCCACTGTCACAGTGGGTGGGTGCACCCCTCGTGGTCCTGATTTCCTTGCTCATGTTCTCCCTCCTTCTGCTCCTCATTTGGACCTTAAGAGCTCAGACGGTTGATCCAAATTGGGTCTCTGTCTCTCTCTCGATCCATCGCCAGATGAAAGTTCCTGTGCCATTCTCCTTGGCCTCTCGTCAGCTCTCATTGTCCACCACATTAAGAGAGTCCGGTTTTATCCCATGTTTTTTTCAGTAGCAGTCCAGCTGGCCTTGGTGAGCTCCCAATAGATCGGCCCCCCTGTCTCAGTGGTTGGGTGCACCCCTCATGGTCCTGACTTGCTTGTTCATGTTCTCTCTCCTTCTGCTCCTCATTATAACCTTGGGAGCTCAGTCCGGTGCTCCAGTGTGGGTCTCTGTCTCTATCTCCATCCATCGGTAGATGAAGGTTCTATGGCGATATGCAAGATATTCATCAGTATGATTATAGGATAGGTTCATTTCAGGTTCCCTATCCTCAGGTGCCCCAATGAGCTAACTGGGGACATTGCCCTGGGCTTCTGGTAGCCATTCCAGGTTCAAGTCTCTTGCCAACCCTTAGGTGGCTCCCTTAACTAAGGTATGAGTTTCCCTGCTCCCCCATCCAACCTTCCTTTACCCCCAATCACCCCGATTCCCCCAGTTCCCCTCATCCTCTCCTTCACACTTTTCTCTCCCCATCTCCCCTCATCCCCATCCCACCCCACCCCCCAAGATCCCCATTTTTTGCCCATCAATCTTGTCTATTTCCCATAGCTGGGAGGATATCTATATGTTTTTCCTTGGGTTTACCCTCTTGTTTAGCTTCTTTAGGATCACAAATTATAGACTCAGTGGCCCCTATCCATGGCTAGAAACCAATTATGAGTGAGTACATCCCATGATCTTCTTTTTGGGTCTGGGTTACCTCACTCAGGATCGTATTTTCTATTTCCATCCATTTGCATGCAAAATTCGAGAAGTCATTGTTTTTTACCGCAGAGTAGTACTCTAATGTATATATATTCCACACTTTCTTCATCCATTGTTCTATTGAAGGGCATCTAGGTTGCTTCCAGGTTCTGGCTATTACAAATAATGCTGCTATGAACATAGTTGGACAAATGCTTTTGTCATATGATAGGGCATCTCTGGGTATATTCCCAAGAGTGCTATTGCTGGGTCCAGGGGTAGGTTGATCCCAATTTTTCTGAGAAACCGCCACACTGATTTCCAAAGTGGTTGCACAAGTTTGCAGTCCCACCAGCAATGGATGAGGGTACCCCTTTCTCCACAACCTCTCCAGCAAAGGCTATCCTTGGTGTTTTTGATTTTAGCCATTCTGACAGGTGTAAAATGATATCACAAAGTTGTTTTGATTTGCATTTCTCTGATCGCTAAGGAGGTTGAGCATGACCTTAAGTATCTTTTGGCCATTTTAACTTCTTCTGATGAGAATTCTCTGTTCAGTTCAGTGCCCCATTTTTTAATTGGGTTAATTATCCTTTTAAAGTCTAGTTTCTTGAGTTCTTTATATATTTTGGAGATCAGACCTTTGTCTGTAGCGGGGTTGGTGAAGATCTTCTCCCAGTCAGTAGGCTGCCTTTTTGTCTTAATGACAGTGTCCTTTGCTTTACAGAATCTTCTTAGTTTCAGGAGGTCCCATTTATTCAATGATGCCCTTAATGTCTGTGCTGCTGGGGTTATACATAGGAAGCGATCTCCTGTGCCCATATGTTGTAGGGTACTTCCCATTTTCTCTTCTATCAGGTTCAGTGTGTTCAGATTGATATTGAGGTCTTTGATCCATTTGGACTTGAGTTTAGTGCATGGTGATAGATATGGGTCTATTTTCATTCTTCTACAGGTTGACATCCAATTGTGCCAGCACCATTTGTTGAAGATGCTTTCTTTCTTCCATTGTATACGTTTAGCTCCTTTATCGAAAATTAGTTGTTCATAGGTTTGTGGGTTAAAATCCGGGTCTTCTATACGATTCCATTGGTCGACTGCTCTGTTTTTATGCCAGTACCACGCTGTTTTCATTACTGTAGCTCTGTAATAGAGTTTGAAGTCAGGGATGGTAATGCCTCCAGAAGTTCCTTTATTATATAAGATTGTTTTGGCTATCCTGGGTTTTTTGTTTCTCCATATAAAGTTGATTATTGTCCTTTCAAGATCTGTGAAGAATTTTGATGGGATTTTAATGGGGATTGCATTGAATCTATAGATTGCCCTTGGTAGAATTGCCATTTTTACTATGTTGATCCTCCCAATCCAGGAGCAAGGGAGATCCTTCTATTTTCTGGTATCCTCTTCAATTTCTTTCTTCAATGCCTTAAAGTTCTTGTCAAATAGATCTTTCACTTCCTTGGTTAGAGTTACCCCAAGATAGTTTATGCTTTTTGTGGCTATCGTGAAAGGTGATGATTCTCTTATTTCCCTCTCTGCTTCCATATCCTTTGTGTATAAGAGGGCGACTGATTTTTTGGAGTTGATCTTGTATCCTGCCACATTACTAAAGGCGTTTATCAGCTGTAGGAGTTCTTTGGTGGAGTTTTTGGGATCGCTCATGTACACTATCATATCATCTGCAAATAATGCAAGTTTAACTTCTTCCTTTCCAATTTGAATCCCCTTTATCCCCTTATGTTGTCTTATTGCTATTGCTAAAACTTCGAGAACTATATTGAAGAGGTATGGAGAGAGTGGACAGCCTTGGCGTGTTCCTGATTTTAGTGGGATGGCTTTAAGTTTCTCTCCATTTAATTTGATATTAGCTGTCGGCTTGCTGTATATAGCTTTAATTAAATTTAGGTATGACCCTTGTATCCCTAATCTCTCCAAGACTTTTATCATAAAGGGATGTTGAATTTTGTCAAATGCTTTTTCAGCGTCTAATGAAACGATCATATGGTTTTTTTCTTTCAGTTTATTTATATGATGGATTACATTGATAGACTTGCGTGTGTTAAACCAGCCCTGCATCTCTGGTATGAAGCCTACTTGATCATAATGGATAATTTTTCTAATGTGTTCTTGGATTTGGTTTGCCAGAATTTTGTTGAGGATTTTTGCATCGATGTTCATGAGTGAGATTGGCCTGTAATTTTCTTTCTTGGTTGGGTCTTTGTGTGGTTTTGGTATCAGAGTTACTGTAGCTTCATAAAAGGAATTTGGCAATGACTCTTCTGTTTCTATATTGTGAAATACCTTAAGGAGTATAGGTATTAGGTCTTCTTGGAAGTTCTGGTAGAATTCCGCATTGAAACCATCTGGTCCTGGACTTTTTTTGGAAGGGAGGTTTTTGATAACAGCTTCTAATTCTTCACGACTAACAGGTCTATTTAGGTTGTTCACCTGGTCCTGGTTTAACTTTGGTATATGGTATTTATCTAAAAAAGTGTCCATTTCTTTTACATTTTCCAGTTTTGTGGCATACAGGCTTTTGTAGTAGATCTAATGATTCTCTGAATTTCCTCTGTGTCTGTGGTTATGTCTCCCTTTTCATTTCTGATCTTATTAATTTGCAAATTCTCTCTCTGCCATTTGATTAGTTTGGATAGGGGTTTATCAATCTTGTTGATTTTCTCCAGGAACCAGCTTTTTGATTTATTGATTCTTTCAATTGTTTTCTGTGTCTCTATTTTGTTGATTTCAGCCCTCAGTTTGATTATTTCCAGTCTTCTACCCCTTCTAGGTGAGTCTGCTTCTTTTTTTTCTAGAGCTTTCAGGTGGGCTGTTAAGTCTCCAATGTGTGCTTTCTCTGTTTTCTTTAAGTGGGCAGTTAGTGCTATGAACTTTCCTCTCAGGACTGCTTTCATAGTGTCCCATAGGTTTGAGTATGTTGTTTCTTTATTTTCATTGTCTTCAAGGAAGACTTTAATTTCTTTCTTTATTTCTTCCTTAATCCAGGTATGGTTCAGTAGTTGACTGTTCAGTTTCCATGAGTTTGTAGGCTTTCTGGGGGTAGCATTGTTGCTGAATTCTAGCTTCAGTCCATGGTGATCTGATAAGATACAGGTGGTTATTAATATTTTTTTGTAACTGTGAATGTTTGCTTTGTTACCGAGTATGTGGTCGATTTTTGAGAAGGTTCCATGAGCTGCAGAGAAGAAGGTATATTCTTTCCTATTTGGGTGGAATATTCTATAGATGTCTGTTAAGTCCATTTGATTCATTACCTCCATTAATTCTCTTATTTCTCTGTTAGGTTTCTGTCTGATTGACCTGTCCATTGGTGAGAGAGGAGTATTAAAGTCTCCTACTATTAATGTGTGCGGTTTGATGGCTGCCTTGAGTTTTAACAATGTTTCTTTTACGTACGTGGGTGCTTTTATATTAGGGGCATAGATATTCAGGATTGAGATTTCATCCTGATGAATTGTTCCTGTTATGAGTAGAAAATGTCCCTCTCCATCTCTTCTGATTGATTTAAGTTTGAAGTCAACTTTGTTAGAAATTAGTATGGCCACACCTGCTTGTTTCCTAGGTCCATTTACTTGATAAGCCTTATCCCAGCCCTGTACTCTGAGTAGGTGCCTGTCTTTGTGGTTGAAGTGTGTTTCTTGTAAACAGCAGAATGTTGGATCCTGTTTTCATATCCAATCTCTTAGTCTGTGCCTTTTTATAGGTGAGTTGAGTCCATTGACATTAAGTGATATTAATGACCAGTGGTTGTTAACTCCGGTCATTTTTTTTTAGTAGTACATTTTGTGTGTTTCCCTTCTTTGAGATGTACTGGTAAAGGGTTTCTAGATGTCTGAGTTACTGTGGTCATTGTTGGACTCCTTGATTAGTGATTTTCCTTCTATTACTTTCTGTAAGGCTGGATTTGTGGCTACGTATTGTTTAAGTTTGTTTTTATCCTGGAAAATTTTGTTTTCTCCATTTATAGTGAACGAAAGCTTGGCTAGGTATAGTAGTCTGGGCTTGCATCCATGGTCTCTTAGTTTCTGCAGTACATCTATCCAGGACCTTCTGGCTTTCATGGTTTCCATAGAGAAGTCAGGTGTAAGTCTGATAGGTTTACCTTTATAAGTAACTTGGCCTTTTTCCTTTGCTGCTCTTAGTATTCTTTCTTTATTCTGTATGCTTTGTGTTTTGATTATTATATGGCGAGAGGATGTTTTTTTTCGATCCAGCCTATTTGGTGTTCTGTATGCTTCTTGAACCTTCATAGGTATATCTTTCATTAGGTTGGGAAAGTTTTCTTCTATAATTTTATTAAATATATTTTCTGGACCGTTGAGCTGCGCTTCTTCTCCTTCTTCTATTCCTATTATTCTTAGGTTTGGTCTTTTTATTGTGTCCCATATTTCCTGAATGTTTTGTGATGAGAATTTGTTGGCCTTGCTGTTTTCTTTGATCAGCGTGTTTATTTTCTCTATGGTATCTTCAGAATCTAAGATTCTTTCTTCTATCTCTTGTATTCTGTTGGTTATGCTTGTTTCTGTAGTCTCTATTCGTTTACCTAGATTTTCCCTGTCCAGCTGGCCTTCTGTTTGTGTTTTCTTCTTTGCCTCCATTTCAGTTTTTAAGTCTTGAACTGTTTCCATTATTTGTTTGATTGTTTTTCCTTGGTTTCCTAGGGTATCATTCACTGATTTACTCAATTCTTCAAACTTTCTGTTATACTTCTCATCCATTTCTATAAGGGCATTTTTTACATGCTGTTTAAGGGCGTCAATCACTTTCATAAAGTCAATTTTATCTACTTCTTCATGATTAAGGTGTTCATGTCCTCCTGTTGTGAGGTCGCTGGGTTCTGGTGGTTTCATATAGTTTTTCAGATTGTTGGGTGAATTCTTGCATTGGCGCCTGCCCATCTCTTTCTCCGAATGCTCCCCTATGGATCTTCTTTTACCGGATCAGGTCTCCTTGCCTACTGATGTATTTTCCCAGTGATGGCACCCTGCAATGATAGCTCTCCTGGTGCTCCAGTGATGTCTCTCCTGGTACCAATATCAGATCTCCGTGCCCAAAGACGGCAATCCTGGTACCCAGATTAGCTCTACCACTGATGGCTCTCCTGGTGCCAAGATCAGATCTCCGTGCAGGTTGGGTAGTTCGTAAACAAAGGCCTTACCTTGTTTGGTGCAGGCAGGCCAGTGAACCAAAGGAAGTCTCGCCTGCCTACTTGCCCTGAGGATTTGCCCCCAGCGCCAGACAGACTGAGCTGGATGGTGTTATGTGCCCAAAGAGGAAAGGGGGCAGAAGGAAGAAGGGTTCTGGATGCAAGCTGGGTGGGACAAGAAGAGAGAGGCAGTATGCAGGTTGTAGAGCCCCTGCAGGGACTAACTCTAGCTTCTTATTGGCTAACTCTTACATATTAAAATTTAACCCATCTCCATTAATCTGTATATCACCACGTGGCAGGAGCTTAGGAAAAGTTTCTGCATGTCTCACTGTGGTGGTAGATCCATGGCATTTCTCTGACTCTGCCTTCCTTCTCCCAGCATTCAGTCCAGTTTTCCCTACCTACCTAAGTTCTGCCCTATCAACAGGCCAAGGCAGTTTCTTTATTCATTAATGAATAAAAGCAACATAGAAACAGGACCTCCCAAACCACATTTCTACTTGATATCTAACTTCTAATTAGAAGTTAACATTCTAACTTCTGATATCTAGTTTTGAGTTTCTTCATATATTTTGAATATTAGTCCTTTATTAGGTGTGGAGTTGGTAAAAAAAAAATCTTTTTTCTTATTCTGTAGACTGTCTCTTTTTCTGAATGATGGTGTCTTTTGTCTTACAATTTCAGTAGGTCTCAGAGTGCCTACATTAATTGTTTTGTGTTCACAAAGTCTTCTCCCATGTCAATGAGTCCAAACATTTGCCCAGTTTCTCCTCTATCAGATTCAATGCATATAGCTCTATGTTGAGGTCTTGATCCATTTGGAATTGAGTTTTATTCAAGGAGAAAAGTATGAATCTATTTGCATTTTCCTACATTCAGTCATCCAGTAAGGGGAGAAGATCTCCACCAACCCCACAACAGACAAAGGTCTGATCTCCAAAATGTATAAATAAATATATGCAATTGTGGTCATTTATTGGCAGAAAGTTGGAGGCTGCAAAATTATTTCTTCTCCTGAGTCTGATAACACCAATCAATCTCTGCATTTCATATGTGTCTATTACCTGATTAAAATAAACAGAAAAATTACAACCTTATTCTCACATACATTATTTCAGGAAACACAGTTGCTCTTGCTTAAGGATTTCCACATCTCTCTAGAGGCATATTTCTTCCCCAGTGAAAGGAACTTTCTGGGAGGAACATATAAATCTTTGTACTATTCTGCCTGAGGCTGTTGTAGTTGTGTGGTTGATAGAAAGCAGAGCAGAGCCACGTTAAAACTGTATTACAGATGTTTTCAATATGAAGACTCATAGGAGAAGGTGAGATGATACACACAAACTAAGAAATACTAAATTTTATGAAAGTAAAGACAAATAAAAGAAATTATTAAAACTGTAAGTACTAACAATGGATTATGGGCATATTGTTTGCTGCTATTATAAATGTTCTAAATGGAAAAAATAATCAACTGAGAAGAGACAAAAAAGAAGTTGGTTGTCTCAGTCTGGTTAGAAATTCCAGCCAGCAGAGTGAAATTCTCTTTCTCCATGTTTCTGTCTTGATTCCACCTGTGATAGTTTTGGGTAATCCTTGAAGGACTTGGGTTGGAATCTGAGAAACACAGGGAACTCTGTTATAAACGTTATCTGCTCCTGCACAACCTTCTTTATGCTTTCTATTTAGACAGTATTTGCCCATTAAATGAACAAACATTTATTGACTATTAAAATTTGCCTTTAATGAAGAACAGAGTTACGAATAAAGTTATGAATAAAGTAAGTTTTGCTGGAAATCTAAAATAGTAAGACAAATATTATGAGTTAAAATAAAGACAAAAACAACTGCACATACCAAGTGTTTTAGAGTTTGAATGACACAGTTTTTAGGTAATGCTGAAATAATAAAGATTTTGTGTAACTAATTTGGTCTTTCACCAGAAATGGTTTTCCTATGGGATATTTAGAAACCTGAAAATACTTCTTTCTGAAGACAGCAGCAGTAGACGATTCGTTAAAGAAGTTTATAAGTTTTCTGTGTAGAAGGACATAAAATATTTTTGACACAATATAATTCTTTTTGCATTTAGAAATTCTAGAAATAAAAATAATTTGAGGAGCATTCAGGTCTTTGCTCAACCCCGTAGTTTTCAAGTGACAGACTTTTCTAATCTTTACTAGTGGGAAACTATGTTAGTTATTGGGGGAAAATGAGAAATCCTTAAAATTAGAAACTGTAGGAGACTGGGACAGCATTTTCTTCTTATTTCTTATATTTTTAAATATGAAGACTAAAAGCTATCAACTAGTAGATACCAAAAATTAGAGTTCTTAAAATAAGTGAGACTTTTTTATAAAAAGATGTTTTCAATTAAATAGGATTTCATCATTCTCCCCTCTTCTCGCTCCGGCCACTCCCAGACACCCTTATTAAATTTATCCAATGTCCCCCAACACTTTCAAGTTGGCAGCCTTTTTCTGACTATTGTGACTCACCACACACACACACACACACACACAAATACACACAAATGCACGTGTGTACATTTGAACACGGGTATATATGTACAATCTTTTGAATTCTTTTCAGTTTTGTATAGATTTGGATGCATGACTAAGTGTTCTGTATTTGTTGAGCTTAGCAAAATTTGATGCTAGGTGATTAACCCATGTGAGCATACCACAGTATTTTTTCCTTCTTTCTTCTGCTCTTCTTATTCAGCCCTTCACCATCTCACCTCTCAATTCTTTGTATTTCCTCATCACAAAGTAAATGCCATTTAGTTTACACACCAAAATGAAGTTACATTAGTATTTCACATTTTGGCGATGTCACTATTTTCCTTCATTTTAGAAGTAAAGGTGAGAAGCTTTGGTTTCTGCTTTCAAATCCCTTTGGTTTCTAATGCATACTACAGTATTTATTTGCTTGTAATTATTGTTCCCAAACTTCTTTAAGTCTTTTGGATTCATTATGATACTTACAAATAGGCTCACCAAAAATAACGCAAAACCTTAAGATAAAATTGATAAATTGTATTTTTCCTAATTATACTTATTTCTCACATTATACTTTATTTCCATATATGTATAATTAAATTACATTGACATAGTTGAATGGTCACCATAATTTTTTTTATGAATTTGGTATGTTGCAATGACAGTGATGTGACTATTTTCTTGATTTCTCATTTAGGTGACTTTACATTGGATACATGGCTCAGAGTAATGAATCTACGGTATCTGAGTTTGTGCTTCTGGGCCTTTCTAAATCTTGGGGCCTTCAACTTTTCCTCTTTACCATCTTTTCTGTCATCTATGTGACATCAGTACTGGGCAATGTCATGATTATTGTCATAATTTTATCTGACTCACATTTGAACTCTCCTATGTACTTCTTACTTGGTAACCTTTCATTCATTGACATCTGCCAATCTAATTTTGCCACTCCCAAGATGCTTGTCGACTTTTTTGTTGAGCACAAAGCTATTTCCTTTGAAGGTTGCATGGCACAGATATTTCTTCTTCATAGCTTTGTTGGGAGTGAAATGATGTTGCTTGTAGCTATGGGATATGACAGGTTTGTAGCAATATGTAAGCCACTGCACTACAATCTAATTATGAATCGGAGGGTGTGTATAATTTTTGTGTCTATTTCCTGGGCAGTAGGTATACTTCATTCTGTTAGCCACTTGGCATTTACAGTGAATCTGCCATTCTGTGGTCCCAATAAGGTAGATAGCTTTTTTTGTGACCTTCCCCTGGTGATAAAACTTGCTTGCATGGATACATACAGAATGGAAATCTTGACTTTGGCTAACAGTGGTCTGATATCCCTGAGCTGTTTCCTGGCTTTAACTGTCTCCTACATCATCATATTTGTAACGGTCCGGCACCAGGCCTCTAGTGGGTCGTCCAAAGCACTTTCTACACTGACTGCCCACATCACAGTAGTGATTCTGTTCTTTGGGCCTTGTATTTATTTTTACATATGGCCTTTTAGCAGACTGTCTGTGGATAAGTTCCTTTCTGTCTTCTATACCATTTGCACTCCTTTACTGAATCCTGTCATATATTCTCTGAGGAATGAAGATGTTAAATCAGCCTTGAGGAATATGAGAAACCGCCATGTAAATCCTGGGAAAAACTAAGGCTCTCTGTGAGAGCCTCATGTTGACTTAAAATGAAAAGCCTCCAGGGGATTTTAGAATTATGTAGATTATCTTTGTGATATAAGTGGTTAAGTTGTAGAAATGACCTTTTGCTCTAAATGGAAGTTAATTGCATAAAACAAGTTTCTGAGTAAAATTAAGCATTAAGTAAAATTAGAATTATGAACAGTGAGAATTTTACCCCAATTTTTCTCATGGTTCATAATTCAGAAATCCCATTTTCTAAAAAAATTCTTAGTGACACTTAAATATATATTTTATACACTTCTGAAATTAGGGCCACTTGGGCTCTCTAAAAAAACAAACAGATAAAAAGAATATATATGGAACTTATTATAGTAGTCGACAGGTTATGCTATGTCTATTCCAACAATGACCATCTATTAATAGGAAGTCTAGGAATCTAATAATTGTTTATTTCATGATGCTGGATGTCTCAGCTGGTCTTGTATACACTACATTACAGAAAAAGGAGGCTTTAATTCAAGTGAAGTAATTCTTAGAGAGTGAGGTGAGGAACAAGTGCCTCCTCCTTCCCGTGTTGTTTATATGACTGACACAAGAAGATGTGGAACAGAATGAAGGTGGATCTTCCCACTTCAGGGATTCAGGTTTAGGGTTGCACTTCCCACTGCAAATGATTTAAATAGGAAAAATACCTCACAGGTGTACCAATTACTTTATATACTTGAGATTTTATTTAATTCTACATGTATTCAAGTTGACAATCAAGACTAGCCATCATAAATCCACTCCTTGTCATCTTGGTACACAATCATATCTCCTATTTCATGCTTAATTTCCAAGTGAAAACAATAAGCATATTATAATTTTGCCTAATATTATATATCTATCCTGTGTAAAATCACAAACATGTTATGTGTTTATTTAGGCCATAATTACATCAAAATGATATAACTTCCCTATGAACAACTGTAAATGCATTAGATATTTTAAAATAGGTGGCTATGTCTTTTGAAGGACATTTTAGTATCTTAAAATTATATTTTAATTTTATTAAATTATAATTTAATAATTATATTTACTGATATTCTCCCAACTGATGTTACATTATATTATAAAGCAATTGAGGGAAAAATAATAAATATCTGTACAAACACATTCTTAACAGAATATGACAGACAGAAACATGGAAATTAAAAATTAAATTCTCATTTCTAAAACATGTCATGAGATTTAGATGGTATTTACAACTACATACCTATATTACCCAATTTCTATTTCTTCCACCCTCAGCAAGCACCTTGGGAGGACTTGTTTTTGTGTTTTTCTTTCTTTTTTTTTTTTTGAAGTGGTGAGACAATCCTTTATTTCTGAAGGGTTTGGGTTCTTTGTCATCCTGCTTGGATTAGATTGTTGTAGTTTTCCATTGACTTTAATTACAGAATATGGTAACACTAAGTGATGCTCTAAAGATCTTCTGCACTACAGATATAATTCTTCTTACTTCCGTTGCAGAGACCTCACCCAATTTATTCTTGGTAATTTGTATCCATTGCACATTTTAACACTGTTATTCCTTTTTTGGTTTGTTGGATGAAGCACAACAGAAGCCCAAAGTGGTCATGTGGTGAGGTCTGAGATTTTAGTTCACTGAAATATTTGTTGGGTCTCCTAACAGAAGTTCTCTCTTCTCTGGAACCAAAGCTTCTAGGCCAGCAGAACTAAAGGAACAGACAACAAAACCTTTTCTAGGGATTACTAGGGGTACTAGTGAGTGGAATCGTTATATTTTGTACCCCCTGATTCCTGGATATTGGTTCTGGGGAAAATGTAGCATATATTGGATGCTGTTTCAAAGCATATACTGCCTTCTGAAGAACCCTAACAAACATCCCTCTAGACAGCTGCAAACTAATTGACTCCATAATTATGTCTTTCAATGTTCTATCAGGCCAGCTGATTCAGGATTGTGGGGAACATGGTAAGACCAGTGGATTCCATGATTGTGAGCACATTATTGCACTTCTCTGGATAAGACATTCTGTAAGTCCACAAATGGTAGTTTGGGCAGAAGCATTATGTGCAGGAATGGCAAATTTATAGCAAAATAAAGTATTCTTTCCATGAAGAAAGTGGTCCAATGTAGTCAACCTGGTACCAGATACCTGGCTGTTAACCCTGGGAAAATATGCTATATCAGGGTATCAGCTTTTGTACCTGGTGTTGACGTATCTCAGTAGCAGCTATATCCATGCCAGACGTGATGAGTGGAAATAGATGTCACGGAGCCTGTACATATACTTCATCTTTGCTACTAAGGACCACTTTGATAATGGGCTCTTTTAGGCAATGACAGAGGTAGTTGGGGAAAGCAGCTGACTGTCTACAGAACCGATCATCTTATCTGATTACTGAACTCTTCCTCTCCTGAAGTTACGTTTTGATGAGCATTTACATGGGACACAAGTATCTTCATATCCTTAATGAACTTGGAGAAATATATCCACACATATCTTTCCCAGATGACACTATCACAAAATTTCCAATCACATTATTTCTAACTCTCTTACTGTTCAAACAACAAATTGAAAGCCTAACAACTGGTAACTATTTGCACAACTGTCCATATCTCTTTACAAAGAAAATGTATGACTCTTCATACAGCATAAAGTTCTGGCCACTATAAAGATTTCCCTCCATCAGTGTCTTTCAGAATTATACCAGAAAGGGATTGTAATTCTTTTGCTTTCCACTTATGGGTGGTGTCTGCATAATGTGTAGAACTACCTCTAAACCCGGCCCTAGTCTTCTATACCTACAGTCAGTCTCTACCTACTGTAGGGCACACCCCCACGAGGCTCTAAGTACAGGCTTGAGAGCTGAAGGCATTGTAACAAGAGAAACACCATAGGCATTTGGATAACATTAATTTCTTATGCTCTTAATATGACTTGCTTGTGCTTTAAGAACATTTTAGACCCCATCACACATAAATCATTTCCATCTGATAATGGATGGCTGTTGTACACATCTTAATTTTGGGTCAGAGAATACCCTTAGAAGAAACATATAATAATTTTAATTCTTTAGAAGGAATATCTCTTCATGTCCTACACCACTGGACTCCTACAAATTGCACAGAGGTAGTAGGCCCTTGAAATTTGCTTGGATTTATTTCTCATCCTCTGGTGTGCTTGTGCGTTGTCAACAAGTAGAAAATAATTGCTACCTCCCACTCACTTGTTCAATTAGTATAATGTTATTGACAAAGTGGGCCAGTGTGACATTTAGTGGAAAAGATAGACAATCGAGAACATTTCTAACTGAGTCATTAAAAAGGAATAAAGAGTTAAAATATCCTTGAGGTAAAACTGCAAAGAGATACTGTGGAGACCCAAAAATGGGAGCCTGTTTCCACCTTGTTTGAAGGTCAGAGAATTTCAGTTTCTCCAAAGTTATTACCATTCCACCCTGACCAAATGTCAGAGCATTGGGACTTACTTAAATCCTTCAAGGTTGTTGTCTGTTTCTACTGTAAACAAAGGTCCCACCTAGATTTAGGTCAGTAAGTTCTGTTCTCTCAAGGTTATTGTGTGGCTAATATCCAAGCCTTGTACTTCTGGAATAGAGAAGTAGATCTGTTTCTACCCCAAACAAAAGTCTAAGGGTCCAGCTAAGTTCCAGTTCCCCTAGGTAGATAAGAATGGATTCTTCTACCTAGGGAGTGGTTTGCCTACAGAATGTTTCAGTCTAGGGTTTGAATGTGACTTGTCTTGTTCTAGCAACAGAATGCTTAGCTATGAATGTAGCCCGTAACCTTCAACTGGTCTAGTCATCTCCTTGTATCCTAGTAATTAAGTATTTTTTATCTTACTCCTACCTTTTGGGGTCGAAGATATTTTAAGCAAGTGGAAATTAAATGTTGGTAATTACAGTATTCACTGGAACTCCCTCCCAGTACTATCCTATGCTTTCTGTTTTATTATTTTCACTATTGTCTTTGTTTTCTTTACTATTTTTCTAATCTCCATGCTCATACCCTGGTAAGTGATATTTTTGCTGAAACTGGTCTCCAACAGTACAATGCTGGCCTTGCCAATTGAAAAAAAATGCTTCTGATGGTTATTACAAACAGATATCCAAAAATATCATTTGCTAGATTAGTAGATCTATACTATATACCAGTATATATATATTAATCTGCTCAAGTAAAGACACATATTTGGTCCAGTGACTGTAACCAGAACCACTAATTGATTATGTTTTCATTAGTTATCTGTCTTCTTCATGACATTTGTCTTTTGTACTTGCCAGAAAAGAGAGTTAAAGGGAGACATGGTTAGAACTTCAAGACTGGAAACTCTTGATGAGTGGTACTAACATGTTCTGTTCCTCCTAAACCATGATATTTACGTTGGTTCAGCACCCTGGTAGGGCCAATTTTGATGACTTCTTTTTTTGCATTTGTAAAAATAATAACCCTCACTACACAAGTCAATGAACCAAATGGTGAATTCTCCTGGCTTTTTCACATATCTATCCCAAATATACATTCTGGAATTGGGAAATAACTACACATTGGGTCCAGACACTATTTGATCTACTGTGAGTTGGAATTCAGGTACAACTGCATTAATCACCTCAACTCCATAAATCCCTACTTTAATTAGAGGGCAAAACATGTCTTTGCTTCTTCTGGAATCATTATCAATTCTGAACCAGCAGTCAATAGATCCCCAAGTGTCTGATTGTTGTCTTTCTCCCAGGGTATCTGTTATCCTTGTAAAAAGCTGTAGGTCACTAGGAAGAAGGATGGGAGAAAGACTCACAGTAAAACTCTCAGGTATTTTAGCAAATTCCTTCTTTAGGGAGATCTGGCCTTCCCTTCATTCAAGGATTTTCAGCTTGTTCAAGTCAGAAAATTGGTACAAATTCTAAAATTCTCTCTTGCCAGGATCCAGTGTAGTTATTTTCCCATTTGTTTGGAGTTTTTTCTTCTTATATACAGACAAAACAAAAATGCAATTGGCTTCTGGCTACTTCATGCCTGTAAGAAATATGGCTGATTAGCCAGTTCTATATGCAGCCAAAATTGTACCTCACACTGGCGGCTGAACTTGGTAGTGCAAGAGTCACCCACGCGTTACAGGTTTTGAAGGCATAAAAGGGTCATGGCAAGAATTTGAGACTTGGTACCATGAGAGTCCATTGGTGAACATAGAGCCTCAGTGACAATTGAAGACCCAGGTTTAAAGGGATCATGAGAAATGGAGACCTGGTACTGTGAAGAGAGTCTGGGATAGTCTATTGGTGAAAGTGCAACTCAGTTGCCACAGAAGATCCCAACATTTTGGAGATGTCAGTATCATGGGATGGCCATGCAAAAAACAGCTGTTAGGGGTAGAATCTCCCAGAACTTGGAAAACAAGCTGCGTATGTTACAGAGGGCAGAGCTAGAGAATGGACACAAGCCTTTGGAGGAGCCCAAAAGATCTTGAGTAAATCCCAGATATGAGACATTGCTTTGATCTGATTGGGACTATGCCCTGGTATTTCCTTGTTGGAGTAAGAATATATTTAACCTATTTTTGATTTTGCAAGTGTCTACAACCAAAAGACTGGATTATAAAGGAGATTATATGTTTAAAAGAAAATTTTTATTTTTGAAGAATTGAAATTTGAAGTATTTGAATTTTTAAAGGCTGTGGAAACTTTTAAGTTTGTAAATATTTCATAATGTGTTATTTATTTTGTTATCTTGGGTATTAATAAAAAAGGAAATGTTGTGGCTTAACAGTGATGTGCTTATGAGTCAAGTTCATAAGAAGTCAATGGCGCCAGATAGTTTAAGGTCCAGTTGACACAAGCAAGAGTCATCTGAGAGGAGAGAACCTCTATTTAAATAATGTTTCCAAGCCAGGTGGTGGCGGCACAAGGGTTTAATCCAAAAATTTTGTTTTGTTTTGTTTTGTTTTTTGGAGACACTGTTTCTCTGTAGCTTCGGAGCCTGTCCTGGAACTTGCTCTGTAGACCAGGCTGGTCTTGAACTCACAAAGTTCCTCTTGTTTCTGCCTCTTTAGTGGTAGGATTAAAGGCAATGTGCTACCACAACCCATGTAATCACAGAATATTTGAGGCAGTGGTAGGTGGATCTCTGTGAGTTTGAGGCCAGTCTGGTCTACAGAGCGAGTTCCAGGACAGACAAGGCTGTCACACAGAGAAACCCTGTCTTGAATGCTCCCCCCACCCAAATGGTTCATAAGATGAAGTTGTAGGGGAATCTGTAAGGCATTTTCTTAGTCATTGATGGGAGATGGGGAAGAGACCAGCTCATTGTGGAAGGTGCCATTCCTAGATTGTGGTTCTAGATTCTGTCACAAAGCAGAAAAATATCAGTGGAACAGAATACAGGACATATTATGCAAACCATGTAACTACAGTCACCTGATCTTTGATGATTATCAGAAAACTAAATATCTATATGAAGAAGAACTAGATCTTTGCTATCACCTCAAGCAAAACCAGCTCCAAATGGAAACAATTCCTTGATGGCTAGAAGAAAAGGTAGAAAAACACTTTAAAATATAGATAAAAATAAGGACTCCTTAAACAAGTCTCTGGTAATTCAGGAGATTAGGCCAGCAACTGACTGGTGAGACTCTGAAATTAAAAACCTCAGTAGAGCAAACTGACAATAATGTGAAAAGGTAATCTATAAAATAGGAGAGAAACTTCACCAGTTTTAAATCTAGTAGAGGCTTATTAAACAGATAATATAAAAATAACATAAAAACAAAAAAAATTAACACCCCATAAAATAGACAGTTATCAAAGGAAGAAATATAAATGTCTAATAGTTTATATAAATTAATAAGCGGAGAAGATCTTGATCTTCTGATCTGCCTACCTCCATCTCCCAGATGCTAGAATTGCATGTATGTATCACTACACACAGTTGATGATTTTGTAACATGATTTTTAGCATGGGGGAAGGAAGGATGGAAGAGGAGAGAGACGGAGAAGGAGAAACAGGATGGGATGGCCAAGATGGGGGAATGACAGAGAGGGAAATCAAGGAAAGAAATATCTTGATTGAGGGAGTCATTCTGGGACTAGTCATTCTGAAATCTAGCACTAGAGAAATTCCCAGGAATTCACAAGGATGACTGTTGTCTGGGGTTTTCTGTCCTGCCCAGTTCCTGCAATTGTTAAGTCCCAAAGAATTTACACAGAGGACTACATTAGTTATAAGCTGATTGGCCCATTAGCTCAGACTTCTTATTAACTCTTATAATTCATATAGCCCATTATTCTAGTATATGTTAGCCACATGGCTTGGTACCTTTTTCAGTCACATCTTGCTTCTTCTGTGGCAGGCTCACAACTACAGAAAGAGCTTCCTTCTTCCCAGAATACTCCTGCTTCCTTGACCCACATCTACTTGCTGTCTGGTTGTCCCACCTATACTTCCTGCCTGGCTACTGGCCAATCAGCATTTATTTAAAATATAATTGACACAATACAGACCATTCTACCACACCAGATGACCCCTGCTAAGACCCTAAACAATTGTAGAGAGAGTACCTGAACTGGCCTTCCCTTGTAATCAGATTGATGACTACCTTAATTGTCACCATAGAACCTTCATGCAGCAACTGATGGAAGCAGATACAGAGATCCACAGTTAAGCACTGGACTGAGATCCCAGAGTCCAATTGAAGAGAGGGAGGAGTTATGACATGAGCAAAAGGGTCAAGATTATGATGGGGATACCCACAGAGACAGGTGACCTGAGCTAGTGGGAGCTTACTGACTCAAAACTAACAGCAGGGGGACCTGCATAGGCCCAGATTAGGCTCTCTGAATGAGGGAACAATTGTGTGGCTAGGACAGGATGTGGGGCCACAGGCAGTGGGATCAGGACTCATCCCTAGTGTGTGAATTGCCTTTTTGGAGCCCATTCTCTTTGGAAGGATACCTTGCTCAGCCTAGTTATAGATGGAAGGGCTTGGTCCTGTCTTCTTCCTGCCTCAAAGCAAAATACTAGACTTTGTTGATTTCCCATTAGAAAGAAGCCTTACTCTTTCCGAGGAGTGGATTGGGCAGGGAGCAGGAGGAGGGGAGGGAGTGGGTACTGGAATTGGTACATAAAATGAGAAAAGTTTTTTTTTTTTTTTAAAAAAAAAAAGAATTATGATTAGTCTTAATGAAAATACAAATTTGAACTACTTTGAGATTCCATTCACTCTGACCCCAATCAGAAATACTATCATCAAGAAAACAAATAAAAACAAATGCTGGTCAGGATGTGGTGGTAATTGAAGTGTAAACTTGTGAAGCCACTACGTAAATCATTACAGAGTTTTCTCTAAAGCTATGTTATGACTCATCTATTATATTCCTAGACATATCTACCTAAGGATACCTCTGTATGATAGGACACATTTACATGATTATGTATGTTTAGTATTGTTCTTTTGAAATATCAAGAAATGGTATGAGCCCAACAGTCCCTCAACTGATAAACACATAATGAAAATATAATTCATGTATACAATATAATTTTATTTAGTACTAGAAAATATGATACTTTTAGGAAAATGATTGAAACAGAAAGCCTTTTCCACAAAAACAAATGCTGTAATTGCTCATCCCCATGTAAATCCTAACTTTGAGGTTTAAGATTACTCCGTTCACCTTGGAGAGACTCTAGAAGCCAGGCAGGAAGAAGGGAGATAAAGCTGTTGAAATGATGGCTTTAAGTGTCCAGAAAAAACTGTGATGAAATGAAGGAACTAAATAAAAGGAAGGCAAGGGGTGGGTGCTTGGTCAAAAGTGAGACCCTTGCCCTCACACCCCTATATCCAAAGAGTCTGGAATGTAATATTAAGTTGGGGGCATTACCCCAGCCCCTGGCATTCATCCTTGTGGCACCAATGGAGTGCCAATGAAGCAGAAAGCTCCACCTCAGGCCCCCTCCCCCTGGGAGTTGCCTTGGACTGGACTCCACATCCAGGAAAGCCTACCAAACACTGATCTCTCCCCAGGGAGGGTCAGGATCAGTCCCACATGCTTAGGCTCACACTGGAAAAGGAAACAGGTGGTCGCAGGTTTTGCATGGTCTCTCCCTCTCTGTCTTCCCCCTGCCATACTCCAGACCACCCGGGAGCATTGCATTTATTAAACATGGGCATCTTTAATTTGGTCTAATCTGGTCTAATTGGGGTTATTTTGCATCGCAGAGAGGCCCATCTTAAGATTTTTCCTAAGAGCAGGTATCTAGACAGGACTAATACGAGAAAAGGAGAAAGCAGGAGCTGTATTAAATACTAAAGCAAGCAACTATAGAACACACACACACAATTTATAGTTTTAGAGGGCTTATTTGGAATTTTTCTTGTAGAGCCTTAAATTCTCTATGAAGCAGAGGGAGACCTTGATCTCCTGATCCTCTCCCATCTTCCAGGTACTAGAATTAGATGTATGCACCACTATATAAAGCTCATCATCTATTCTTTCTTTTTTAATTTTATATTATAGTTTGATTTTACTTCTTTTATTTTTAGAGATTATAATATAATTACACAATTTAACTTTTTCTTTCCTTTCCCCACAACCTCCCATGTATCTCTCCATTCTCTTTCAAGTTCATGACCCCTTTTCTATTATTTTATTGTTACATGCAAGTATATATATACATGTATATATATATATTATGAAAATAGGTGTGTATATTTAGGAATACACATACACATATAATTGGTGTGCTTCTTCCTGAAGAACATTTCCCCAATTTTTAGCAAATCTTAATTGCCTGTAGTTCTTTGTATAGGTTTGATGTCTCTTGACCTTTTCCCTATCCATTGCACCGGATCTATTGTTGTTGGCCTTGTTCATATCATATGTAGCTAGTGATGCCAATGAGATATTATGGGTTTGGCTTCTGACATTACAAAAAAACACAATCATACAGTAAAGTCCTCTTACAAAGTTTCCACCCGATCTTCAGCAGTGGTTCTGAGCCTTAGATAAAGAAATTAGTTTGTTAATATATCCCATTGGATTAGACTCCACAATTCTGCATTTTGATTATGATTTTTCTGCAAGGGTTTCTATCTTTTGCAAAGAAAATTTTTTGAAGGGTGAGGAATATAACTATCTGTGGGTTTAGGACAAATATTTACAATAGAGTTAGGGTTTGTGTTAGTTTCATAAAATGGTGATTATAGGTTCTTTTCCAAGTTCTATGATTTCACTAGGTCTGGGTAGCCTTAGTTTGCAGTGAAAGACATGGGTTTTTCCTTGGTCAGTCTTAAGTTTAATTAGAGAGATGTTGGTTACCATCAAGGTCTCTACGCTGTTACTGCACCTTTAAGATTTTTATGCCATACAAGTCCTTGTGGTTCACAGGCATCATAATTAGCTAAGACAATTGGTTGTTTCTCTCTTTTGAAAGCTTGCATAGTAACTTCTACTACTATAAAAGCTAGTCAGTGAAGAAACAAATTGAGTCAGTTAGAGCTCCAGGGTCTCTGAGTCTCGTGTCTGAAATGCATGGTGTCTTCAGTAACAGGAACTTATGTTCTAGTGTCAACTGACAGCAATAGCAATAGTCATCTTTTCAGGCCTGGGTTACCTCAATTAATGTGATCTGTTCTAGTTCTACCCATTTACCTAAAAACTTCATAGTTTCATATTTATTTACACCCAAATAGTGTTTTATAGTGTTCATGTACCATATTGTCATTATTCATTTGTTGGTTGATATACATTTAGGTTGCTTCTATTTTTTTTCAGTCTTGTGAATAGAACGGCAATGAACTTTGCTCTGCAAATATCTGTGGAGCAGAGTGTTGATTCCTTTGGACATATGCCATGACACACTTAACCACATCCTCCTATACACCCTACCAGATCTACCCACATAGATATACATCTGCCCATCCCTTCTGTTCACCTGATTTAATGCCATGCAAACCATTTCTATGTTGTCATGGCAGTATCCAACAGACTGTTGAAGGAAGGTCATACGTGGCCAGACTGAGCCAGCATGCTAGAATAAGGGTGAGGCTGGACCATAAGAAGAGAGGAGATTCAGGCACAGTCACTGGAGTAGAAGCTGAAGAAGGATGCTCAGGAGCTGGATTGGTAGAGAGGTTGGATGTGGCATCTGAAGGACTTCTAAAATATTTTATTTCTGTAGTTCTTTGAATTTTTATACATTTTGATCTTATCATTTTCTCCACCCTGCTCCTTCCAAATCTAACTCTCTCTTCCCTATTTACCCAGTTTTATTTCCTCTCTAAAACATACAAGGAGAAAGAAAAAGAGTGGATCCTGATAAATGGGAGGTAAGAAGGAAATGGGAGGACTGAGGGGAGGGAAAACTGTAATCAGAAATACATCATATGAGAAGTTAGCCTAAATTCAATAAGAAGGAAAAAGTATAAAAATTATTGCAATATTTAGAAATCCTCTATTTTAATAAAGTGGATTCTCCTCAAAAAAAAGAGAGAAATTTAATGCAGCAATGAATCAACCTTTTTTTTTTTTTTAATACTTTAGAAGTGTAGGTATGGAAAGAAGTTTTGATTTTTTTCTGGACTTTTCTGAACCTTCTGTGAGGGTGAACTAATTACCTTTTTTGTTTTTGTTGTTTTTTCAAGACAAGGTTTCTTTGTAGCTTTGGTGCCTGTCCTGGAACTAGCTCTTGTAGACCAGGCTGGCCTTGAACTCACAGAGATCTGCCTGCCTCTGCCTCCCGAGTGCTGGGATTAAAGGTATGCACCACCACCGCCCGGCTAATTACCTTATTATTAAATAGAAAATACAGGGATACTGTCCATGTCATTCGATTTCTGAAACCATTAATACTTGTTAATAAAGATTTCATGTGCTTTGGAAATGGAAAACATCATTATATATAGTTAGTGCTGCCCATATTCTCTGAATTGTGTGGCTTTCAACTGGAGTGTGGTCCACCCACCAGGGTTGCACCCTTGAAGATAACTGACTCTCTCTCACACACCAGTTATCAATTTTAGTACCTCTATGTCTACAAGATTTCTTAAAACAATTTTCAAAATATAAATTACATATGATAATAAAAAGAGGTAAACTATTTACTATTTTAGTAAACATACACAATGTAAAAATGCATATTTGATTAATCATGGAAATAGCTATGATGACGTGGAACAGAGACATTTCAAGCATTAGCTTTATGAAATGACTGAACATACCTCATAAATGTTAGATTTTCTTATATTTTAAATTATGATAAACTGATAAACCTTTTTTGTGTATAAATAAAGTACCAACTTTTTGCTTAACCAGCCCTTAATTTTGTTCATTATACATACCATATTTTATGAGATGCTTTTAAATGTTACCAGTTTTTCAATGCCTTTTCCAAAATTCTTTAAGGTGTCTCTCTCAGACTCTAGTAAAAAGAGAGAACCTGCAATTGTTAATCAAACAATGACTAATATGAATTACTAATAATAGAGAATATATTAACTGTTAAAATACACAAAAGAGAAACATAGAGACTATCTAAGCCTGCAGGAGTGACCCAAGGAAGGAACTATCTTGGTTTGGACAGAACTACGTCTTATCCATGGGTGAGTTTTAGAACTCTAGAGGAAGAGTATGAATCTGGATATATAAGGGAAGAAATTTTCTGGGTTGACCTTGGCTGGGACTAGTCCAAAAAACCTTAAATATTTTCCTAAAATATTCTATCAAGAGCTGGGAAGACAAAATATTTTTCAATTGCATGAAATCTGTTTTAATTTTTATAGGCATTTTTAGAAGAATTTACTTGATATAAAGATAATGTTCAATTTTTCATGCAACATTATAGCCATATATGTATACAAATTGATTTCTGAAAACAAAAAATAAATTGCAAATACAACTTGTCTATTTGTGAGTAATACAAGAACATGAGAAAACAACTCGTAGGAATGTAGGAAACTTAGAGTTTCCTAACACAAACTTTTCTGTCTTTTGCAGTAGGAACTACAGAAGTTTTAACTCCTTTCATTAGCACTTACTGATCTTGAAAAATAATAACTGGAGTTTTAAGGCCAACAAAAATCAAACAACAAAGTAAAATTACTGTCAGTTTTATTCTGTGCACAAAGCAAAGACTTAAAGTAGCCTATTTGTCATTTATGAATTAAAGGATTTGAAAAATAAAATCTAAAAACAACTCTGATCAACATTATTAAATCCTATGATTACTTCTGAAGCACTGGAAAAAATTTCCTATGTGGTCCCAACAAGCAAATGGGTACATGTTTAATATTACTTTTTACTTTTTAAAAAATTTCCCCTAAGAAATTTGCATTTGGTTCAAATGTAGAATTGTAAAGTTGTTCTACTACTTATAATTTAAAATGCAAACAAAATACACTAACTGATTAGAGATATCCCATTACAAGAAAAATATGAAATATAAGTTTTTGATTATGTAATATTGCATATGTGAAGGTATGATTACAGGAAGATGATTTGGTTTAGGTTTAATTGATACTCTGGGAGCATTTTCCTAATCTAAGAATGTTATTTAAGTTAATGTACTTATCATCAATAGACTGGCTAGCCATTGAAGGTTAGAAAACTAAGTCTTAAGGTCTTAAATATGTTGTGTGCACAAAGACTTTGTAGACACCTCTTTAAGAAAACTAATAATAAATTTCTAAATTTAGCCCCAACAAAGAATTGGGTCCCTATCTATTTTTGCATCATATTCACATTTACCTATTACTAAAACAATCACTTTATACATACCACTTAATCAAATAGTCAGTGCCTTTTCTTTTGGGGGACACTTAACTATTGCTTAGAAAATAACTAGGAAAACACTTGTTAATATCCATTAATCTTTCCTATATTATTGTTATTATTTACTACACTGTTTAGATATGAAAATATTTGTAGGTAGACACTGGATTTGAATAATTTGAGTTTTACCTCAATGAAAGAAAATCCTTGCTACTAATGGCATGTCAGAAATTTTGGGTGGTCTAAAATAACGAGCTGCAATTTTCCCCATGACAGCCTTCATATCTCTATTCCTTAGTGTGTAAATAATGGGATTTAGGATGGGAGTGAAAACTGTATAAAATATAGCAAGAATTTTATCCACAGGATAGGTAGTAAAGGGCCACACATAGATGAAGATGCAAGGCCCAAAGAACAGTACTACTACCATGATGTGAGCAGCCAGTGTAGAAAATGCCTTGGCCATGGCAGCAGAAGATTTGAGCCAAACTGTGACGAAAATTATGGCATAAGAACTCACCAACAGAGAGAAAGTGCTTAAGGAAAGAATCCCACTGTTTACCACAATTAGTATTTCAGTGATGTATGAGTCAATGCAAGCAAGTTTGACTACTCTAGGAAGGTCACAAAAAAAGCTGTCTACTTCATTGGGTCCACAGAATGCCAGGTTAACAGTAAATGACAACTGACTCAGTGTATGCACTAAGCCCACAGCCCAAGAAATCATTACCAAGGCAGTACATACACTTCTGTTCATGATGATCATATAATGTAGAGGCTTACATATGGCCACATATCTGTCATAGGCCATGGAGACCAGCAGTACCATCTCCCCTCCTGTAAAGAGATGAATGAAAAAAATTTGGGCTATGCAGCCACTGAAGGATATAGTCTTGTGTTCACTCAGAAAGTCTGCAATCATTTTAGGTGTGGCAAAAGAAGCCTGACAAATGTCAAAAAAGGAGAGGTTTCCCAGGAGGAAATACATGGGGGAGTGCAGACTGCTGTCAGAAGTCACAGCTATGATGATGAGGAGGTTTCCTAAGACAATGGCAATGTACAATGCAGAGAAGAAAACAAAGAAGAAAAGCTGAAGCTCCCGAGAACCAGAGAGCCCAAGCAGCACAAACTCAGACACCACTGAATCGTTGATCTTATCCATGAATTCAGGCTCCAGACTTTCACTGAAACCACCTTAAAGGGGAGGGAACGAAGAGATTAGAACAATGAGATAGCATTTTAATGTCAAAGGCTCTGAGACATCTAGAATAAATCATATTTACCGAATAACAAATATAAACACCAGGTATTTACATAACCATGCCAATAAATATAAACAGGAGAAGGAGCTTATGAGAGTGTGCAAACAATGTCTAATGATTTGATCAAGAATGGGGATGTAAGCACAAAGTCCTTCAGCTAGTACAAGCATTATCAGCAATTAACAGCTATGGAGAGAGGGTGAAGTCAGGTTTTCTTTGACCCTGTAGCCTCCAATAAGTGGGCCATGCTCCAGTGGAAATAAACATATTGAAAAATGGATGAAAAACGGTTTAATTGGTTAGGGAAAGAAGGACAAAAAGTAGGGGTGGGTATGGAAGGGGTGGATCTGGAAGGACTTGGGGAGGGAATGAATATGATCAAAATATACTGCACAAAATTTTTAATGAACTAATCAAAATTTTTATCAACATCGGTAAAAATGTTTACATTTCTGGACAGGTTTGGACGGAAGCCTAGAAGATGGGGGGACTGACATACAACTCAATTCTTCATAGAGATTTTGTAGAATGGGGAAAATTAAAAGAGACCTAGAGTCACTTTCCACTAAAGTCTTAAGTATGACATTTGATGTTTGATTTAACTCTCTGAGGGATATTCAGAACTTGGTAGTTATTCTGTAATGTAAAAACATTCTTTTCTCCTTTTTAACTCTTCATATTAAAAATATGTGCATGCCTACTTTACAGAAGACAGTATAGTTTAAGTACGATAATGAATGACATTCTACCATATGAGTAGTTTTATTATAATGGTCTTCTTAATATATTAAAAATTATACAATGAGACATATAAAAATGTCCAACTGTTGTTCCAAGTTGCATATACTACAGATGACTACTGAAAGACAGTGTTTAATATAAATTGTCTTAACCCACATATCTAACATATTTGTCAATTAGTAACCTCAAACAGTCCATAAATGGCATTATTACATAGTTCAAATATTTTCTTGATTGTCCATAAATAATACCTACATTTCCATTTACATTCTCCTTGCTGATTATTGGTCCCTGTGAGTGCAAGCTTTGGTGTGGTGTAGTGTGTGTGTGTGTGTGTGTGTGTGTGTGTGTGTGTGTGTGTGTGTGTACCTGTACTCAGAGCGTTTTGGTGCTCTGTAACTCACTAAGTATGCTATACTGGTTAACCATCAAGCCTTAGAGATTCACCTCTTTCTGATTCCCTATCACTGGGATTAAAAGTGTGAAACTGGTTTTTAAAAGGAAAAACTTGTAAATTGGGCAGTGGTGGCACACACCTTTAATCCCAGCACTCAGAAGGCAGAGACAGGTGGATCAGGGAGATCTCTATGAATTCAAGGCCAGCTTAGTCTACAGAGTGAGTTCCAGGAAAGACTCCAAAGCTACAGACAAACTGTTTCAAAAAAAACCAAAATAAAAAAAAAAAGATATAGAAAAACGTTGGTTCTTAAGATCAAACCCATGTATTTGTGCTTACTCCCATGAGTTGCTCAGTGTATGTCTTTATAAATACCAAAAGGGTTTCTGAGTTATTTCGGAATTGTTTTTCATGGAGAATAAATATTAATTTGATTATAAATTTCCTGTGTTCCTAAATATTTCTTTGGTTGGAATCATAATAATCCTTCCTCACTCAGAGTCCCCTTTCTTATCTCACAATATTGGCACCACAAACATTTGGGATTGAGTGATTCTTTGTTACAGAGGATATCGCTGTAACAGAGCAGTTCAGAAGTATCTTTGTTACAGAGGATGTCACTGTAACAGAGCAGTTCAGAAGTATCTTTGTTACAGAGGATGTCACTGTAACAGAGCAGCTCAGAAGTATCTTTGTTACAGAGGATGTCACTGTAACAGAGCAGTTCAGAAGTATCTTTGGCATTATGTGGGTGTCAGTCCCACTTATTCTCCAGTTGTGGCAACTGAAATGTCTCCACACATTGCCAAATGTCCATTCAGAAAAGAAGAGGGTTTAAGACAAGAGGCAGAAGTTTAAATCATTTTAGCTTAGACTTTAATTTCCTCTTCATGTCTACAAACAAAATGTTTAGTCTAACTGACCAGAGAGATAATAAGCAAAAATCAAGGTAAAATTTCAAAACAATCCTTCCTTAAATACCATTCTTTGTTTTCTTTTTAAAAGAAATTTCTTAGATGCATACCTGTTTCCTATCCAATAATTTTTCAAGATTCTTGGATCTTTGACACCCAGCTATGCCATACTCAGAGTACTTCATCAGCTTCCATCAGAGACCTGGGGATGGCTGCAGATTTGTGAGATGGTCACTGAGTGTCTAACCTCTTGGCTTCCCTTCCTTAGCTCTTCTCTGTGCATTTCTTGTATTTTCATTGTTCCCTGGCTTATACTATTATTTTTCTTTCCTTTTCTTTTTTCTCATCCTTATCTCTCCCTTTGGCATTCCTTCGACCTTTGCTTCTGTGCCATTAATTATTAATGTTTCCTCTCATTTTGCAACATATCCTGGTATTTCAAACAGGTTCCTAAACTTTTTGTAGATGTAAATATGGAGCCATCTGAGATTCAAATTCACAATTTCTCTTGTCAATTCACTCTTCCCCCACAAAATTAATAATCACAGTTAACCTTCTCTTTCTAAAAGTAGCCCATCATACCTTAAGTTTTAAGATGAAAAGTAAAAATCTGACTTCCTTAGAATGACATTCATGAGCATATAATCTTGTACTGTTTGTGCTACACTTAATACACAGACTTTATCAGACTATTCAGTATTAATTAAGCATCAAAACTTTTACTCATCATCTCATACCTTTTAAAAGACATGAGATATCACCTCTCTAAAAACCTTTCAAGAGGCAGTTTCAATCTCTTTTTATTGATGTGACTACAGGCTGTTTTTTTGCCACAAACTTTATATTGAACCTAGATGAGTTTATTGCCTACATCATTTTTCAAAAAATTAAAAGTTCCTTCAATTCTTGTGTTTTTATATGCTGCTTTTGGGATTAGACAATTTTCCATATATTAATTTCAGTTTAAATTAAATATATTCTTTTCATCTTTTTATATCTTCTCATTTTTCTTTGCACAAAATAGTATATAGTATATGTTCTGGAAATTCAAGCAAGGAATTCATGACCTGCATAAACTTTACCTTTAAAGGGGTAGGATTAACTCATTATTTGAGAATAAAAGGTCACAGTTAAATCTTTGAAACGGGACAATAACAATCTAGAAAATGCCAAGAGAATAAAATAATTAGAATAAATTGCAAAACAGAAGAAACGGTTTGTTGGAAGCAAACTGTATTTGGTTAACTGTGTTTTTAAAGGTGATAAAATAATTAAATATAATTTTAAAAAGAAATTACACTCCACTTTCACAGAGCAATGCAAATCATTTTCTCCACTTAATGCTCAAATGCTCAAAGTCTAACAAATTATTGATACTAAAGTACTCTAAGTAGAAACATGTTACCAAACTTTATATTTAACATTCCAACACTCTAGTGATTATTTATAGCTTCTCTTTGTCTCTTAACTATGCATCTCTCTGTTTCTCTCTCTCTCTCTCTCTCTCTCTCTCTCTTTCTCTCTCTTTCCTCTCATTTTTGACTCAAATACTTGCTTCCTTTGTTTAACTAGGTGACAGAAAAAGTGTCTCATGATAGATTTTTCAAAAGGCAGTTATAGTTTTTCCTACTTTCCCCAACAATACCTTATAACTTAATGCAAGTTCTCTCACATATTAACCAAAGAATGCTAAAATACAGGCATGAACATCATCAATTTGATTTCTTGCTTTCTGATTATAATTTTCTCCTTTTGAAGTCCTCTCAGAGGTGCAATCTAATAACTGTATATAAGTAATGGAACACACTCTAGACATATTTTCATCAGGAATATCTTACCTGTTAAGACATATATCAGAGAGACAGGGTAAATTCTTCATTATTCTTAGATGTTGGTTTAATTTCTTTCATTCAGTGATATTTATAGGTGCCTATTTCTTTTGTCAAATGGAAAAGTACATAAATTCAGTTAAGTAACCACTTGAGGCTTCTGAGAATGGACAGACAAGGCTTACCTACCGATGGGGATTACTACCACTTTCCACAACGTATTTTCACTGCGACAAAGTAAATAACAATTTTGAAGGTAGGCAATTAAATGAGTATTGTAACACAAGACAAAATGTGATGTTCTTTTAGCTATGAGGGTAAATGTGTGGAGTAAAGTGGCTTTTGTGAATTCTATTCAATTGGTCTGACTACTCAAGGTAAACTGTGCAGAAAAATTCATTCTTTGTCCTAAATAAAAAGAATATTTATTTGAATTTAGAAAGATATGCTGTGTCCTTGACAATCTACTGTGTCCTTGCTACTTCAACATGTGGATATTTGGAAGAAAGGCTAATTTGTTAGAACATAGAGAACAGGTATTTTATTTTCAGTATGGCAAAAGAATTTTTATTTATAGTCTTTTTTAATTAAAATAGTTCTTTTCATGCAATATATTATGATTATGGTTCCCCTTTCCCATTTCCTACTAGAGCCTCCCTACTATCCTGCCCACCATATCCATACTCTTTCTTTCTCTTCTTCATTATAATCTAAATAATGATGATTATAAAACTTAAAAAACAGAATGAAACAAAACAAATAAGTAGAAAAAAGAGCTAAAGCAAAATCCCTAGAAATACACACAAACCCTGAAATACATACCTTTGCCCATACAGAAAATCCATTAAAAAAATCAGAAACAATTATATATAAGCAAAAGACCTGTAAGGTAAAAAAAAAAAATACATACAGCACTGTACAAAAAAAAAATCCTCCAAAATGCCATTAAGTTTATTATGTGTTGGCCATCTATTGCTCAGCGATGGAGCTTACCTTTAAGTTGGTTTGTATACCAAGTGAGATTCCTTTGGAGAAAACCGATCTTTCTTTTGAGAAGAGTTATAAATTGAAGATAGCTTCTGGGTTACAGATGGGGGTTTGTGTCCACTTCATTTCTCAGACCTGGGGATCTGGCTCACACCTGTTACCATCTCTGATTTCAAATGTGTGTAAGTTCTGTTATGTCTGGGTCTTATTATTTTTAGTGTGTTCCATCTCCACAGGCTCTTATAATTTTATCGCTCTTATTCCTAATAGTTCCCTGAGTTTTGAGGTAAGGGATTTGATGGAGACATCCCATTTAGAACTGAATACTGAAGGTCTTACAATGGTAGGTCTCTTCATTTACTCATACCTACTGCACAAAGAAGCTTCTCTGATGATGGTCAAGCAGGATACTGATCTATGAGTGTAACAGAATTTTGTTATGATTCATTTTATTGCTACTTATTCTGCTAAGAGAAAAGTAGTATTTGGGCCTCTCTCTTCCTATCCCACCCAGCTTGCATCCAGAACCCTCCTCCCTTCTGCCCCCTTCCCTTTTCGGGCACAAACACCACCCTGCTCAGCCTGTCTGGGCACTGGGGGTGAATCCTCAGGGCAAGCAGGCAGGTGGCAGTTCCTTTGTTTCACTGGCCTGCCTGCACCAAGCAAGGTAGGTGCTTTGTTTACGAACTACCCAACCAGCACGGAGATTTGATCTCGGCACCAGGAGAGCCATCATTGGGGTGAGTTTGTGACCCGCAGCAGCAGCCCGGGACAGGGAACTCAGATTTCCTCATCCCCCCTATACTTCCTGGGCTCCCTTTAGGGACTCTACTCCCCACATACTGCTCTCTCTTCCTATCCCACCCAGCTTGCTTCCAGAACCCTCCTCCCTTCTGCCCCCTTCCCTTTTCGGGCACTTAACACCACCCAGCTCAGCCCGTCTGGGCGCTGGGGGCGTATCCTCAGGGCAAGCAGGCGGGCAGGAGTCCCTTTGTTACTCTGGCCTGCCTGCACCAAGCAAGATAGGCACTTTGTTTATGAACTACCCAACCAGCACGGAGAGCTAATCTCGGCACCAGGAGAGCCATCATTGGGCACGGAAATCTGATATTGTCACCAGGAGAGACATCACTGGAGCACCAGGAAAACCATCACTGGGGAGTGCTATCACTGGGAAGGTACATCAGTAGGCAAAGAGACCTGATCCTGTAGAAGAAGATCCATAGGAGAGCATTCAGAGGAAGAGATGGGCAGGCACCAATGCAAGAATTCACCCAACAATCTGAAAAACAATATGAAACCGCCAGAACCCAGCGACCTCACAACAGGAGGACATGAACACCTTAATCATGAAGAAGTAGACTTTATGAAAGTGATTGACGCCCTTAAACAGCATGTAATAAATGCCCTTATAGAAATGGATAAGAAGTTTAACAGAAAGTTTGAAGAATTGAGTAAATCAGTGAATGATACCCTAGGAAACCAAGGAAAAGCAATCAAATAGATAAAGGAAATAGTTCAAGACTTGAAAACTGAAAAGGAGGCAAAGAAGAAAACACAAACAGAAGGCCGGCTGGAAATGGAAAATCTAGGTAAATGAATAGAGACTACAGAAACAAATATAACCAACAGAATACAAGAGATAGAAGAAAGGATCTCAGATTCTGAAGATACCATAGAGAAAATAAACACACTGATCAAAGAAAACAGCAAGGCCAACAAATTCTCATGACAAAACATTCAGGAAATCTGAGACACAATAAAAAGACCAAACCTAAGAATAATAAGAATAGAAGGAGGAAAAGAAGCCCAGCTCAATGGTCCAGAAAATATATTTAATAATATTATAGAAGAAAACTTTCGCAACCTAAAGAAATATATACCTATGAAGGTTCAAGAAGCATAGAGAACACCAAATAGACTGGATCAAAAAGAAAATCCCCTTGCCATATAATAATCAAAACACAAAGCATACAGAATAAAGAAAGAATATTAAGAGCTGCAAAGGAAAAAGGCCAAGTTACTTATAAAGGTAAACCTATCAGACTTACACCTGACTTCTTTATGGAAACCATGAAAGCCAGAAGGTCCTGGATAGATGTACTGCAGAAACTAAAAGACCATGGATGCAAGCCCAGACTACTATACCCAGCCAAGCTTTCGTTCACTATAAATGCAGAAAAAAAATTTTCCAGGATAAAAACAAATTTAAACAATACGTAGCCACAAATCCAGCCTTACAAAAAGTAATAGAAGGAAAATCACTAACCAAGGAGTCCAACAATGACCACAATAACCCAGACATCTAGAGACCCTTCACCAGCGCAACTCAAAGAAGGGAAACACACAAAATCTACTACTAAAAAAGTGACCAGAGTTAACATTCACTGGTTATTAATATCACTTAATGTGAATGGACTCAACTCACCTATAAAAAGGCTCAGACTAAGAGATTGGATACAAAAACGGGATCCAACATTCTGCTGTTTACAAGACACACTTCAACACAAAGACAGGCACCTACTCACAGTAAAGGGTTGGGATAAGGCTTATCAAGTAAATGGACCTAAGAAACAAGCAGGTGTGGCCATACTAATTTCTAACAAAGTTGACTTCAAACTTAAATCAATCAGAAGAGATGGAGAGGGACATTTTATACTTGTAACAGGAGGAATTCATCAGGATGAAGTCTCAATCCTGAATATCTATGCCCCTAATATAAAAGCACCCACATACGTAAAAGAAACATTGCTAAAACTCAATGCAGCCATCAAACTGCACACATTAATAGTAGGAGACTTTAACACTCCTCTCTCACCAATGGACAGGTCAATTAGACAGAAACCTAACAGAGAAATAAGAGAATTAATGGAGGTAATGAATCAAATGGACTTAACAGACATCTATAGAACATTCCACCCAAATAGGAAAGAATATACCTTCTTCTCTGCAGCTCATGGAACCTTCTCAAAAATTGACCACATACTCAGTAACAAAGCAAACATCCACAGTTACAAAAAAATACTAGTAACCACCTGTGTCTTATCAGATCACCATGGATTAAAGCTAGAATTCAACAACAATGCTACCCCCAGAAAGCCTACAAACTCACGGAAACTGAACAGTCAACTACTGAACCATACCTGGATTAAGGAAGAAATAAAGAAAGAAATTAAAGTCTTCCTTGAATTCAATGAAAATAAAGAAACAACATACTCAAACCTATGGGACACTATGAAAGCAGTCCTGAGAGGAAAGTTCATAGCACTAAGTGCCCACTTAAAGAAAACAGAGAAAGCACACATTGGAGACTTAACAGCCCACCTGAAAGCTCTAGAAAAAAAAGAAGCAGACTCATCTAGAAGGAGTAGAACACTGGAAATAATCAAACTGAGGGCTGAAATCAACAAAATAGAAACACAGAAAACAATTGAAAGAATCAATGAAACAAAAAGCTGGTTCCTGGAGAAAATCAACAAGATTGATAAACCCCTATCCAAACTAATCAAACGGCAGAGAGAGAATTTGCAAATTAATAAAATCAGAAATGAAAAGGGGGACATAACCACAGACACAGAGGAAATTCAGAGAATCATTAGATCTTACTACAAAAGCCTGTATGCCACAAAACTGAAAAATGTTAAAGAAATGGACACTTTTTTAGATGAATACCATAAACCAAAGTTAAACCAGGACCAGGTAAACAACCTAAATAGACCTGTAAGTCGTGAAGAATTAGAAGCTGTTATCAAAAACCTCCCTTCCAAAAAAAGTCCAGGACCAGATGGTTTCAATGCGGAATTCTACCAGAACTTCCAAGAAGACCTAATACCTATACTCCTTAATGTATTTCACAATATAGAAACAGAAGAGTCATTGCCAAATTCCTTTTATGAAGCTACAGTAACACTGATACCAAAACCACACAAAGACTCAACCAAGAAAGAGAATTACAGGCCAATCTCACTCATGAACATCGACGCAAAAATCCTCAACAAAATACTGGCAAACCAAATCCAAGAACACATTAGAAAAATTATCCATTATGTCCACTCTCTCCATACCTCTTCAATATAGTTCTTGAAGTTTTAGCAATAGCAATAAGACAACATAAGGGGATAAAGGGAATTCGAATTGGAAAGGAAGAAGTTAAACTTGCGTTATTTGCAGATGATATGATAGTGTACATAAGCGACCCCAAAAACTCCACCAAAGAACCTCTACAGCTGATAAACACCTTTAGTAATGTGGCAGGATACAAGATCAACTCCAAAAAATCAGTCGCCCTCTTATACACAAAGGATATGGAAGCAGAGAGGGAAATAAGAGAATCATCACTTTTCACGATAGCCACAAACAGCATAAAATATCTTGGGGTAACTCTGACCAAGCAAGTGAAAGATCTATTTGACAAGAACTTTAAGGCATTGAAGAAAGAAATTGAAGAGGATACCATAAAATGGAAGAATCTCCCTTGCTCTTGGATTTGGAGGATCAACATAGTAAAAATGTCAATTCTACAAAAGGCAATTTATAGATTCAATGCAATCCCCATCAAGATCCCATCAAAATTCTTCACAGATCTTGAGAGGACAATAATCAACTTTATATGGAAAAACAAAAAACCCAGGATAGCCAAAACAATCTTATACAATAAAGGAATTTCTGGAGGCATTACCATCCTTGACTTCAAACTCTATTACAGAGCTACAGTATAGAAAACAGCGTGGTACTGGCATAAAAGCAGAGAAGTCGACCAATGGAATCATATAGAAGACCCGGATTTTATTCCACAAACCTATGAGCACCCCATATTCGATAAAGGAACTAAAAATGTACAATGGAAGAAAGAAAGCATCTTCAACAGATAGTGCTGTCACAACTGGATGTCAACCTGTAGAAGAATGAAAATAGACCCATATCTATCACCATGCACAAAACTCAAGTCCAAATGGATCAAAGACCTCAATATCAATCTGAACACACTGATCCTGATAGAAGAGAAAATGGGAAGTACCCTACAACATATGGGCACAGGAGATTGCTTCCTATGTATAATCGAGCAGCACAGACATTAATGGCAACATTGAATAAATGGGACCTCCTGAAACTGAGAAGCTTCTGTAAAGCAAAGGACACAGTCACTAAGACAAAAAGGCAGCCTACTGACTGGGAGAAGATCTTCACCAACCCCGCAACAGACAAAGGTCTGATCTCCAAAATATTTAAAGAACTCAAGAAACTAGACGTTAAAATGATAATTAACCCAATTAAGAAAATGGGGCACTGAATTGAACAGAGAATTCTCAACAGAAGACGTTCAAATAGCCAAAAGACACTTAAGGTCATGCTCAACCTCCTTAGCGATCAGAGAAATGCAAATCAAAACAACTTTGTGATATCATCTTACACCTGTCAGAATGGCTAAAATCAAAAACACCAAGGATAGCCTTTGCTGGAGAGGTTGTGGAGAAAGGGGTACCCTCATCCATTGCTGGTGGGACTGCAAACTTGTGCAACCACTTTGGAAATCAGTGTGGCGGTTTCTCAGAAAAATTGGGATCAACCTACCCCTGGACCCAGCAATACCACTCTTGGGAATATCCCAAGAAATGCCCTATCATATGACAAAAGCATTTGTTCAACTATGTTCATAGCAGCATTATTTGTAATAGCCAGAACCTGGAAGCAACCTAGATGTCCTTCAATGAAAGAATGGATGAAGAAAGTGTGGAATATATACACATTAGAGTACTACTCTGCGGTAAAAAACAATGACTTCTCGAATTTTGCATGCAAATGGATAGAAATAGAAAATACTATCCTGAGTGAGGTAACCCAGACCCAAAAAGAAGATCATGGGATATACTCACTCATAATTGGTTTCGAGCCATGGATAGGGGCCACTGAGTCTATAATTTGTGATCCTAAAGAAGCTAAACAAGAGGGTAAACCCAAGGAAAAACATATAGTTATCCTCCTGGCTTTGGGAAATAGACAAGATTGCTGGGCAAAAAATTGGAATCTTGGGGGTGGGGTGGGATGTGGGTAAGGGGAGATGGAGTGAGAAAGGTGTGAAGGAGAGGATGAGGGGAACTTGTGGAAACAGGATGATTGGGGATAAAGGAAGTTTGGATAGGGGAGCAGGGAAACTCATATCTTAGTTAACGGAGCCACCTAAGGGTTGGCAAGAGACTTGAACTTGGAGTGGCTACCAGATGCCCAGGGCAATGTCCCCAGTTAGTTCATTGAGGCACCTGAAGATAGGGAACCTGAAATGAACCTATCCTATAGCCATACTGATGAATAGCTTGCATATCACTATAGAACCTTCATCTAGCGATAGATGGAGATAGAGACAGAGACCCACACTGGAGCACCGGACTGAGCTCCCAAGGTCCTAATGAGGAGCAGAAAGAGGGAGAACATGAACAAGGAAGTCAGGACCACGAGGGGTGCACCCACCCACTGAGACAGTGGGCCCGATCCACCAAGGCCAGCTGGACTGTGACTGAAAAAGCATGGGATAAAAACAGACTCTCTGAACATGGCGGACAATGAGATCTGATGAGAGGCCAAGGACAATGGCACGGGGTTTTGATCCTACTTCATGTTCTGGCTTTGTGGGAGCCTAGACAGTTTGGATGTTCACCTTCCTAGACCTGGATGGAGGGGGGAGGACCTTGGACTCTCCACAGGGCAGGGAACCCTGACTGCTCCTGGGACTGGAGAGGGAGGAGAAGAGGAGTGGGGGGAGGGGGAAGGGGCGGGAGGAGGGGGAGGGAAATGGGAGGCGGGGAGGAGGCGGAAATTTTTTTTCAATAAAAGAAAGGGAAAAAAAGAAACACATGTGCCTTTCTTACTAAACCTTTCCTTGAAATTAATAAACTTTCAAAAGAAAAAAAAATAAGAAAAGTAGTATTTGTTTTTCCACTAGGTTCATAGCCTGTCTAGTCCTAGGTTTTTGGCCATCCAGACAGTATTATATAGGTTGCTTCTCTTGGCCTCGACTCTGATCCGAGAGATTGGTTATTCCCAGAAGTTTTGTGCCACTATTGCACCAGTTATTTCACAGGCAAGTAGCCAATGTAGATTCCATGTTTTGTGACTGTGTTAGTATTACCTTTCTTCTATGGTAGTGTGCAAAATACTTTTTAGTACCATCAATAGTCAGAAGGAATTAAGTCTCTAGGTAGGCATCAGTTCAACTTCTCTGCATTCACTAAGATAATTAGATTTTTGTCTTCAACAATAGCATCTTGTCATAAGTTTATGGAGAGCAACCAATAGCATTGGTTATAACCTGTGTTGCATGAGTATTTCCATAGGGGACCTTTAACCAAGAACTCAATTAAACGTAACCCAGTCCCAGTACTCTAGGTTTTATTTAGTGGCAAAAGATCTCTAGCTTCATCCATCCATACTGTCTATTCTATTTTTTTTTCTATGGAGACCCATTTCTCCCCCTAGTCCCTTACTCTATCCCTAACCTCTTCAGTTATATGGATTGTAGCCTGTTTATCAAAGACTTAAAAGCTAATATCCATACACAAACAAATGCATACCACATTGGCCTTTTGGGGTCAGGGTTACCTCATTCAATATGATGTTTGTCTTTCTGGGTCTGGGTTACCTCACTCAATATGATGTTTTCTAGATCCATCCATTTGCCTCCAAATTTCAAGATGTCATTTTTTTCTACTGTGTAGTAGTCCACTGTGTGATCCTACTGAAATTATGAAAAAGAGAAGGTTGTCCAATCTCTCCATATCTATTCAATGTAGTACTTGAGGTTCTACCTAGAGCAATAAGACAGCAAAAGGAGATCAAGGGGATACAAGTGAGAAAAGAAGTCAAACTCTCACTATTTGCTGATGACATGATAGTTTACATACTTACCCCAAAATTTCTATCAAGGAACTTCTGCAACTCATAAATAGCTTCAGGAATGTAGCAGGATACAAGATTAACTAAAAAAAATCATTAGTCCTCCTGTACACAGATGATAAATAGACTGAGAAAGAAATTAGAGAAACATCACTCTTCACAGTAGCCACAAATAAAATAAAATATCTTGGAATATATCTAACCAAAAAATTGGAAGACCTGTATGACAAGAACTTTAAATCTCTGAAGAAAGAAACTGAATAAGACACCAGAAAATGGAAATATCTCCCATGCTCTTGAGTAGGTAGAAATAACATAATAAAAAATGGCAATCTTAACAAAAAATGACAATCTTAACAAAAGCAATCTACAGAGTCAATGCAATGCCCTAGTTCTTTCTTACATCCCCCCATCTTCTTAACCCCCCAAGTTCTGACTTACCTCAGTCTGTCTTTTCCTCAGCTTATACCCTCCAGGTATCCCATATGATCCTCTCAACTCCTACTCCAATCCTGATTCTAGGAAATCATCCTTGCTAACCTACAGTTGTTCTCTACCAGTTCCTATCTTATGTCTCCTTCTCCACTATAGATAGGAAGAAGTTTCTGCTACTTCCCCTCTTGAATGTGTTCTTATCGTCATTGACCATGTTCACTTCATTCCCATCAACCTCCCTCTGCGGCTCCTTAGCCTTTTCTGTAGTAGGAGCTGAGGGCCGCTTCCCTTCGCCCAGCTCCCACCTGGCTAGCTTTATCCAAAAAAACAACACACAAATTGTATTCATTTAAACACGCCTGGCCCATTAGTTCCAGCCTCTTATTGGCTAGCTCTTACATATTGCTTTAACCTATTTCTAATAATGTGTGTAGCACCACGAGGTGGCTTACCAGGGAGGAGCTTAACCTACGTCTGTGTGGAGTGAGAGAATCATGGCAATTGTCTGACTCGGCTTCTTTCTCCCAGCATTCTGTTCTGTTTATTCCGCATACGTAATTTTCTGTCCTATTAAAGGGCCAAGGCAGTCTCTTTATTTAACCAATGAAATTAACACAAAACAGAAGACTCTCCCCCATCATTTCCCCTTTTTCTGTTTAAACAAAAAAGAAAGGCTTTTACTTTAACATAGTAAGATTACATATAACAAAACAGTTATCAAGCAAGAATTACAGTTACAATATTTATATCTATTTTATCTTTTATCACAATTAAGGAAAACTATAACTATAACTAACCATTCTTCAACTCCATCAAATACTCCAGAAGGATATAATATTACCTAAGCAAACAAGAGGTAAGCAACTTCCAAAACTCTAGAAATGACAGAGACATCTCACTGCCTGGACAGTCACCCAAAGTTCTTTTGTATCATTGGGGCATCCATCTTTGCCTACAGGCCCATAGTATCCAGCGACTCTTCCACGAAGCAGGAAATTTCAAAGACAGTTCAGTCACTATCTGCTGTGTCCTGCAGAATGTCTCTTGAATTCTTTTATGAATCAGGAACCCCGAAAGACCATCTCACCTTTAGGCAAGTTCAGCAGTCCTCTCTTTGAGGGTTCTCTATGTTCAGTTTATGCAACAGTCCAGGCAAGAGCAGTTTCTTGCCCAAATGGCTATCAAACTCCATAAGGAGCCTCTTCGATGTCCATCTTCCTCTTGAAGTTAGATTGGTACTGCCAGGAGCAGACGTGTCTCCTTGTCTTGAAAAGTCCTAAGTTATTAAAACATTAAATGCCATGTTCTGTAGTCTTTGAAAGATATGAAGAATGTCTATCTAACTGAAATATATCTCTATATATCTAGAAAATCTGACTAACATGACTACAAATTTGACTATTATAGATGTTTATCCACTAACAACCTATATACATTACATTTTTAAATGAACTACACAATCACAATACCTTAATCAAGATTAGAAATATGCATATACATATAACAAAACTGACCTTAAAATCCATACCAATGCAAATTATTCATATCTATATCATATCCCTCTTTAAATGTAAAAGAACATTTATAAACAATATTTGGGAACATAGGTGCAGTTTTTTCTCTCCAAACTGCTTCCTGCTGAATGGGGACACTGTTATTCAGATCTCTCATGGAGTAATCTGTGTGCCAGGTTCATCTCAGTTGGCAGTTGAGCGAAGTAATTTTTGGAAGGTGTTCACAGCAACCTTTCAGGAGGGAGTGGCCTATCATACCATATTGGGATAAAGCAATCCACAGGGTCTCATCCTCTGTGAAAACAAAAGAAGACCCTCTCCAAAGCATCATATCCTTAGACCCAAATTCTGAAATCATAATACCCTTATATCCATTCTGGTTTAGCCTGGCAGCCCATGTAATGAAATGTCTCTCTGTACTGATGGAGGAATTACTTTTATTTAATAAAGAAACTGCTTCTTTTTTGTTTAAACAGAAAAAGGGGAAATGATGGAGGAATTACTTTCATTTAATAAAGAAACTGCCTTGGCCCATTTATAGGCCAGCCCTTAGGTGGGTGGAGTAAACAGAGAAAATGCTGGGAGAAAAAAGCCAAGTAAAGAGTCGCCATGATTCTCCCACTCCAGACAGACACAGGTTAAGATCTTTCCTGGTAAGCCAGCTCGTGGTACTACACAGAATATTAAAAATGGGTTAGATCAATATGTAAGAGCTAGCCAATAAGAGGCCGGAACTAATGGGCCAGGCAGTGATTAAAAAAATACAGTTTCTGTATAATTATTTTGGGGCATAAGCCATGTGGGCGGCCGGGTGCCGGGGACGCAGCCCCGCCGCCCTTATTACAACACTGTACTTAGCTCCTTCACAGTCAAAAATTTTAAAGAAAACACAATGTACATAATCCAGACTCTCTGTGAATTTTCCATTTTTACGTGGCTTATTTTTCTTTATTTTAATCTATATTTATCTTCACTCTGTCTCTTTAAAGACTTTACCCCCTTTTTTTAAGGGCATTAACTTTATTCTCTTTATATATATTTTTCTCTCTCTCAAGCCTACGTACACTCATCCAACATTGTGATCCATTTAGTGGTCTGAATCTGTCCTATTGTGAATCTGTAAATTTTTTGCTATCCAGGAGAACTTCCTAAAATGCTAAGCACTTCTTAAAAACTTTAGCTTGCGCCACACAAGGGTGCCACATACGGTACCGCCTGTTTCCTGCCCAGTCTAAACCTTAACTGCGCTGTTATTATGGTCATTATGATAGTTTCTGACTAAGATCAGCACAGTTCAGCATGGAGCAGCCACTCCTGCCTGAGAGCCATTTGGTGCCCCTGAGCTGTGCACAGTTTCAGGCATACAGCAAGTCCACATTGGAGCTGCATTCAGCAGTTTAATTCTGAGACTGAGCATGCAGCACAGAAACTCTTTTCATCCAAGTTACAGCCAAATCTGACACGCAGAGCATTGTGCAGCCTGGAAACATATGTCTGTAGGCCACCTGATTAATCAGTCTGCACTGGAAAGGGACAAAGGAGTGAGGAGAAGGAGAAGCTAGAAGTGTTGGGTTCTAAGGAACATCCCTCCCCCAAGACCACCTTTCTCTAAGCTTGCGTATCACCTGGGAGCAAAGAGAACCTGCAACTGTTGGCATGAAACCCCCTTCTTTCCAATTTGTGGGGTTGGGGACTGACAGATTTTCAGTAGATTCTTTGTACCTTCTTCACTGCTGAAGAGAAGGAATGTATTCCTTTTAAAAGTTTCAAGGACTGAAGCCCAGAGGGTAGAGACAACTGATCTTGCTCTGCTCAGTGGGATAAAAACACAGATGGAGGTAGGAGGTCAGTCAGTGAGTACTACCAAATTCTGTAGAAGGCATGAACTATGCAGCCCCAAAGCCTACTAACATATCTAAGGTAGTAGATGTGAAGCAAGACCCAGATAAATTATCTTTTGCTTTCCTGGAACACCCCCTGGATGCTTATTAGTTACACATCCCTAAAGACCCAAAAGACCTGGCAAATCTCAACGTGGTTAATCTAGCCATTGTATTCTGTTGGCCCCTTACATATGTAGAAAGATTCAAAAGATGGATAGGTTTTCAGGAAAGAACAGGTCAAACTATTAGAAATAGTCCAGAAAGTGTTTGACAACAGAGACAGCAAAGATCTTTTGGCAAAGAAGTTGGGCCAGGCCATCATGACTGTACTACAAGCCCAAGCCATTTTCTACCATGTTCATCTTCTTAATAAAAAGAGTAAACATTTACAAAAGAACCAATTCACTTACTAGAAATAAATGGGTCACTCAAAAAAAATGAATGTTCACAATAGTATCTCCTCCAAATCCAAACTAATCCTAGTTATGGAGGATTAGGGAGGTCAAGACTCCTTTGAACTAGACCTCAGGGAGCCTATGATGATCATCACCTTCAGAGGCCAGCCTGTACATTTTCTGGTGGACACAAGGGCTACCCATTTGGTATTACAGGGGCCCTTATAACCTGTTAGCCAAACAAACAATGGAAATACAGGGGATATTATAGAAAATAAATACACCAAAAACCAGATTATTAACCTAGGACAAGGAACTGTGGTTTGTTCTTTTATCATTATTGCTGAATGTTCCTATCCTTTACTAAAGTGGGATTTCTTGAACAAGCTTCAAGATGCAGATCTCAGGAGACACTACTATGGTGCAATTGGAAGGATTTGCTAAGGTTTTTAACTATAACCTGCCCAATAAGCACAGGTTTTTAACTATGACCTGCCCAATAAGTACAGAATAACTATGCCTCCAAAATCCAACCTATTTCCCAGAAGAGAAATGGAAAAAGTTGTCAAAATAGGAATCTTCCTGATTTGGCCACACAGGTGCCACCTGTCACAGCGCAACTAACTTCTGTGACTTTGCCCATTTTCATAAGCAGTTCCTCATCAGAAGCCAGGGAAAGAAATAAGGTTCTCATCAAGTTTGCCTCCTTGAAGCAAGCACACTTACTCCTTGAAAGTCAGTCTGAAATATCTCCTTGTTTCCTATCCAAAAGCCTGAAACTCAAGACTATAGACCAATGTGAGAGTTGAGGGAAGTGAAGATATGAGTAGGAATCTTTCACCCGAATGTTCCAAATTCCTACTCTCAATCTATTACAATCTATTACAACCAGAATATACTATTTGCACTGTATTAGATTTAAAAGATTCTTTCTTCCTCATCCCCCTAAAAGAGTTCCCAGCAGGCATCCAAGCATGAAAAAAAGTTGCATAAGGAGAAATAATGAAAATCTAGGTCAGACAGACTTAGTAAAGTCTGTCTTTTACAGAAGCCCAGTAAAAGGCAATTTATTCCTAATAATATTTAAGCTCAGTATAATTTGAAATAAAGTTTCCTTGTATAATACAATTCCCATTGCTCAATGAAGCATATTTATACCTAAATTCAACTCAGGGTATATGTTATTTCTTCTAAGAATGTGGGTTGTAGAGATATGCCTCTTGTGCTAGTTTAAGGGCCTAAGAGAATGGCCTGATCTCAGCCATACAGATAGCAGAAAGGTCATTTGATCTATTACACACCTCTGGTCCCAGTAATGGGATCTTGGAGAATCCTCTGGCTATGAGAGTCATTTAGATTATTATCCACTATTGGTCATGGCTGTAGGACCTTGATATGAGCTGGCCTAACAGATAACACAGATCACCAATTTGATAATCACCTCCAATTCTCAGCTTTCTGAATGGAAGAACTGTTTTAAATCTTTCCCTTTGGAAAAATGATTCTGTATGCTTGACATTCTTGGTTTCTCTGGTGATCTGTGGGCTCAGGTGTCTTTTTGTTTTGCTATCAACCTCCTGTCAAAATTGTCAGTCTATCTTTGCATTTGAATGGCCCTATCCTGAATATGGGATATTGGACAACTAACTTGGACCAGATTGACTCAAACATTCCAAATTCTTGCACCATCTTCAATGAAGCACTCAACCAGGATTTAAGTTTATTCCACAGGAACTACCCTGAAGTAACCTTGCTTCATTATCTCAGTGATTTATTATTTGTCATTAAAGATAAGGAGAACTGTTTAAGATCTACTTAAGGTCTTTTGGAAACTGTAGGCCAGTTAGGCTATAGAGTTTCTAAAAATAAATCACAAATTTGCTTTCTACAGGTTACCTACATGGGATATGAAGTAATAAAACGTGAACAACTGTCCCAGGCCAACATAGTGACTGTAATGCAAATTCAGTCGCACCCACCAAGAAATATGTTAGAGAGTTCCTAGAAGCTGTTGGATATTCTGTCTTTGGATACCTGGGTTTGCTGAAATTACCAAACCCTTATATTCTGCTATACCCTTTGGAATGCACAGAGTAAAAGGGAAGGGAGAGGAAGGGAGGGGAGCAGAGAAAGATGTAGAGCTCAATAAAAATCAATTTAAAAAAATAATGGACTTAAAAAATATTCCACTATAATCTAGGAAACTGAATCAGAAGTCCCCATCAGCCCTCTCCTTTCCTTGGGGAGTCAACAGGACAACTGCATACCTGTGGTTTCTTTCTGTGTTTGGGCTGGGAAGGTGCAGAGGATATGCTGTCTTCAGAATCGCTGAGACCACTGGCTCTAGAATGTTCTGAAACAGGATTTTGTTAAGAGATGAATATAAAACACTCTGGTCAGGAAGTTCTCTGTGCATCTTACAATATATGCTCACTCCAAGAAGGTCAAAACCTCCCAAACAATATCTAATTACTGTTTGCCATAAAAGCTGAATCCATTTGACTTATGCTTTTTTCTATTGTAGACAATTTGCAGATTCAAAAGCAGCTTTTTCATTTTGAGAGGGAAAAAAATATGTCACCCAGAAGCAGTAGGGAGTAGTCCTGCTCTTGAGTTTTAATTAATGTGTGGCTAAGTGTCAACTTTCTCAATCTGCCTTGATTTCAGTACAACTGGCCAGACTCCACAGTGGGCGATCAACTCTATCTTAGCAGGGCAGATTTTGCCCTGGGAACCTGTGAACCTAGTTTTTTGTGTTGTCCAGAAGATGTCCCTGGCTTGCAAGAGGACTTGTCGAGCAGGTTCTGTGGTGAGATCACTGCCAGCTCAGTTTTATTGGGCTTGGTTGGGAACAGTCAAGAAATAAATCATCTGACTTTGAGTATCTGAAGTTATTTTTCCTATTTTCTCTTCCAAATTTCATCTACTAACTCTCTGGTGGATGAAATCTTCATTCACAACTTTATTGATTACTTCACCAAATATTTATTGAATACTGGCAATGCTTCAGGAACTGACCTGACACTAGACACCTTGATGGGCATATAACAAATATTTATGAATATTCATGAAAATGTTATAATTCAGTGATATCAGCAGTTCACACCACTACTTCCATCTTTAAAAAGCAAAAAGTGCATAACTGCTTTTGGAAGGGGCTGGCAGATAATGGCCTTAGAGCTGCCAGAATATCACATAACACATGATACTGGTCCACACCTCACCAGCAGTTCATCTCCCCCCGTACCCAAGCTCCACATTGCCCACCCTGGCCACCCAAAGTAGGACTACCAGGGCATAGATTCAACAGGCCTCTGTCTTTGTTCAAGTACTCAGACTTAGCAGCAAGGTGAGTGTGATATAAATCATGGCCTTCTTCCACTGGAGAAAGTTTAGAAAAGGTCTTTGAATCTTCTCCACCAAAGCTCTGATGTTTCTCCAAGAGTGACTTGAATTCTGACTTTTTCTTTTACATAAGCATACAAGAATGATAATGTTTAAACTCTCCAATTCTGTCCATAAAATGCATGATTTGGTAACATACTGCCACAGCTATGTGTACAGACTTGGGAATCTGTTTACAATGGTGTTTTATGATACTCCTTGTAATATGCTATCATTTTGATGCAACTGCAATACTTTTAAATAAGAATTGTAATTCTGCTTTTTTAATTAAAGACTTTAATTTTTCATTATAATTGTAAAGGACTATAAAGTTCATATTTTTATTTTGGAACTTTACTTTTTTAAAGCTTTTATAGTGTTGTCTGTGTTGTGCAGGGGCATTGGCTAAATTTTGTTCTTATTGTTTAAAGCAATTGAAAGTTTGTGTTCTCTATGAATTTTAAGCACCTGGACAGTCTGTCTCCTGTTCTTAGGACCCCCACCCCACACATAACAGAAAGAAAGCATTGATATTGATGAATGGAGTATGAATTACTTTAAGGTTTTTACACAGTTACTGAAAATGTCCAACAGGAATGATAAGAAGACACGAAACACAAACAAACCCACTTAGGAGTTTATTAAAAGAGATTGTGCTCACAGGGCCTGAGGAAACGGTGTGGAAAGAAAGAGAGAGCATAGAGATGGTGCATCCAGCTTTTAAAAGCCTCCTAGCACATGCGCAGGAGGGGAAAGATGTGCCTACATCAGACGCTGATGACAGGCAACGTTAAGCCTTGCACCTGTGTACAGGGGCTTTGCGTGAGCACGTCAGATGCTGATGATGCAGATGGTGGGGTGACCCACACATGCACATACAGGGGGTTAGTTCAGTCGTGGGTGGAGGTAACCACGCAAGCACACACATGGGTCAAGCGGGTCCTGTTCTCAAGGATCCGCCTATATGTGCCTGCTTTAGAACCTGGAAGTGCAGGCTTATGGGTGGCTAAAAGAATTACATTTCACCCTTTCGTTTATTATAAAAATTTTGGGGGATGAGGATCTTAATGGGAATTGGGCACAGCAAGGTCTGTCATAACTGCTTCATGCTGACTTTGTGGGCGTCGAAGAGTTTGGGATGTCTGACCACGTCCTGGGGTGGCTGATTAAGACTGTATGTATTTCCAGACTCCGAGGAACTGGGTCATCTGGCAGCTTGGACCCCACAAGGTGCTGGAAAGACAAAAATTACATTTGGGAGGAAAAAAAATTAGATCCTAGTGATTAATAGAGGGGAGGTTTAAGATGGAAGATAGAGGGGAGGGAAGGGGTTCCTGAGTGATTGATAGAGGAGACGTTTAAGATGGAAGATAGAAGGTGGGAGTTTAGGGGTTCCCGAGACCAGTAATGACAAAGAAAGAATTAAATGATACTTATTCCGGGCAAGTCTAGTCCATTTAGGTGGGTCAAACTGGCTCCCTGGAGCTTATAAAAATGTTTTGAAAGAAATAAACTTTAGACATATTAACAGTGTATAATTATAATCATAACAATAGAGTGCATCATGGTATTACCTCAACATCCATGAGACCCTGCTACAGTCAGTGACGAGCTTGTTATGTTAACGTTTGTTTTGTAAGACTTTTTTGAAGTTTGGGGCTACAAATTTATTATTGTTTATTACCACCTGGGCTTATGACAGTCCTTGTACTTCTGGTTCTATGTTTGATGATGGTTCCTGTAATAATAGCTGAGTGGTTATTTGGAATTTAAGCATGGCATTGGAGGTATATGGAGAAGTTGTATATAGGAAAAAGAGGAGAAGGGAGGGTATATAGGCACAAGAGAGTTGAATAAGGATGGGGCCTTTATTTTTTTTTTAACTGGAGCAAGAGAGGCTGATCTTGGTGTCCTCTGGAACCTAAGGGAACAGGGTCCTGTCTGAGTTATTGTGTATTAGGGGTCATCTTGAGCTGGAGGAGTAAATGGTTTAAGATGTGACAGGTGAATCCAATGAGGAATTCCCTCAAGTTGGCAGCTGTGGGAGTCAAAAGAATTACTCTGAGGGGACCCTGCCATTTAAGGGAAAAGGTAAGGGATGTTGACCTGGGGGACAACCTGATCTCCTATTTTAATCATTGGTGGGCATGGGTTAGCACATGGTTGAGGTAATGAGTAAAATCCCATAATAGGGAGCACAAATGAGATAGCAGGGGAGTAAGCAGGTAATTAGGAAAGGGAGAAGTTTTAGGTGAGAGGCCAGGGGTTAAAACTGGCCACCCATACATAATTCAAAGGGCGAGATGAAAAGGGGACTATTGGGAAGGGCCCTAAGTTTAAGGAGGGCCAGAGGCAAGAGTTTTACCCAGTTGAGGTGAAGTTCCTGTGACATTTTAACAAGAACATTTTTAAGGGACATTTTAAGTTCATTCTACCTTCCCTGAAGACTGAGGGTGGTATGGGATATGAATATGCCAAGAGATGTTAAGAGCCTTAGACAAGTTTTGAGAAATCTGGGAAGTGAACTCAGGGCCATTATCTGATGGAAGAGAGGTTGGGATTCCAAACTGGGGGATGATTTCTCGGAGAAAAACATCAGAAACTGTCTGGCCCCTCTTATTAGTGGTGGAAAATGCTTCAGTCCACCCAGACATGTATCCACCAAAACCAGGAGATATTTAACTCTTTTGACTGTGGGCATATGAGTAAAATCCAGCTGCCAGTCATTTCCTGGAAGGGAGCCTCTGGCCTGGTGGGTGGAAAAAGGAAAGCTACAGTATTTGGTCTTGGGATCTGACTTTTGACAAATTTGACAAGAGGCAGTAAAAGTTTTTAGGAAATTTATGTCCTCAAGCGAGGCGGTGGGGGGGGGGGTTGAGTTGAGCCTTAAAATAAAGTAGAGCTTTGTTATTAGGATGAAAGAGCTGATGTAGGTAGGACAGAATTTGTTGGGTGTCAGGGGGTGTCTGTGAGAGTGTGGACTGTACTGTATGAATCCCCTGAAGTGACTGAGGTAGGTTTGGGCTTTGGAATGCTGCTGTTTTAGCTGCTCAGTCAGCTCAATTATTTATTTCCCTTGGAAATAATGGAACTGTCGGTCTGATGAGACTAACAGTGAATAATTCCTATAACTTTGGGGAGATGTGAGGCTTTTAACAGGTCCATAATGTAACCTGAATTAGTTATGGATCCTCCTTTTGTTGTTAGAAGCCCATTCTCCTTCCAGATGGCCACATGGGACAAGAGGATATGAAAGGCACATTTGGAGTCTGCATAAACATTTAAAGATTGTCCCTTTGCTAACTGAAAGGCACAGGTAAGAGCTATCAACTCAGTCTGTTGATTAGTGGTATGGGCAGGGAGTATCTGTGCCTCCACTATCTCAGTATCTAATACTACGGCATAGCCTGCTCTATGGGTCCCATCACATAAAAAGAGCTGCCATCTGTATACCAGGTATAAGTGGCCTGGGACAGTTTGCTCTCCTGTATATGTGAGGGGTAGAGCAGTAGATCCTCTAATATCTCTATGCAGGAATGAGATGGGGGATCATTAACATTAGGTTGAGGTAGGAGATTTGAGATATTAAGGGGTGGACAGCATTGGAAAGTGAGTGTGGCATCTTCTACTAGTGCCACCTGGAGGGAAAGAACTCGGGAAGGGGGTAGGGTTTGTAAGCCTTTGTAAGTTAAGAGGTGGGACAGATTATGGTGAGAGAAGACAGTGGTGGGTGAACGAAAGGTTAGTTTTTTTGACTCACAAATAAGAAGCACGGCAGCCGCTAAGGTACGTATGCAGGGTGTCCAGCGGAGTGGTGAGGTCCATCTTCTTTGACAGGTATGCTACAGATGCAAAAGAAGGTCCCAGTTGATGTCCTAAAACCTCCTTCTCTGCTACATAAAGAGAAAAGGGGCAAGTTAAAGCTAAAAGATGAAGAGTTGGAGCCCTGGATAAGGGCCTGCTGAAGTCTCTGGAAGGGTTTAGTAACAGTATGGGGAAGGGGCTCATGCAGAGATCTGAGAGCTACCTCATATAAGGGGCAGGAGAGGAGAGAAAAAGACGGGATCCAGGAACTCAGGAAGCCAGTCACTCCTAGGAATGATAAAACCTCTTCTTTGGTGGAAGGAACTGCAAGAGATTGAATTAGTTTTTTTCTGTCTAGAGTGATAGCCTTTTGTGTTGAAATTCTAATTAATCTTAAATAAACGACCTGAGTGGTAGACAGTTGAGCCTTAGAAGGTGAGATGCTATAGCCCCTTTTGGACAGGAAATTTAAAAGGGCAGAGGTATCGGTTTTGCTGATCTCCAATGATGGGCTGCAAAGTAAAATGTCACCCACATACTGTATGAGCTTAGATATAGGGAGAGACAGTGAGAGCAGGACAGAAGCTAAACCCTAGCCAAACAGGTGTCGGCTGTCCCGGAATCCCTAGGGAAGGACAGTCCAGGTGAGTTGTGTGGAGAAATGAATATCAGGATCGGTCCAGGTGAGACGTCTTGAGATTGAGGGCTGAGAGGAATAGAGATAAAAGCATCCTTGAGGTCTAGAACTGAGAAGTGGTAGTTTTGTGGAGGAATATTGGATAGAAGGGTGAGAGGATTAGGGACTACTGGGTGGAGAGGGACCACTGCAGACTTAATGAGCCAGAGGTCTTGAACCAGATGATAGGTTCCATTCGATTTTTTAACAGCAAGGATAGGGGTGTTAAAGGAGAAGAGGTGGGGCAAAGTAGCTTTTTCCTTAAAAGGTCAGAAATATTAGGCTTAAGTCCCTTAAGGCTCTGGAGAGAGAGAGGGAACTGAGCTTGGGTAATGTTTTTAGTAGGGTCCTGTAATTGGATAACAATTGGGGAATGGTGTTCAGCAACAGAGGGATTTGGGGTGTCCCAGACTTGGGGGTCTACCTGGGAGGCTGGTAGAAGAAAAGACACATTAGGGTCAGAAGGTTGAGGAGCTAGGAGAAGGAGGAGTGGAGCTGCTAGTGAGTTTGGGGTAAGGTAAAGGGGAGGAGAGAAAAAAAATGGAGGCTACTACCTTTGTTTAAAAAATTCCTTCCCCTAAAATTATACAATGGAAGAAAGAAAGGATCTTCAAAAAATGGTGCTGGCATAACTGGATTTCAACATGGAAAAGAATGAAATTAGATCCATATCTATCACCATGCACAAAACTCAAGTCCAAGGATGAAAGACCTCAATATCAATCTGACCATACTGAACCTGATAGAAGAGAAAGTGGGAAGTAGTCTGCAACACGTGGGCACAGGAGACCACTTCCTACGTATAAACCCAATAGCACAGACAGTGCTATTGTAAGAGCAACAATGAATAAATAAGACCTCCTGAAACTGAGAAGCTTCTGTAATGCAAAGGACACTGTCATTAAGACAAAAAGGCAACCTACTGAATGGGAGAAGATCTTCACCAATCCTGAATCAGACAAAGGTCTGATCTTCAAAATATACAAAAACTCAAGAAACTAGACATTAAAACTCTAAATTAACCCAATTAAAAAATGGGGTACTGAACTGAACAGAGAATTCTCAACAGAAGAAGTTCAAATGGCCAAAAGACACTTAAGGTCATGCTCAACCTCCTTAGAGATCAGGGAAATGCAAATCAAAACAACTTTGAGATACCATCTTACACCTGTCAGAATGGCTAAAATCAAAAACATCAATGATAACCTATGCTGGAGGGGTTGTGGAGTAAGGTGTACACTCCTCCATTGCTGGTGGGAATACAAGCTTGTGCAACCACTTTGGAAATCAGTGTGGTGGTTTCTCAGGAAACTGGGAGTCAACCTACCTCAGGATTTAGCAATTCCACTCTTGGGAATATACCCAAGAGATGCCCAATCATACTACAAAAGCATTTGTTCAACTATGTTCATAGCAGCACTATTTGTAATAGCCAGAATCTGGAAACAACCTAGGTGCCCCTCAATAGAAGAATGAATAAAGAAGGTGTGGCACATATACACTTTAGCATTCTACTCAGTGGTAAAAAAACGATGACATCTTGAATTTTGCATGCAAATGGATGGAAATAGAAAACACTATCCTGAGTGAGATAACCCATACCCAAAATGAGGAATATGGTATGTACTCACTCATAAGTGGATTCTAGCCATAAACAAAGGACATTGAGCATATGGTTCATGATCCTAGAGAAGCTAAATAAGAAGGTGAACCCAAAGAAAAATGTATAGTTATCCTCCTGGATATTGGAAGTAGACAAGATCGCCGGGCAAAAGTTGGGAGCAGGTGGGGGGTGGGGGTGGGGTTAGGGGAAGGGGAGATGGGGAGAGAGAAAAGAGAAGGGGAGGATTGGGGAGAGCTTGGGGGAATGGGATAATTGAGATGGAGGAAGGGTGGGTATGGGAGTAAGGAAGAAGATATCTTAACTAAGGGAGCCATTTTAGGGTTGGCAAGAGTCTTGGCTCTAGAGGGGTTCCCAGGTGTCCAAGGATATGTCCCCAGCTAGGTCCCTAGCTAAGATCCCACCTGGAGTATTATAATCCCAGTGCATCTTTTGCTCTGGGACCGCCTCTGCCCCGATAGGGTGGGAGACAAGGGTTTGGTTAATTTCATCTGCATGTTGCCTGGCCTGCTCCCAAACTCGCCTGTACTCTTCAGGAAGTAGGAGGTGTGGGTAGAAGCTGAGGGAACGGGCTAGCTTCCTGAGGTCGAAAAGGCAGACGTTCATTAGTTGGGTCCAGAGCAGAAGTAGAGGGTTCTTCAGGAGCAGATGGCATAGCTAGAAACATGTGAGCAGGTGAACAGTTTACAAGGACAGAGGGATTAGACTTAGAGCTTAAGTAGAAAAAGGACTGAATATAGGGAATCTCCTTCCATCTGCCTGTGGGCTGGCAGAATTTAGACAATTCCTGTAAAATGTCGGGGTTAAAGGTGCCATTAGGCGTCCATTTTAAATTTCCCTCTAAATTGTACCGGGGCAAGTTTTTAGAACGAAGATGGATAAGTGTGGAGGTCTATAAGTAGGGCATTAAGGCCTGAGGTTTTAGGGCCTCTAAAAGGCACCCCTGTGGGGAGGCTGGATTGATAGGCTTGGTAGGTTTGCTTCCCATGGTCAAGGTCATGAAAACCTGTGAAATGGCAGCACCTCAAGGCCTGTAATGGGAACGTCTCCCCATATAGGCAGGGTGCAAATCAGCACAAACACCAAGAACCCATGACCAAGTGTCCTCTGACCGCAGGTGGGGTGTTATGGCCTGGCTGGATCTGGTCAGGTGACTCAGAAACCAGAGATCAGAGGCTGCTCCCAGTGGCCTTTTACAGTGAGGGAAGAAAAAGAAAAGGGAAGAAATGAAAAAAAAAATGAAGACCTAAGGGAACCTGGGCCCTCAGTCATGGGTGGGTTGGCCCCGGGATGTCCCAAACATAAGCTTAACTAAGGGAAGCAAACCTCACTTGAATGCCAGTGAAGGGAACAACTGAGGCCTTGAAGACCATGGTTGGAGGCAGCCCCCCCCCTCTAAGAACTCCAGAAGGTTTCCAGGAGCTCAATGGTCAATTCCTCGGGTTCAAAGAAACAGTTAAGCTGGCCAGAATGGGAACATTCACCATTAGAAGCCAGTTTTGTTTGGAGGGGCCGCACTCAGGCATATGGAACACGTGGGTTGTTTTCAAGAAAATCCCTGGTTGTGATTCCAGTCCCAGGAGTCTGGGGCAGGTCCCAGCCACAGGGCAGAGGCCTGGGGCTGGAAATTCAGGCCCCGGGATAGGGGTGTGGGGTGGGCGAATCTCTCGAGTCTCGACACCAGATGAAAATGTCCGGCTGGAATGAGAAGACGCAAGATCAAATGAACCCACTTAGGAGTTTATTGGAAGAGATTGTGCTCACGGGGCCCAAGGAAATGGTGTGGAAAAAAAGAGAGAGCATAAAGATGGCGCATCCAGCTTTTAAAGACCTCCTAGCACATGCACACGAGGGGAAAGACATGCCTACATCAGACGCTGATGACGGGTGACGTTACGTCTTGCACCTGTGTACAGGGGCTTTGCGTGAGTGAGCATGTCAGATGCTGATGATGCAGATGGCAGGTGACCCACACATGTGCACACAGGGGGTTAGTTGAGTCACAGGTGGAGGTAATCACGCATGCATGCACATGGATCAAGCGGGCCCTGTTTTCAAGGATCTGCCTACATGCGCCTGCTTTAGAACCCGGAAGTGCAGTCTTACGGATGGCTAAAAGAATTACAGTTATTGTCTTTATATCTTTTCTTTATCAAGAATGGTATGAATAAGAGAACTGCTTTGATTGGAGAATTATGTTTACCACCTGTGTAGTTCTTGATTGTCTACAAATCTGTTGATGTTTAGATGTTGAGCACATATTAGTGTACTGATCCAGATGAAGCCTGCATTTGCCTTCAAAAATATATAGTCTGGTAAGTGAGAGATTTACCCCTTTTAAGATGTGATCCTACTTCTCCTCTCCTTAGATGGTAAAAACTGCTATTTATGCTTTCTTTCACTGTCGCAGACATCAGGATTCATGTCTCCTACTCAGGTCCTTTGCACTATTTGCAGCTGCGTGTGTTGCTATGATTCTGGGCATGTGTGATTATTTTGAACTTAGTTGAGTTTGTTTGATAATAGAAATAATATTATTGAATTTCTAGATTGATGTTCTGGTTGATAGTATTTTCAAATAAAAGACATTACTATTAAAAAGAAGAAGCAGAAGCAGAAGCAGAAGCAGAAGCAGAAGCAGAAGCAGAAGCAGAAGAAGAAGAAGAAGAAGAAGAAGAAGAAGAAGAAGAAGAACAAGAACAAGAACAACAACAACAACAACAACAACAACAAGAAGGGGGAGGAGGAGGAGGAGGAGGAGGAAGAGGAGACTGGACCCAGTCAGCAGGTGAGTTTCCAGCACATAGGATGTTCCAATACCCCTTTATGGTAAAAGTCTTGGAGAGATCAGGGATACAAGGAACATATCTAAACATAATAAAAGCAATATCAGGAAGCCGACGGTCAACATCAAATTAAATGGAGAGAAACTCAAAGCATTTCCATTAAAATCAGGAAGAAAACAAGGCTATCCATCATCTCCACATCTATTCAAAATCATTCTTGAGGTTCTAGCTAGAGCAATAAGACAATAAAAGGAGATCAAGGGGATTCAAATTGGAAAGTCAAACTTTCATTATTTGTAGATGATATGGTAGTATACATAACTGACCTCAAAAATTCTACTAGGGAACTCCTTCTGATAGATACCTTCAGTACTGTAACAGGATACAAGAGCAACTCAAAAAAAGTCAGTAGCCCTAAGATATACAAATGATTAAGAAGCTGAGAAAGAAATCAGAGAAACATACAATAGCCACAAATAATATTGAATGTCTTGAGGTAACACTAACCAAAGAAATAAAAGACATGTTTGACAAGAACTTTAAGTCTTTGTAGAAAGAAATTGAAGAAGACATGAGAAAGTGGAAAGATCTCCAATGCTCTTGGATAGGAAGGATAAACATAATATAAATGGCAGTCCTTCCAAAAGCAATCTATAGATTCAATGCAATCCCCATTAAAATCCCAACACAATTTATCACAGATCTTGAAAAAATACTCAACTTCATATAGAAAAACAAGAATCCAGGAAAGGCAAAACAATCCTATACAATAAAGAATGTCACCATCCCTGACATCAAGCTCTACTATAGAGCTACAGTAATCAAAAAAGCTTGGTATTGGCATAAAAACATAGAGGTTGACCAATGGAATCAAATTGAAGACCCATATATTAATCCACAGACCTATGAACACCTGATTTTTGACAAAGAAGCTAAAATTATACAATGGGAAAAAAAAGCATCTTCAAAGAATGGTGCTGGCATAACTGGATGTCAACCTGTAGAAGAATGAAAATAGATCCATATCTATCTGCATGCACAAAACTCAAGTCCAAATGGATTAAAGACCTCATTATAACTCCAACCACACTGAACCTGATAGAAGAGAAAGTGGGAAGTAGTCTGCAACACATGGGCACAGGAGACCACTTCCTAAATATAACCCCAGTAGTACAGACACTGAGAGCAAAAATAAATAAATGGGACTTCCTGAAACAGAGAAGCTTCTATAAAGCAAATGACACAGTCAATAAGACAAAAAAGAAGTCTACTGAATGGGAAAATATCTTCACTAACCCTACAGAGGACTGATTCCCAAAAAATACAAAGAACCCAGACCAAGAAAGATGAACATGGTATGTACTCTCTCATAAGTGGATACTAGCTGTAAAACAAAGGATACTGAGCCTATAGTTCATGATCCTAAAGAATCTAAGTAACAAGGTAAACCCTAAGAATAGCATACATAGATCCACCTGGAAACGGGAAACAGTCATAATTGCTTGACAAAACTGGGACCATGGGCATGGTGGTAGAAGGGAGGACAGAAGGGGAAGAAGAGGGGAGAAGAGAAGTGGATAGGAGAACTTGAAGGAACAGGATAGTCGAGATGGAGGAAAGACACAAACAAGGAAAGATAATTTGATTGAGGGAGCAATAATGGGGATAGCAAGAAACCTTGCACTAGAGAAATTCCCAGGAATCCCCAATGATGAACCCAGCTAAGACCCTAAGCAATAGAGGAGAGGGTGCCTGAACTGGCCTTGCCCTCTTATCAGACTGATGAATATATTAAATATCACCACAGAACCTTCATCCAACAACTGGTGGAAACAGAGGCAGAGATCTGCACTGAATTGGGCTGATCTCCCAAAGTTCAGCTGAAGAGTGGGAGGAATGAGAATATGAGCAAAGAAGTCAAGACCGTGATGGGACACCTATTGAAACAATTTAGCTGAGCTAACAGGAGCTCATCAACTCCAGCCAGACAGGGAAGCAACCATCATAGGTCCAAACTAGCCGCTCTGAATGTGGTGACAGCTGTATGGCTGGGCAGACCACAGGGTCACTGGCAGTGGCACCAGGATTTATCCCCACCTGTACCGGCTGTTTGGAAACCTATTCTCTGTGATAGATATCTTGCTCAGCCTAGATATAATAGGGAGGGCCTTGGACCTTCACAAAGCAATGTGCCTTGCCCTCTCTGAGGAGTGGATGTGGAGTGGGGTTGGGAAGTAGGTAGAGGGAATCAGAAAAGGGAAGGTAGTAAGAACTGAGATTGGTATGTAAAATGAAAAAAAAAGATGTTTGATTTCTTTTTAAAAAAATAAAATAGAGGAAATTAATTTAAAAAAACACATTGACCTTTAGTAAATTCCTGGCAGTCAATACTACCACTCCACTGCCTGATGATGATCCTGTAGAATCCATCCATGACTACCTGGAGATGTTATACATCATGCAGAGTAAGCAATGTGACTTAACAGGTGTTCCTCTCACCACAAGAGATACAGACCTCTTCATGGATGGCAGCAGCTTTATTTAAAAAAGAACCAGCTAAGTTGGTGGTAGTCGTCACTTTCCAGAAGGAGAAAATTTGGTTATAAGCCTTGCCTATGGGCACATCTACCAAGAAAACAAAAATATTTTCTCTGACACAGGCTTTAAGATGGACTGAAGAACAAGAAGTGAATACCTACACAGAAAGCTGATATGCTTTTTCCATAACTTAAGTTCATGGACAAATGACAGATGTATAAACAGAGGGGCTTACTAACATCAGAGGAAGAGACTTTAAAAAAAAAAAAAGCCATGACCGGGTGATAATGGCACACACATTTAATCCTGGCACTCAGGAGGCAGAGGCAGGCAGATCTTTGTGAGTTCAAGGCCAGCTTACTTTACAGAGCTAATACAGGACAGCTAGGACTGTTAAAAAGATAAATCCTGTCACAAAAAAATAAATTAAAAAAAAAACATGAAATTGTCCAATTACTAGCGGTCACCTGCACTGCCAACTTAACTGGCCATAATACACTGTCTAAGAGATCAAAAAGAAAAGCCCCCAATTTCAAAATAGTGACTTTGCAGATCAAGTTGCCAAAGATGATGTTCTCAGGAATTCAAACCCCAGACCATTGAAGAACTATGTGCTGTCCTTCAAGGCCCTGCTCTGCCTTGAAAAAGATGTTCCTGAGTACAATCCAGAAATGGTCAAGTTTTAGTCTAACTTGAGAGCTCAGGAGAGCTGAAACAGATGATGTATATTGTTGGATAATAAAATTTGTATGCCAAAGGTATTGAAAGTACTGGAACAAACCTAGCTAACTGCATTGCCTGGCTCCATGAACTTGTCACCTAAGATCTCAGAACTCACCTCCCCTATGTCTGGCTACCTGGACACTGAGAAAACTTCAGAGCCTTTCAAACTGATGCCTGATGTGCATCAAGGTAAATGCAGAACCCTAGCACAACTGAGTCAAGATACTATACCCTGTGAGTTTTGAGAATTGGACGTTGCTGAAGTCAAGCCAGGGCACTACTACAGGCTAGGTAGAGATCTTTCCATCCTGAATGGAAATGGCCCAGCTGTAGCAAAGAAATTTATAATGGAAATTATTCCGATTCAGCCTCCCCATAGCTTTGTGGTTGACAATGGCCCAGGTTTCATGGCTAAGTTATTTCAATTGCTCTCTAAGACTCTTGGCATAAACTGGAAACCCCACTGTATATATGTATCATCCTCAGAACTCAGGAAAGGTAGAAAAGTTGGACAGGATTTTAAAAGAGATTTTTAACTAAATATACTCTTGAGATAGGTGGTAACTTGATTGATCTCTTGCCATATGACTTTTGGGGGGTCTGTTGTACTTCCTACTGAGAAAAGTTCACCCCATATAGAACAGTCAATGCCAACCTAATAATACCTCTAATATTACCGCAGTTACATATCTAACTGTTATAAGACTGCTCCACTCAAATCTCTGAGTCCTTATAAGGTTGTCATTTAATCTTAGATAAAATTTTCCTTCAGATTCAGGCTGCTCAACATGTTGGGTACCACCCACCTGACCACCCATTCTAGTCCAGAGACACTATTGGTCTGACATCATTATTCTCTGGAAAGCTACTGCAGTTAAGATGCTGGTATTCCTGCCTATATTAACTCAAACCTCAAGAATGTACCCTAGGAACACAAAGAATAGAAGCCCAGCCCCCAGAGGTAGAAAGTGACCAAAAAACAACAATTAAAAATCAAACTGTCTACGGTTTAATTCTTTAACATAACTCTAAGCATCATGTTCTTCCTGTTGGACTCTATACTATGATTGCTCTATGTCTAAGAGTTTTATAATCTTATTTTCAACCTATGCAAATAGAACCTAAATACATCTTTACGGGGGAAATATAAGGCACTCCTACGATAGAAAACACACTGATATGTCCTTATCATACAAAGACTGCTTTTTGTCCATGAGTGCTCATAGTTTTGACAAAAGACGGGGAACAAAGAGTCTTAGGGAGATGGATGGAGGACACTCGGGTGAATTAATCTAGCTGAACAGTCCCGGTGTAATATTACAGACTTCAGTATAATCAAATATTCTTCAAAAGGTTCTGATAATGAAAATAATAGGTGTAGTAAACTAATAAAGGAAAGGTAAGATTTGTTAATCACTTCAATTGAACTTAACGTACCCATAGTTACCCTTTTCGTAACTACACTATTAGTAACAAAGGACAACTCTGGGTATGTTAGAAGTCGTAACCTCTGAGTCCATCTAGCATTAGAAAGCCAACAAGGAAACTCCTCTGTGTCAGAGGAGATCCTTCTATTCCTGGGATCTTAAAAAGAAATTCTTATGGAATAAAAGTTTCCAATGAAAATTATACAAGGATATCGGAGGGGGGCAAATGGAACGTGCCCCCACTAACATTTTTAAATCTGTAGTTGATATTCCTACTAATAATTTCTTTTTCCTCTTCTGCCTGTGTTTCAATGGCACTAATGCTTCTTATTGTAATTCCACTTTTCAGCACACCTCCCTTGGGTAAAGGTTGTCCTTAGAATGGACTTTTTCTGTAAAAACAATTCTTATTCTGATCTCCTTGCAGGGTTTATGTAGGATAGAATATGTTAAATAGCTATTTTACTTGACAACTATTTACAATCAGTTAAATATGTTAAATAGCTATTTTACTTGACAACTATTTACAATCAATTATTAGAATCACTACAGCTTGATATATGAGGTCCTTCTGTATTTGTGTTACTTTCATTGGTTGAATAAAGAAACTGCCTTAGCCTTTTGATAGGGAAGAAACTTAGGTAGGTGGAAAAGACAGAACTGGATGCTGGGAGGATGAAGGCAGGAAGAGAGAGCTGCCATGGAGTTGCCAGAGTCAGACATGCTGAGTCTTTCCTGGTAAGCCACGACCTCGTGGTGACATACAGATTATTAGAAATGGATTGAATGAAGATGTGAGAGTTAGCCAATAAGAGGCTAGGACTAATGGGCCAGGCAGTGTTATAATTAATACAATTTCTGTGTGATTATTTCAGGGGTTAAGCTAGCTGGTGGCAGGATGCAGCCCGCTCCTCCTTACTACAGATTGGCACCTCAACGTGGTTCACTAACTCCATGTAAAACCTGAGAGGGCTTGAAAAGTCATTCTAGACACATAGGAAAAAAAAAAAACAAAACAAAACAGAGTTTAACACCACCTTTTGCTGTTTGCTGGCACGGTGCCACAGAGAAATTTTCCCAACTCAGTAATAGCAGCAGAAAAAAAGTTGTGCCATTTTAAAATGCGGCTTCCTGGGCTGTGCTGCCAGTACAAACACCAGCTATTAAGCATTTAAATGGCATTTGTGAGCCCGGATGTTTTTGTGCCCACTTGGAGTCAGGAACAAAATACCTGAGACCATGCCTATGGCTTGGTGTTTCCTGCCTGGGCAAGTGGTGGGATCAGGTCTACTAGCCGTGCACAAGCAGGAGAGCATGGCGGATTCCTGCTGACATACACAGAGATGTTTTCAGGCTGCACAGTGCTCAAATGGTAGATTTGGCTGTAACTCAGAAAGAAAGAATTTATGTGCCATATGCTCAGTCTCAGAGTTAAAATGCTGAGTATGGCTCCTACCTGGCAGCATCAGAGCTAACATAAATGGTACATCCACCATCTTGAAATTGGAGAGAGGTGGAGCCAACATCCAGAGCAGCTGCATTTTAAAAAACTCTTCAAGACAGGAGAGAATTAAAGGCAATGCAATAGGACAGATTCAGACATAAGCGACTTCTAAATGGGTCACAATGTTGAATAAATGTACAAAGGCTTGAAAGCTAAAAGATAAAGATTATAGAAACTCATAATGCTTTAAAAAAGGGTAAAGTCTTTAAAGACGCAGAGTACAGATAGTCATAGATTAAAAGAAGTAAAGAGAAATAAGCCACACAAAAATGGAAAATTCACAGAGAGTCTGGAATATATGTATTATCGTGTTTTCTTTAAATTTTTTGACTGTGAAGAAGCTAAGTACAGAGAGACATTTCATTATTTGGGCTGCCAAGCTAATCAGAATGAATATTATAAAGGTACTATGACTTCAGAATTTGGGTCTAAGGATATGGTGCTTTGGAAAAGAGGTTCATCTTTTTTTTTCACAGAGGATGAGACCCTGTGAATTTCTTCTAGACCAATATGGTATGATAGACCATGCCCTCCTGAAAGGTTGCTGTGAAAACCCTCAAAAAATTACTTCACTCAACTGCCAACTGAGATGAACCTAGCAGACAGGTTATACCATGAAAGAGCTGAATAACAGCGCCCCTATACAGCAGGAAGCAGTTTGGAGAGAAAAAAAGTGTGCCCATATTCCCAAATATTGTTTATAAATGTTCTTTTACATTTAAAGGAGGATATGATATAGATATAAATAATTTGCATTGGTATAATCTTGGTTTATTGATATAAATTTGTCAATCTTGTTTTATGTATATGTTTTTCTGCTCTTGATTAAGGAATTGTGATTGTGTAGTTCCTTTAAAAATGTAATGTATAATTAGGAAATATAGGTTGTTTATGGATAATCATCAATAATAGTCAAACTTGTAGTCATGTTAGTTAGATTTTCTAGATATATAGAGATATATTTCAGTTAGATAGGCATTCTTCATATCTTTCAAAGACTACAGAATATGGCATTTAAAATGTTTTAATAACTTAGGGCTTTTCATGATAATGAGACATGTCTGCTCCTGGCAGCACCAGCTACTTCAAGAGGAAGATGGGCAATCAAGAGGCTCCTTATGGAGTTGGTTAGCCATTTGGGCAAGAAACTGCTCTTGTCTAAACTGCTTAAATGGACACAAAGAACCCACAGAGAGAGGACTGCTGAACTTGCCTAAAGGTGAGATGATCCTTTGGGGTTCCTGATTCATAAAAGAGTCTGTGAGACATTCTGCAGGATACAAAATAAAATGACTGAACTGTCTTTAAAATTTCCTGCTTCATGGAAAAGTCTGCTGGATACTATGGGCCTGTAGGCTGGAGATGGATGCCCCAACAGTACAAAAGAACTTTGGGTGACTGTACAGGCAGCAAGATGTCTCTGTCATTTCTAGAGTTTCAGAAGTTGCTTCTTCTTGTTTATTTAGGTAATATTATATCCTTCTGGAGTCTTTGATGGAGTTGAAGAATGGTTAGTTATAGTTATAGTTTTCCTTTGTTATGATAAATTATAAAATAGATATAAATATTGTAACTGTAACTTGCTTGATAACTGTATTGTTATATGTAATTTTACTATCTTAAAATGAAAGCATTTCTTTTTTGTTTAAACAGAAAAGGGGAAATGATGTAGGAGGTCCTTCTGTATTTGTGTTACTTTCATTGGTTGAATATAGAAACTGCCTTGAGCTTTTGATAGGGCAGAAACTTAGGTAGGTGGGAAAGACAGAACTGGATGCTGGGAGGATGAAGGCAGGAAGAGAGAGTTGCCACGGAGTCACCAGAGTCAGATATGCTGAATCTTTCCCGGTAAGCCACAACCTCGTGATGACATACAGATTATTAGAAATGAGTTGAATCAAGACGTGAGAGTTAGCCAATAAGAGCCTAGAACTAATGGACCAGGTAGTGTTTTAATTAATACAATTTCTGTGTGGTTATTTCAGGAGTTAAGCTAGCCGGGTGGGATGCAGCCTGCTCCTCCTTACTACAAGAGCTCTTTTTGAAAAGATTGTAATGATTTCTCACACCCATCATATTCCATTATGGTTGCCGCCACCATGGCTTTTCTGTTACCCATCCCAGGACTTGTTGCTGGATTACAAAGAGAATTTTTTTTTCAGTCTGTCTGGCAATGCAGACCAGAACGTCATATTTTGTGTGCTGCTTCCATATTCAGAGAACAGCAGGCTGCTTTCCATACTTCTCAGAGGGGTGTGAATTTGGGGAGAAGAGGAAGACCTAGGCGCTGAGGTAACAGGCATTAGCACCCAGGTGAGATGGGCCGACAAGGCATGGCTGGAAAAGCTGAAACCAAACACAGAGAAGCAGCTGCCCTGAGGAGATAAAAATATACAGCGGGGAAGAGAGAAGCTCTCATTCCCAGAGTTAAATAGGTAGGATGGCCGGCAGCTGCAGTAGTCCAGATGGCCACACGATGGCGATGGCGAGTCTGCCTTGTGAAGCCTCAGGCGCTTCAGGACTTGCTTTTGGTGTCTTAGGTGTGTGATGGCTGATGACGCCTCTAGTAGGGCAAACACTCATGGAGTCACTGCTGTTTGCCAGAATTTCTGGGTAACCTCCATCATCTCCCAAACAAGTGAACTCCAGCGCGTCATTGCAGCGTGGGTGCCCACCCAGAGGTACATTTTCACCAAGGCCAGCATGTAGGGAACCAGGCTATACTCTCTGTAGATCCTCCAAGGTGAGCAGTGCAGTTTCTGGTGGGTGAGCTGGGATGGTCCAGCGATGGGAGGAGGTGATGAAAAGGAAACTTGTGGCTATTGTCTGAAGAGAAGAAACCTGGGTTGTGGGGAGATGGGGGAATATAAGTGTGCTGAGAGCCTTGAGACTGCAGGGTTGTGAGGAGCCTCAGGGTGATTGCCTTTGTGACTGGGGAAAACTAAAGACGGTCAGGTTAGATGGAAGGAATGAGAGCTTCTGCTCTCTAGGTAGAGCTGTGCTGCCCTCTGAGTGAGGGAAAGCCTTCAGACACTACTGCAGGAGTTAGGGGGAGGCGGTTCTGGTCAGTGACTCCTGGGTCAAAGCCAAATAGTGGACAGTGACTACACAGACCCATTCTGAGTTCCCTTATCATCCTGGAATTGTCTGACTTTTTAAAAGAGATCAAGAGGGTCAGAGTAGGAAGAGGACCAAGAAAACTAGAAAAATGAGTTCAATCAGAGAGACTGAAGAAAACATGACCAGGGGCAGGGAGCCAACAGAGGACTGGAAGCTGGGATGCTCGGAGGTGCTTGATGTCATCAAAGTTAGATGGGTGCAGGATTGACACTTGTCATCAGGATGCCTGTATCTCATCCCCATTGGAAGACTAAAGCAGGATTGCGGGAGGTCACAGAGAGTGGCTTAGAGTAGTGTCAGAGGGTGGGCCAGTTTTCAGACCTGTGACCATGGAAGGAGCAGACCAGACCTGGGGCTGTGGGCAGGGACCAGGAAGGGAACATGGCTTCCATCTGTTCCTGGACTGTTGCCAGATCAGCAGCTTTTCCTAGAAGAACAGCTTGTCAGGAACCTCTGAAAAGCTGGGTGAAGTGGGTGCCTGTGCTGCGATCAAATACATAACCAAAATGAGTGAGGGAAGGGAAGGGTTTGGCTCCTGGGAGGAGGTCGGAACTGCAGGAGCATGGGGCATCTGGTCACATGGCTTCCACAGTCAGGAAGCAGAGAGAGATGGTTGCTGACATCAGCCTGAGACCCCATGCACCACCACAAAGAGAAATTTTTAAAATAGCCTGCTGAATTTCAAGAACCACTGATAGTACATCAAAATATTACCATAAATTACTTAAGAAATTGGATAACTGAGAACAACTTCTACAAAACAGAACTACTGTTGACCTGTTACTTAATCATTATCATAATGCTTTCCAGCAATTCACCAAAAGATGCTGCCTGCTTTCACACCTTCACACCTCTGACAACCAAACTAATGCTCTACAAAAAAAGAAAAAAAAAAAAAAAAAGAGAGAGAGACAAAAACACTCAAACTAATTTTGACTGACGCATGTGGCTAAGATGGTTTCCCTCCTTCATTGGCCCCCTAAAATCATGTCTACTGGTTATCATAATCAGATTCTGTATACTCCACATACTACTAACTTGATCACCAATCAGATAAACAATGCTAGAATCATTGCCGCCAGATGACATTATTATCAAGAAATTAAGGACACTTAAGTCAAACGGGTAATTAGGGACCCGCCTGATTCCATAGACCTCTCCTAACCCTATATTGGCTTGTTTTTGAGAACACTCTGACCCTCACTATTCAGTGATCACATGATGATTACTAGTTTTTGTTTATTTATGAGATTTTTTCCTATACTACCTTACTGCCCCATTATCTTACTTCTGTAAACTTGCTTTGCAACTACCCAGTTTTACTCCTTAGAAGGGCCCTGAGAAACTGACTCAACAATGCTCTCTCTAACACAACTTAGGAGGCCATCAGCTCTCTTATGTACTTGATAAAGTAAAATATGTCTCAAAAAATATGAGAATTGTCCCCATAGGCTCACATATTTTAATTCTTGGTTGTCAGAGAGTGGCACTATTAGGAGGTGTGTCTTTGTTAGAGTAGATATGGCCTAGGAGGAAGTGTATTGAAAATGGAGAGCTTTGGGGTTTGAAATGTTTAAGTCAATCCCAATCTCTCTCTCTATCTTTTTCTGCTTCTTCCAGATATAGACGTAGAACCCTCAGCACCTTCTCTAGCACCATGTCATGTTCTCCGCCATGATGATAATGGGCTAAACCTATGAAACTCTAAGCAAGCCCCAATTAAATGCTTTCCTTCAAAGGAGCTGCCATGGTCATGATGTGACTTCACAGAAGTACGGCTTTAACTAAAACATTGCATTTTTTGAGACTTTCTTTATGTCCAATTATATGGTCAATTTTAGAGAAAGCTCCTTGAGATTCTGAAAAGAATGTATGTTCTTTTGTGTTTTGGTTAAATTTTTGTTAAGTATCTACTAGGTCTGTTTGATTTATGACATCACTTAGCTCCAGTATTTTTCTGCTTAATTTGTCTAGTGACTTTTCTATTGGAGAAAATAATATAATAAATCATTCACTATCAATGTGTGAAGGCAATTATGTGAGTTAAGCTGTAGTAGTGTTTATGAATTAGGTGTCCTTGTGGTTTTCGCATGAATATTTAGAATTGAAATATTGTCTTGGTGATATTCCCTTTGATTAATATGTAATATCATTCCCTATCTCTTCTGTTTCTTTATTGTCTAAAGTTTACTTTGTCAGATATTAAGCTTGCTCATGGGTTTCTTTCTGGGAATATATTTTTCTATTTTTTTGTTCTGAGGTAATGTTTCTCCTTTATAGTAAGGTATATTTCTTGATTGCAGTAAATGGATGGACTATGTTTACATATCTCATCTCTTAGTTTGTATCTTCTAATTGGGGAAGTGAGACCATTGGTGTTTAGAATATTCAATGAGTAGTATTTGGTGATTCCTGTTATTTTGTTGTTGTTTCTCCCATCTTTTTATTTGCTTATGTGGCATTATGTATTCTTTATGATTTTGGGGGTATGGCTATCTTATTCAAGTGGAAGTTTTACTTCTAGATCCTTCTGCAGAACTGGATTTGTAGATAGAAGATATTGCATAAATTTGATTTTTATTATGAAATGTTATTTTCCCCTACAGTGATTGCTGAGTGTCTTGGTTGACATTCACTTTCCTGTAAACAATAGAATTTCATTCTTTTTATGTGATTGTCTTATATTTATTTTTATCTGTTGATAGGAACCCAGCCAAATTCCACATCTCAACTAACATTAACAGTATTGCAACCAAGCAACTCACCAGAACTGGAGCTGTACTTGGCTGAAAGCCACTGGACACCAGTGCTGGAAACTGAACTCAAATTCTCTGCAATAGCAGCACTTGATCTTAATGGCTGAGCCATCTCTAGAGCCATGCCATTTACAAAAACAAAGTTTTGTTTTGTTTTGTTTTATCATTGTTTGTTTGCTTGCTTGCTTTAGATAGCTTTTCTTGACTATAAATTTTTAGGAATTCTCTTGAGAATCGGTTCATGGTATACACCTGATTTCTCTTCTAGAGTATTATGTTCTATTGATTTAATGAATCTATTTTATGTTAAAACTGTGCTGCTTGTTGCTATGGTTCTAAAGTATATTTTGGTATGTCCTCAGTATTCTTTGTAAATCACTTTGAGCTTAATGGAAATTTTAACTCAAGAACATAGGAAGTTCTTTGTGTTCCATAGTTCTGAACTGCTCCATTTAACTCCTTTCTTCCTTGTGTCATGTTTCTTTATGATAGTTCTTTCCATTTCTCACTTAAGTTTATTCTTGGCACGTTTTATTTTATTTTATTTATTATTTATTTGGCTATTACTAATGAGAATAGTTCCAATATTTCTTTCTCAACAATTTTATATGCTTTTTATATGCTTGTTTTGTTTATTCCTACTGAAATAACTTAGTGAATCTATTCACTTTTGTTTAGTATCTAGATTTATCTATATGTAGAATTATAACATCTGAAAGGATGCATAATTTTATTATTATCATGACTATTATTTCATTCTCTCAGGACTCTAAACCCATCTCTAACAGGAAGGAATCTGTGTTATGGAAAAAATAAAAATGCTGCAGGATCCCTGATGACAGTAGGCAGCAGAAATGCCGTAGGTCCCCAGGCAGTAGTAGCGGGCCATGTGGTGGCAGGCAGCAGGCCTTGAGAGCATCCAGTCCTGGGCAGGACCCAGGCACACCACGCAGCAGGTCTCCAAAGGTGGCTGATCCCCTGGGTGTCCCCGATTGTTAGCCATGTGGGTGGTGGGTGGGCAAGGGGTAAACAGATAGGCACACCATGCAGATGGGTTTGCTGCAAGCTGCCAGACCATGCAGATGGGTTTGCTGCAAGCTGCCAGGGTCCTGAAAGCAGCCAGTCCCAAGCAGGGACAGCAAACAAGACCATGCGGCAGGTTTCTATGTGACTGTGGCCAGCAAGGGAGAGAGAGAGAAACATACCATACAGAGTAAAGTTAGACGTTTATTAGATGGATTATGGAGGGGAAGGAAAATGGGGAGAAGAGAGACAGAGACAGAGAAGAAAAGAGAAAGAGGGAGAGAGGCTGCCTTTCTGAGAGAGGGTACAGGAAGACAGAAAGTGGGGGTCTGAGGCAGCAAGCAGGAAGGAAGTGAGTGTGGCTTGTCTCTTGAAGAGACAGAACAATCATTACAATCTGTGCTTGGCACTGAGATTTTTTGTTTGTTTGTTTAAAAACTCCAGTTTTTTGGGAGCAACATTATTCACTCATTCCAGGAACTTCCAACCAAGCTTCACTTTCTTCTGTTGTTATTTCAATTAGTTACAAACTAAGAAATCATAAGGCTTCTTCATAATCCATAGTTTTTAAACCCTTCTCCTATTCCCCCTGCACTTACTCCTGCCTTTCTTCTGTTTAAACCTTTATTTTCAAGTAGTGACCCTTCATTCTTTCATATTATGTATGGCTTACTATCTCCCTCTTATTAAACTTGTACTTAGATTACAAAGGCATAGGTTTGCATGTAGTTTCATTTATACTTCATTTTGGTTGGCTGTTGCCCTGCTCACTCAGTATCCTGCCCACATCACCTGACAACATCAAACTGCTAGAGAAAAACGAGGAAGTACACTTTAACTCACAGGCACAGGTAAGGCCTGTCTGAATGGAATTTCAGTATATCGGGAAACAAGACCGAATATTAACAAATGATAATCTCTCAAAACTTAAAACAGTTTGTACTACAAACATAACTGTCAGTCAAGTGAAGGCCCAGCCCACAGAGTGAGCTACACATCTGAAAGATGCTTTGTGTCTAGAATATTTAAAAAAAAAAACTCAAAAAAATTAATGTCAAGAAGTAATCAACCCAATTTAAAACATACTATATAGCTGAACAGAATACTCTCACAGAAGAAATACAAGTGTAAATTAGTCCCTTTGGAGATTAGTCTGTACTCTTCCAATAAACTGGAAATTAATTTACCATATGTTCCAGCTATACCACTCCTTGTATGATACACAAAAGACTTACTAGAGATACCTGATCATCCATGTTCACTGTGGTTTAATTCACAATAGTTTGTGGAGGCTGAAAAATGCAGGCTCATTTTCAGCTTGTCTGATAGAGAGTTTGGGGACTAACAGGTTTAATTGCACCTTCTACCTCAGGAGGTGGTGGCCTGGCCCTTTCTGAGGTTAAGATAGCTGGGTGCCATCATGACTGGTGGTCAGGATATACAGATGTCCTTCTGCTCCTGTCTTCTGTAACTATGAGATTAACTAGGGAAAGGCGGGCTTCAGTGTCTGTGACTTTGAGATTGTGACTTGGGGAACCTTGCTACCTAGACAACAGAATGCTAATGAATGGATGTCTCAGAGTTTGACTGTGAGTTAATCTTTTGTATCATGTTAATAAAGTCTTTTATTACCGTCTCCTCCAGTTTACATTGGGTATAAAAGCTGTGGAAAAATAAATATGAGTGATTTCAGGGTCTGAGTGATTCCTGAAATACACTCCTGATACTGCCTTATGTTTTCTATCATATTATTTTTATTACTTTTCATATTCCTTACTTTATTTCTTTCTATTCTAAGAAGTATTTTTGTTGAGGCCTGTCCTCGACAGTAGTTAGGACATGGAACTGAAATATATGTCCATCAGCGGCTGAATGCATAATGAAAATGTGATATAAACTCAGGCCAAGGAGGCAGGTAAGCTAATTGCGGATATTTTCCTCTCCCCCCACTCCTCCCAATTCAATTGCCAAATATTATATACAACTAGGTAGCAGACCACTTGCTGCAGTCTCTCTTCCCCACCTCCCCCATCTCTCATGAGTCACATAGACTTGCCCTCCACACTTCCCCCCTCCACTTATTACTTATTATCCCAGCCCAACTCCAGCAGGCATTCTCAGGGAGCTTACAGGCAATTCCTGCCATGGAGAAAGATAGGCTAACTATATATTTTTATTTATTTATTTTACATACCAACCATAGTTCCCCCTCCCTCCTCTCCTCTTGTTCTCTCTCCCCACCTCACTTCTACCCCCATCCATTCCTCTGGCTCTATTCAGCAGGGATAAGGGGGTCAACAAAGCATAACTGCATATTTTTAGGGTATTTTCTTATTTTTTTTACATTAAAAGGAGATTTATTACAGAGGCTTACAGGCTGGTGGTCCAACAATGCTGTCTACTTGGAATCCTCAAAGAGTAGGTTCTAACTCTAGCAAAGGAATGCTTCAGCAGCCGGGTGGATAAAGTCACTGAGAGGATGAGAACAAGCAGGCACAAAGTAAAAGCCCCCTTCTTCTGTGGCCTTTTATGTGGGTGCCAGCAGAAGGTGTAGTCCAGACTTAGGGTGGGGGTCTTCCACCATCAGGAAAATCCCTCATGGGGTACCCATAACTGCATATTTTTATCTCTAACACCTATCCTCCAAATTCAATCCTCCAAAATCATCCTCATTTTTATTACAGACCACCTTTCCCTTCTTTCTGCCCCCATATTGAGAGAATCTTCACCTCCAACCTTTGTCCACCCTCTTTCTGTAATTCCAGCCCCCAACAGGCTTTCTCTAGGAACCCTCTAGCCAAGGCTGGCAGACAAGCAAACAGATCAGAAAAAGAGATGCCTGAGCTTCAGATCTTTACTCTCTCTTATCCCCATTATCTAACCGCCCAATCTCATTCCTACCCCTGTAGCAGACTATGTGTTGTTGTCTCTCTTCATTCTCTGTGCCCATGTGACAAAGCACATTCTGGTGAAACACTGGACAGAACCTTGTCAGTAAGCCACAACTTTGTGACGATACACAGATTATAGAAATGGGTTAAATTAAGATGTAAGAGCTAGCCAATAAGAAGCTAGAGCTACTAGGACAAGCAGTGATCTAATTAATACAGTTTCTGTGTAGATATTTTGGGACTGAGCAGCCAGGAACAAACAAGCAGCCTCATACTATAAAAAACCTCAACATAAATCCAGTTACACTGAACCTTATAGAAGAAAAAATGGAAAGTAGCCTTAAACACATTGGCACAGGAGACCACTTCCTGAATATAACACCAGTAGCACAGACACTAGGAGCAACAATCAAAAAATGGGACCTCCTGAAAATGAAAACCTTCTATAAGGAAAAGGACATGGAAAATAAGGCAAAATGTGAGCCTACAGAATGGCTTCACGAACCTTGCATCTGACAGAGGATTTATGCACCATAATCAACTTGACTTAACACCAGAGATGAAGGGATAGTTCAACACATGTAAATCAGTAAATGTAACTCACCATATGAACAGTCAAAAAGGCAAAAATACATGATCATCCTATTACAAACAGAGGAGGCCTTTCACTAAAACTAACATCTCTTTGAGTTAAAGTCCTGGAAAGACTAAGCATAAAAGCAATATACTGCAACCTAATGAAGGCACTTGCAGCAAGCCCACAGCCAGCGTCATTCTAAATGGAGAGACACTCAAAGCGTTTCCACCAAAATCAGTAGTAGAAAAAGGATATACACTGTTTCTAAACAAACTGAACAGAGTACTTGAAATATTCTTGGCTAGAAGAACAAGACAGCTGAAAGAGATCAAGGGAATTCAAATAAGAATAATGACATCCAAGTATCCTTATTTACAGATTATAAGATTTTTCATAGTAAAAAAATTCTAAAAACTCTATAAGAAAACTTTTATATCTGATGAACACATTCAGTGAAATAGCAGGATTTAAAAGTAACACATAAGAATCAGTAGCCTCCCTGTGTACAAGTAACAAGTGGACTAAGAAAGAAATCAGAGAAACAATACCTTCCACAATGGCCTCAGAAAAGATTTAAGGAGAACTCTAACCAAGAAAATGGAAAACTTATGTGATACAAACTTCAGGACATTGAAGAAAGAAATTGAAGAAGATATCAGATGATGGAATGATCTCCCATGCTAAGGGATCATTGGGATTAATATAGTGAAAGAGGCCATCCTACCAAAAGCATTCTACAGATTCAATTGCAATGTCTATTAAAAGTCCAATACAATTATTCACAGAAATTGAAGGAAATCTTCAACTTCGTACTGAAGCACATATACACACACATACCAAGATAGATGAAACAATCCTGAGTAATAATAAAAAGCTTTTAGGGATATCACCATTCCAGATTTCAAGTTGTTTTACAGGGCTACAGTAATAGAAAAAAAGAAGGCTTGATATTGACATGAAACAGGTGGAGTAGAATTGGAGACTCAGACATAATTCCACATAGAAAGGAAAGAGAAACTAAAGATATACACTGAAGGGGAAAAGGTGCCTTTTCAGCAATGATGCTGGTCAATCTGAATAGAAGAAATAGGCTTGAGCTCATTGATACAGGAGGTGATATTCTGGAAAGAAAGACACCACCAGTCGTATACAGACACTAAGAGCAGAAGAACAACAATTAATAAATGGAACCTCATGAAGCTGAAAAGCTTCTGTATGGCAAAGAACACTGTCATTAAAATCTTAACCAAATATAAATATGATAGTGGGTTGGTAATCTGGAAGATAAAAAGATTTTTTTAATTGGAAATCAAGAAATAAATAACCCAGATAAAAATAGATGTGGGTGTAGGCTTTAAGGTTCTCCACCAAGAGAGAGAAACTCTACCCCTGTCATGTGAGACAGGAATCATTCATCTTCCCTGTAGTTAAGAAGGAGGTTTTTCTGGTAAGGTCTGCAAAGGCAGACTGCATAGGAGCAGCAGACTGCTGGAAAGTCTTATTTTCCAATTCAATCCTATTCTGTCACATAGTTTGTGACTCATGAAGCATAGGGTACTGCTAAGCCTGGGAGCATCCTGCCGTGAGAGTGGATTGTAAATTCAAACCATTTTTACTCAAGCACTCACCTTTCCATACCATTTCTGTTTTTTTTTTTTTGTCTTTTGATTTTCGAGACAGGGTTTCTCCGTAGCTTTTTGGTTCCTGTCCTGGAACTAGCTCTTGTAGACCAGGCTGGCCTCGAACTCCCAGAGATCCTCCTGCCTCTGCCTCCTGAGTGCTGGGATTAAAGGCGTGCGCCACCACCGCCCGGCCATACCATTTCTTTTTATTGATTTTTACTGAGCTATAAATTTTTCTCTGCTCCTCTCCCTGCTTCTCCCCTCCCCTTCAACCCACTCCCATGGTCACCATGCTCCCAATTTACTCAGAAGATCTTGTCTCTTTCTACTTCCCATGGAGATTAGATCAATGTATAATCTCTCTTAGGGTCCTCATTGTTGTCTAGGTTTTCAGGGATTGTGGATTGTAGCCTGGTTTTCTTTGTTTCATGTTTAAAGGCCACTTATGAGTGAGTACATATGATATTTGTCTCTGAGATTCCATCTTACACCTATAAGAATGGCCAAGATCAGAAACACTGGTGACAATTTATGTTGGAGAGGTTATAGGGAAAAGGGAACTCTTCTTCATTGCTGGTGGGAATGCAAGCTGGTACAGCCTTTTTGGATGTCAGTGTGGTGATTTCTCAGAAAATTAGGAAACAAACTTCCTCAAGACCCAGTAATACCATTTGGGGGTATTTATGCAAAGGATGCTCAATCATGCCACAAGGACATGTGCTCAACTATGTTCATAGCAGCTTTGTTTGTCATAGCCAGAACCTGGAAACAACCTAAATGCCCCTTGATCAAAGAATGAATAAGGAAAACATGGTACATTTACACAATGGAGTACTATACAGCAGAAAAAAAATGACATTTTGAATTTTGCAGGAAAATGGATGGAGCCTGAAAACATTATTTTGAGTGAGGTAACCCAGACTCACAATGACAATTATCACATGTACTTACTCATAGGTGGTTTTTAAACATAAAGCCAAGAAAACCAGCCTATAAACCACAATCCCAGAGAATTTACACAACAATAAGGACACTAAGAGAGACTTACATATCTAATCTACATGGAAAGTAGAAAGTATAAAAAGACAAGATCTCCTGAGTAAATTGGGAGCATGGGGGGATCTTGGGGAAGGGTTGAAGGAGGGAGTGGAGAGTCAGGGAGGGGAGCAGAGAAAAATGTACAGCTCAATAAAAATAAAAAAAGATTTTATATAAAGCACATATATTCTACTTAAAAGGAAACTTGAAAAAAAAGAATGAAAGGAAATATGCTGGGAAGAGTAAGCCTCAATTAAGAAAATGCCTCCTTAAGATGAGACTGTAGCTACCGTATAGGGAATTCTCTTAATTAGTGGTTGATGTGTCAGGGTCTAGTCCATGGTGGGTAGTGTCATCCGTGGGCAAGAAGTCCAGAGTTGTATAAAAATGCAGCCTGAACAAGTCATGGTGAGCAAGCCATGAATGTCTCTGCATCAGCTCCTGCCTCCAATTCTGGCCTGTATGTGAGTTCATGTCCCGACATCCTTCAGCCATGGACTTACATTGTAGAGGCAGAGTCAATAAGCCCAGATCTCACCCTGGGAATGATTGACTTGGTAATGAGAACTGGCCAAGCAGGATAATCAAGGATGCTGAAGGCTGCTGCATGGCAGAGTTAACCTTCCCGCAAGGTGACTGTTTACATATCTCTACCAAGCCAACCACCTAGGGGCCATTAAACTGCTGAACTCTTCAGACTTGGGTATTATGCCCCAAATTTTAAAAGGCATAACTTTTAGATGTCCGACCTGTGTTCCCTGCAGGGATCTAGGCTTGAGGAAATGGGTCCAGGTAACACGGGAGCTGGACTTTTCTGAAGTCAGGCCCCCTGTTTTAGACTATAAAAAACTGCTTGTATTTATAAACACCTCAGGATGGGTGGAGGCCTATCCCACATGAGCAGAGATTACTCCAACAGTTATGAAGCAACTCCTTCAGGAATAATTTTAAAAGATGAGGTCATGAATTTGAAAGAAAGTAGGAGGTAGAGGGTACTTGGGAGAAGTTGTTCATGGGATAGGGAAGGTAGAAATTATAAAAATACTAATATGAACTTCTCAAAAATATTGACATAAAAACTTCTAATGACACATTGTTATACCTATAGACACAAAACCCCAAGGCCCCTGTGTAATATGTATGCATTCCCTCAACAAAACTGTGTCCCCTCATTGTGCTGATTAAAGGACAGTCTGCTTTTGTTGAAGTTCCTTTTGTGTTATCTTTTATTTTCACACACTCCTCCAAATAAATCCCACTCTAACACAGATAATCACCCTCAAATCCCAGTGGTCCTGAACGATCTTGATTGAGCCAGTCCCATCTCTCTGCCAAGGCCAGCTCACCCAGTAGCAGATGGTGGGGCTGAGATGACTCCAGTCACTTCCCAGACCCTCGGGTCGGTACACACCGTCACTTCCTAAACTCATGCAAGCTCTCACTAGAGAAACTTCTTACACTAGGTGAAAATTAATAGAGACACATAACTGAATATAAGTGGAGAGAGCAGGAGACTTTGGAGTGCTTGACTTTGGATGTAAATGTCCATTCCATCAGGGCTCAGGGGCCTATGCAGAGGAGGGCATGGAAAGACTAAGAGAAAGAGGCAGTGAACAATTTTAAGGAACCTTTTCTCCAGACGTAACAGGGAAGATGCATAAATGTACTCAAAGAGACTATGACAGTGTGCATAAGACCTGCAAAAGCTCAAGACAGACAAAATCCTAGCAAGAAAATGAAGTAGGTACAACATCCCATGACCTGTCAAGAAGCTATTCCAAAATGATAGCTGCTGGGAAAGGAGAAAATTCAGTTTCTTACAGTAGAATAATACTGGTGTGGAACATACTGGAGGGCAAGCCCTATGCTCAGGAGTAGTTGGCCAACATACATAAGGCACTATGTTTTTAAAAGCTGTTTTGTTTTTGTTTTAAGGGAGAGAAAGGACTGGAAGCCAGACAAGAGAGTGTGAGTGAGAATTGGGAGGAGCTGAAGGATGAAAAGGATTATAATAAAAAATATGTTGTATAAATTTCACAAAGAATAAAAAATTAAAGGGAAGAGAACAGGAGAAAGATGTTTTATCTATGTGTTTGGATTGCTCTGATTTAATCAGTTTGCTTTTATCATGTCTACAAATGCCTATCGTCAGAGAAGGGATAAAGAATAAAAGGAAAGATAAGAACTAACATTTTATTTAGACAATAAAAATAGAAAAAGTAAATGAAAAATAAAGATAAAGAGGTCTGTTTTCCCACTCCCAATGGTGGTATAAGTACTGGGGGAAGAATGCTTAAAGCCTGCCTATAAAACATTACTCTTTGCCTTCTCAGTCTGCTTGGGTTGATATCTTCCACTGAGAGCAGACCCTTATGGTATATGGCTTTCCTTGCTGACTCTTTTTTTGGTCACACAAAAACCGGGGTTTGTGGACTGGACTGTAGTTATGATTTTAGGTTATCTTCTATCTCTAGCTACTGAACAATATCATCAGCAAACTGTTTACTGGTCTTCTTTAGACTCGGGCACCTCTAAGCATGTACTACTATTTCTTTCTTTATGAAAAGTAATGACTCTCATTGTAGCTCAAACTAGATTTCTGGTTCTTGGCCAAAGATTTCTCCTTTAGCCAGATGAATTTTGTAGAGATTGTGGCTGACTGACTGTGTCAGTTAGGATGTCCATACAAGATATGTCTTTTTAACATGCTCAGTTTATTCACACAGATATTCATTATAATATCACATTAATATAAAAGTTAAACAGACATAGACAGAATTTACCACTGCAGGCATCCACTGGGGATTTTCTCCAGGGAGGATGCTTCAGAAGCTTGCAGTCTCACCACATCCTTTAGATGTGGCCGGCTGGGAGGAAGGCACTGACGGAGGTCCAGAAGGTCCTTGAGAGCATTGGCCAGTGGCTATTGCTGACAGGCAAGCATGGCTGATCCCAGCAACAATGTCAGAATTTCAACAGTCACAGAAGCCAAACTCAGGTCCACTTGCTAGGGGATAGTTCCAGTTTTTAAATCCTTTCATTGAGCAGTGGCTCAGGTTAGTGATGGTTTACATATGTATCAATGCCGCCTTAGGGTTGTCATTAGCATATGAAGGCCTGTCTTGAGCTTGACTCCTCTCTGAGCTCCTGGTCCAGAGTAGCCCTGTCTCATAAGAGCTACAGGGTAGCATCTCTTATCTTATAGGCATTGCCTTCTTCCAAGCAGCATAAAATAGGTTTTAAGTTATATAAAATGATCTCATCTATGTTCCTAGCAGAGATTTGAGGGCAAATCCCAGCTTATACTCCTTTGACATTGATTCTCAGAGTGGAGAGAACAAGCAGGGAGGATTTTTTTGTATGGCTACCTAGTAGCTAACTCTAGGAAAGTCTTTTAAAAATGACTTATAGAGACTGTTTTACTGAGCCCAAAAAAATGACCCAAAAGGTAGAGGCACTTGCATAAAAGACTGGAGACTTGAGTTTCATCCCAAATCCCACAATGTTGCAGGGTCAGGATTAACTCCTGAGAGTTGTCCTCTGACTTCACACACACAGACACACACACAGACACACACACACACAGACACACACACACAGACACACACACACACAGACACACACACACAGACACACACACAGACACACACAGAAACACACACACAGACACACACACACAGACACACACACACCACACACACACAGATACACACACACACACAGAACTTAATAAAGAAATGTTTTCAGTGACACATGACAGTTGTACTGGCAGATTGCTAAGAGGAAAAGGAGATTTTCTTGGCATCTGAATGACATACACACTTTAGGATTTCTGTCATGGTGGGCTACAAATATCCCTGTTATTGTGATTTTCAGAACCTCTCTTTTCCTTTTCTCTCCATTCCTCCCTCAGCCATGTGGTTTATATCTCTTGCCCCCACATTCTCTCCCCCTCCCTCCATCCATCTGTCTTTCCTTCCCAGTTTGCCTCCTCTTCCCTTTCTTTCCTGTCTAAATTCTCCAGTAATAAAAGCATGATTCATATTTGCATCTTGCTCACTCCGCACTTTAATATAAATATTCTTATATTACTTCTCATCCTAAAATTCCCACCTTTGGGGAAGTGGTTAGGACACAGTGTTGCTATGTGGCCCTGGGTGACTTTGTGCTCACTACATAACCCACATTGGCCTTGAACTCACAGCAACCCTACTACCACAACATTGGCATTATAGTCATGTGCCAGTGCATGCATGAAATATATACCCTCATACATACACTACAAGATACCTTTTGACAAACAATGTGATCATGAAATCAAGACAATACTAAACATTGGCCACCCAGAATGATAGTAACACTCATTGAACATGACTGTGTGCTGTATAAGATTTATAATCCTAATTTGTAAAACATATTCATATTTATTTGTGGCACCATTTTCATCTCCTGATATAGAAGTGAAGTCTAGGGTATGCCAAGTATAATGCCCAGGTTTATAGTACTAATGCTATTCAGGCAATATATTATTCCAAGTCATGTGAATTAGTTTTTTTTTTTTTTTTTTTTTTTTTTTTTTTTTTTTTGGTTTTTCGAGACAGGGTTTCTCTGTAGCTTTGGTGCCCGTCCTGGAACTAGCTCTTGTAGACCAGGCTGGCCTCGAACTCCCAGAGATTCACCTGTCTCTGCCTCCCGAGTGCTGGGATTAAAGGCATGCGCCACCACTGCCCGGCTGTGAATTAGTTTTTAAGTTACATAAAATGGTTTCACTTATGTTCCTAACAGATATTTTGCTTCTGTTATTAAACATACATAAAATGATCAGAGTCAAAGATTTAGGGTAGACTAAGGTCTGCAAAGTCAAAATCTTATACAATAGAAGAGAATCTGTTGAATAAAACTGAAGGGTTGTCCTAGGAGCTTGCTGGACCTGTAATACTTAAGTTTTACTAGGTTCACAGTGAACCTATCATATTTGAAATTATCCTCAAGATATATTTAGAAACTACTTTATCAGTCAAACTCATCTCCAGACCCCACTACCTATTTTTTTCTTTTTCTTTTTTTCTTTTTCTTACGCATTTGTGGCATTCTGTGTCAATAGTTCTGAGAGTATTTTTTGGAGAATTTGATTGTCATTACCACCCATTTTGTCTACCTGCCCAACTATATTTTGGCCTGTACAATTTAATACTCAGAAATATCCTCTATATCTCATTTCCCCCTTAATAGTGTTCTTACTCTGTTATTATCAAAGTGTAGATTATTTAAAATTATCCTTGGCCTGGTATTCTGTCGTTAACTGACTTCTCTTCACCTGTGAAGCTTTGTGGTCTCATTTATGCTTCAGAAACTCAGTGGTAAATGTGACCATTCTTACTATGCTTAAAGACTCTCAATCCACCACTTATTTAGGAAACAGTGATAAAAAAATTACCCTTTGCAGATCCCGTTTAAGATGATTAAGTGTTTTGGTAACACATGAAGACATCTTAACTGCTGACTTCTCATGTTGATACCCCAAGGAAGGTGGTACTCAGTGTTCTTTAGCACAGACTGTACAGTCCTCATTCTCGGTTACAAAGTCTACAGTTCTCAATCTCATTACTGATGTCACTGCAAAGCCGTGTCCTGACCAATTACTTTCCTGAAGGATTGGGCACTTGTATTCACTGAATATTGACAATATCCTTTCCAAAACACTCCATGTATTTTATAATTTCGTTTATTTTTGAGATTCTCATATAATAGAGTCATTCCACCTTCTCTTTCCTCCCTCCACATCCTCCCATTCATTTATCCCTCCTTGCTCTTTTTCAAATTATTGTTGCTGTTTTTTATTTGTTATCACTTCCTTCTTGTTTACATTTACTCTGAGTACTATTTTACTATTTCTAGTTAGAAGATTCTTCTTTTTTCTCAATATTTCAAATAGCAACTTAACTGAAATGATATTTGAGTTATTTTCATGATAATTACATTTTACATTATAGTCCTTTCAATGATATTTTGAGATACAAGAAATATTTAACATTGTAAAAACCACTTTAATTTAAGAAAAAGATTCCTTGAACAAATAAATGTTAAATGAAATAATTATTGTGAATGTTGCTATAAACATTAGCTAAAGTATTTTAAATAAATCAGATCACTGAATCTTAGAATGTAACTATAACTAAGAGAAACAATCCAAACTAACAAAACTCAAAACCAGGATTAATCAGTTCTGTCACTGATATAATGTACTCTCTCCTTATATCAATGGCATCAATGTCTATTGTTATTTTCAAAACTGACTTAAAATCTTAAACACAATATCACACATTTTTACACTATGCCTACTTTCTTGTTTGTTTAGTATATTTAATGAAAAAAACTCACAAAGTTGAAAAGGAGTATATCTCTTTCAAATTTTACTTAAACTGAAAAGTTAGAAATATTTGATTCTTAATTCATCTCTTACATATAATACTTAATTCATATATGATTTTTGTAGTTCCCTTCATTTGCTCAGTAATTTCAGTAAATAAAAACAACTAAATATGCATAAATATTTGTTTGCTGTATATCTTACCTTTGGTGGCTATACCTAGGAAAATCTACTTGATACCGTTTTTACAAATGGTATTTAGTAAATTCCAAATGATAGTAAGTCATTTACTCAATGTGAGCTTTCATTTTTAACAGATCATTTGCAAAGTACAGTAAACAGAAACACAACATTTTACAATTTTTAGTATTTTGAATTACTGTCAGCTGCGTGATAGTCATTCTTTGTGTGCAAAAAAAGAGCTAATGATTAAAACACTTACCAAACTTGTATATAATAACACACTTATGAAATTAACAGTGCATTACTAAACAGAAACTAACTCTCTAACCAAAGAATAAGCAGTCTAATAATTTAGAGTTAAGCAGGGTAGTGGTGGCTCACACCTTTCATCTTAGCACTTGGGAGGCAGAGACAGGTGGATCTCTGTGAGTTTGAGGCCTGCCTGGTCTACAGAGTGAGTTCCAGGACAGTCAAAGCTACATAGAGAAATCCTGTCTCAAAAAACAAAAATAAATTATAATTTAGAATTAAATATCACTCTTCATAACTTTGATTGTTATCATGAGCTATCTTTCTTGATTTAATCCTAATGTTAACTTTCATGAACCTGATAAAACACAAATCATCAGCTTTGTAACACACCTTTTAACATTGTCTGATTTTTAGGAGTGTTACACTAGTCCATAAACCCCCATTGTCAGAGGGAGGCATTGAAGCAGTGCTTTTATGTGGATTACTGAGGTGTTTGGATGAAGAGTGAGATACTGATGTTCCTCAGCCAATATGGTTGGTGGGAATCACCTCACATCATTTCTTTACACCTCATCTAAAATATAGATATATTTTTATAATTGCATATACCAGGATTTCTCCAATTCCAGGAATTACAAATTGTTTTAAATGTGAAATAGAAGTGGCTAGGGATATGGAAAAATGATGGTTTGGGGATAGATTTAATTTTTCACAGCAGTGCAGAATTTCTAAGGGTCACAGAAATCTTGCTCATTTGTCATGCTTTAGGAGGTATCTTGAGTTTCTGTGTATTCACAACTATAATTAATTCCTTTAATCATTTCACTCCTCTTTAAGCTGTATTTGTTATTTGGTCCTTATCTCTATTGACTTGATAATTCAACATCCTAACTAAACAGTAAATCCTGATGTTTTTTATAGTTTTTTTTTTCCTGGAAACAATTACTTTGATCATCTTCCTTTTAAAGCTTCAAATGTATTTTTCCTACAAGCACCATAAATTGCTGTTTTATAAAGTCTGTTACATATAATAATGAAGATTTTAAACTAAAAAAAATGGGAAGGAGATTCTGTACTGAAATTTAGATACTTACTTCTCAGTTTCCTTATGGCTGAATTTACTTCTTGATTTCTCAAAGTATATATTACTGGATTCAGAATAGGAGTGAAGATTGTATAAAATACAGACAGGATTTTTTCTATCACGAAGCTGTTTTGTGGCCACATATAGATGAAGATGCATGGCCCAAAAAACATGAAGACAACAATGAAATGGGCCGTACAGGTGGAAAGAGCCTTAGATGATCCTCTGGAAGAATGATGCTTTATTGTAACCAACACAATAATATATGAATTAAATAAGAGAATAAAGCAAGACAATGCAATAATTCCACTTGTTGAAATCATAAAGAGACCAAGAACATAAGTATCCACACAAGCCAACTGGAATACCACAGGAAGGTCACAGAAAAAGCTATCTATTTTATTGGGGCCACAGAATGGTAATGTGAGGGCAAATATGACCTGGCTCATTGAATGCATGACTCCCACAATCCATGAAAACACCACAAAGACAATACACACCTGGGGACTAATGATTGAAGCATAGCGCAGGGGTTTACAAATGGCAATATACCTGTCAAAAGACATAGCCATTAGTAAAATAATCTCAGTACCAGTAAACAGGTGGAGAAAGAATATCTGAGATATGCATCCCCCAAATGAGATTGTTTGATGATCAGTTAGATAGTCTATGATCATCTTGGGGGTGGCAAAGGAAGCAAGAGACATATCAATAACAGAAAGGTTGGTAAGCAGGAAATACATAGGAGAGTGTAGATGAGGGTCAGACATGACAATGACGAGTATAATGATGTTACTCACCACCGTTGCCACATAAAAGAGTGAAAACACTATAAAGAAAAATATCTGTAGTTCCCAGGAATTAGAGAGTCCCAGCAAGACAAATTCAGTCACAACAGACTTATTAATCATATTCATTATCTGGATTTTTAGGTAGAGGCCTGCACATATAAAAATATGTATAAATATATATAGGTATATTATTCTTACCATACTTCTCCTCTATCTTATCTGATATGGTGACTTGAGAGAAGATTATATAACATTAGTGAGGAAACAAATATTCTGTAAACAAATGTACTGAAAACAGCAATCTTTTCTGGCACTAAATACCAATCAAACAAATAATATAAACAGATCTACCACCTATTTGTCCGTCTTCATTTGCATAATCTTAATGATTAAGGCTAATTTTTAAGAACTTCTTTCATATTGACAATGTATTAAGCATTTTTGAGAAACATAAATTTGTATAGAAATACACAATGAGTCACTGCAAACATAGTCATAAAGATATCCATATTCAAAAATCAAATAAAAATACATCACATGTAAGGGATCTAAAGTAATATAACAGCACTCCCTAATGCAGCTGCAGAAAAATTAGAAATTTCCAAAGAACTGTTGACATGTTTTTAAGTATGAGTTTCCTGATTGATTCTATTACTGGTACTGATGGAAAAGATTGTCCTATATGCAATGGACAATGTCCCATTTACATGCAAAACCAATGGAAGAGCATTATCCTCTACAATCATTGAAAAGAATTACCTTCTTTTTTCTCACAATTTCACTCTTACTAAATTATGAGTTTGTTCTTTCTACAGACAGACAGAAGTCCATAATTTGAAATTGACTTTCTTCTCCTAAAAGACACATCCCTTAAATTTATAAAGAGTTAAAAATGAATACATCTCTTTTATCAAATTTTTTGACAAACTCTTTCTGTTCAGATTATTCTATGATATTGCCAACATACATAATCTGTTTAATTGTTGAAATGGGAAAGGACCAGCAATTAAGCCTGTCAGAAGTCTTTTATAATAAAACATTACTTACTAAATCTATGGCAGAATTCAAACTCTAGAATTATTGGATATTAAGTAAGTTTTTTCTAAGAACACTAGAAGGCAATTTCAAACATAAATGAGTGACTCCACTGAACCATTAGCTGTTTAGAAGCTGTAGATCAAACAAGTATTGTAGGGAACTGGAAACTGACCAGAAATCATGTTGCAATGGGATTTATTAAAAAAAAAAAAAAAAAAAAAACAAAGAAAGACACCATTAGTGAGCTCACAAAGAGAATTCAAGATTCTTTTGGGATTTAAGAAAGGTTGTTTTTACCTGGACCTAAGTGCTTTAGGGGCAGAATGGGAAATGGGAAGGTCATCATTTCAAAAGGCTGTTGGAAATACAAAGCCAGTTAATAACAAATCTTGGTTATTTAACACTGTACGGATGTAATGGAGAAAAAAATCAAGAACATTAACCTATGCTTTAAGTAATCTAGGATTCTTTGGAGATTTCAAATATCAATAAATAAAATAATTGGGAAAATACAATGAAATGTATCCTACATGGAAACTACTTTCCAGGAATGATGAGGGAAATGGAACTCAGACAACAAAAAAGTTTTAGGATGTGCCAACTATTATAAAATTTTATGAAGTATTTAGACAATCCAAAGCAGTATTTTATGTATAGACTCACCTGGTAGCTCTCAGAAAGAAATTTAAGGCAGGTAGTTAGTTATTAATTAAGTAAATATAATAGGTAATTTTGGCTAATGTATTAATGCAAGTGTGATCATTGATAAAGTGAGAATTTTAAGCAAATATTTTTCTGAATAATTTCATTTATCAAGTGGCAGTCTCTGCAGTAGACTGTACTTATTAAAATAGAAGTTGACAGACTGTGGAGATGGCTCAGTCAGTAAAGTGCTTGTTGTGGAAGAATAAAGACAAGATACAAAAATTCACATTTGCTTATTTGCAGCCCTGCTGTTTAGAAGACAGAGGCAAAGGGGTCCCTAGGACTTTCTGGAGCCAGGCTAGCTGAGATGGTAATGTACAGATGCCTCAAAAACTAAGGCAGTCTAAGTGATGTCATATCTGACTTCCAGACACAAGCACTCATGGTACATGTAGGCACATACACATGTATACACACAAAGAAATGTCCGCACACATAAAATGCCTACATATTTTAAGTGAATAAATACAAAAATAAAAACAAAATGTGGCTACTGTTTTGTATATGGTCCCTTCCATTGGGGATTCTACTGTGCCTTGGATAAGCACAGCTCCCACTGTATTCACCAAATGCATAGACACATGGCTTATGTTCAACAGGCATTTAGTGAAGGTAAACTCAATGAAATTTACATGGAAGTAAAAAGGACCTAAAATTATAAAAGCAATATTTTAGAACAAATTTTGTCTACTCATTCTTTCTCTTTATAACACTTAATACAAAATAAGAATAATCAATATACTTACTGCTTCCTAATACTATACAAGCTGATAGCAAGCTGATAAGTGGAACAGAGTAGAAGGCACAATCATAAAAATATAAGACATATTTTATTTTGTTGTTTCTTCTATTTTCAAGATTATAATATTATCACATCATTTCTTCTTCCTGCTCTACTATCCAAAACCTTTTGTGTACCCTTCCTAGCTGTCTTTCAAATTTATGGCTTCTTTTCACATTAATTGTTGTTACATGCATTTATGTATGGGCGTTATATATATATTCCTAATATACTTTCCTAAACACAACTTTTACAGTGTGTGTGTGTGTGTTTGTGTGTGTGTATTTGAACTTTTCCCAAGCCTTGGGTGTGGGACCTGTTTTGCTGCTGTATCCATAGTGTGTGGCCTACACAACTCAGTTGCCATATTCTGTAGTGGTCTGTTACAAAGATAAGATTCCTTGATGAGGAATGAGGTCTACACATATCTTTCAGTAAAAGGACAAATATTTAGATTCTCCAAGATCCGTTACTTCACCAGCCCTGGGAAGGTGGCTAGATTTTTAGTACCAGTCATGATAATTCTCATGTTGAATCTTAAGTTCAATTAGAGAACCGATGATTTACACTAAAGTACTATAACATTAGGATTACTATGATATGCCAATATTGCTGAGTTCACAGTCATCGTATCAGGGTAGGACTGTTGGCTGCTTTCTCCATTAGAAACTTGCCTGGCAATGTCTAGCACCATGAAAGCTAGTAATCAGGGAGGAGTCATTCAGGTCAGCTCCAGCTCATGGGCCTCTTGTGCCTGTCTCTGAAATACGCGGTGACTTAGAAAATATGGACTTACCTTTGATCTCTGGGGGTAGGGGACATCCAAAGAAAATAACAGTAGTCTGTAGTGCTTTGAGGATCTCTTAGGCAATACTGGTCAACAATTCAAAAGAGAGCTTCTCATGGCTCTGGTTTTGCTAGATAATTGGGGCTCTTGAAGGGAACATTGCCAGCCCAGATAAAATAAATTCATTTAAACTACACATGTGTGTTTATACATGGACATAAATTATATATTTTAGTATTTTAGGTAAGTATTTAATAATATTATTCCTTTTTGACTTTTGAAAAATCCTCATCATTATTTTAATTTCTTCCCTCCTTCTTCTGTACTTATCTCCCTCTCTTCTCCCTAATTAGAACCTCCATCAGTTTCCCTTTTCCCTGTCAGATCACTTGTACCCTAATATTCTTCTCTCATGTTCCTGCAACCACACACCCCTGCAATGGTTGCTTTTTATGTTCCTGGCTTCTGTAGTTCTCTCAGAATATTGGCTCATATCAGAGGATTTGGAGTTAGGAGACTCCAGTGAGAGAAATCATGATGTTTGTGGTGCTGCACTTGGTTTAAACTCATTCAGTATGGTTTTTCTAGTTCCATCCAATTATATGCAAAGTTCATTATTTCATTTTTCTTTAAACTAAACATTATTCTAAAGTATATATGTAGCACATTTTCATTATTCATGTATTGGGAGGATATTTAGGTTCTTTCTCTTTCTTCACTTACATAATAATGAATGTGACCAAGGGATAGTCTGTGGAGGAGGATGTCGAGTCTTTGGGCATATGTCAAGGAATGCTATAGTTAGGTCATTGATAGATTTATTTTTAACTTTTTGAGAATTTCCCACACTGATTTCTTTTTCCACTTTTTTAAATTGATATTTATTGAGCTCTGCATTTTTCTCTGCTCCCCTCAATGCCTCTCCCCTCCCCACTTCAGCCCTCCCCCAAGATCCATATGCTCCATATTTACTCAGAAGATCTTGTCTTTTTTGATTTTTTTACTTCCCATGTAGATTAGATCTATATAAGTCTTTCTTAGTGTCCTCATTATTGTCTAAATTTTCTGGGATTGTGATTTGTAGGCTGACTTTCTTTGCTTTATGTTTAAAAACCACTTATGAGTGAGTACCAGTGATAACTGTCTTTTTGTGTCTGGGTTACCTCACTCAAAATAATGTTTTCAGGCTCCATTCATTTTCCTGAAAAATTCAAAATGTCACTATTTTTTTCTCCTATGTAGTATTCCATTGTGTAAATGTACCACATTTTCCTTATCCATTCTTTGGTGGAGGAACATTTAGGTTGTTTCCAGGTTCTGGCTATGACAAACAATGCTGCTATGAACATAGTTGAGCACGTGTCCTTGTGGCACAATTGAGCATCCTTTGGATATATACCCAAAAGTGGTACTGCTGGGTCTTGAGGAAGGTTGTTTCCTAATTTTCTAAGAAATCGCCATACTGATATCTAAAGGGGCTGTACCAGCTTGCACTCCCACCAGCAATGCACTCCCTTTACCCCACAACCTCTCTAGCATAAGTTTTCATCAGTGTTTTTGAACTTGGCCATTCTTACAGGTGTAAGATGGAATCTCAGAGTTGTTTTGATTTACATTTCTCTGATGACTAAGGATGTTGAACATTTCCTTAAGTGTCTTTCAACCATTTTAGATTACTCTGTTGAGAGTTCTCCGTTTAGGTCTGTACTCTATATTTTATTGGATTATCTGATCTTTCGGTGTCCAATTTCTTGAGTTTTGGAGATCAGACCTCCTAATGTGGGGTTAGTGAAGATCTTTTCCCATTTTGTAGGTTGTCTTTTTGTTTTGTTGATCATGTCCTTTGCTTTACAGAAGCTTTTCAGTTTCAGTAGGTCCCATTTATTAACTGTTTCTCTCAGTATCTGTGCTGCTGGGATTATATTAAGGAAGTGGTTCCCTGTGCCAATGCATTCAAGAACACTTCCCACTTTCTCTTCTATAAGATTCAGTGTGGCTGGCTTTATGTTCAGGTCTTCGATTCATTTGGACTTGAGCTTTGTGCATGGTGATAGATATGGGTCGATTTTTGTTTTTCTACATGTTGATATCCAGTTATGACAGCACCACTTGTTAAATATGCTTTCTTTTTCCATTTGATATTTTTTATTTCCTTGTCAAAGATCAGGTGTTCGAAGATGCGTGGATTGATATATGGGTCTTCTATTCGGTTCCATTGGTCCTCCTGTCTGTTCTTATGCCAATACCAGGCTGTTTTCGGTACTGTAGCTCTGTAGTAGAGTTTTATTTATTTATTTTCTTTTTTTATTATTATTCTTTTTTAATTAAAATTTCCACCTGCTCCCCGTTTCCCATTTCCCTCCCTTCCTCCCAAATATTGCCCCCTCCCCCCACTCCCCTCTTCCTATCCCCACTCCTCTTCTCCTCCCCCCACCCCATTTCCCCTCATTCTCGACACTGAAGAGCAGTCCAAATTCTCTGCCCTGCGGAAGGTGAGCGTCTAAACAGGCTAAGCTCCCACAAAGCCAGTTCATGTATTAGGATCGAAACCTAGGCCCATTGTCCTTGGCTTCTCATCAGCCTTCATTGTCCGCCATGCTCAGAGAGTCCAGTTTCAACCCCTGCTTATTCAGTCCCAGACCAGCTGGCCTTGGTGGGCTCCCAATAAATCAGTTCCACTGTCAGTGGGTGAGTGCATCCCTCGTGGTCCTGATTTCCTTGCTCATGTTCTCCCTCCTTCTGCTCCTCATTTGGACCTTAAGAGCTCAGACCGTTGCTCCAAATTGAGACTCTGTCTCTACCTCGATCCATCGCCAGATGAAGGTTCTAAGGTGATATGCAAGACATTCATCAGTATAGGATAGGGTCATTTCAGGTTCCCTCTCCTTAGTTGCCCAAGGTACCAGCTGGGGACATCTCCCTGGACACCTGCAAACCCCTCTAGAGTCAAGTTTCTTGCCAACCCTAAGATGGCTCCCTTAGATAGGATATATACTTCGCTGCTCCCATATCCTCCCTTCCTATATCCCAACCATCCCAATCCCCCGAGCTCCTCCCATCCTCCCCTTCTCATGTTTCTCCTCCCATTTCCCCTTTGCCCCATGCCACCTCACCCGCAAGTTCCCAGTTTTTGCCCTGCAATCTTGTCTACTTCCCCTATCCAGGCGGATGACTATATGATTTTCTTTGGGTTCACTTTCTTATTAAACTTCTCTAGGATGACAAATTATATGCTCAATGTCTTTTATTTATGGCTAGAAACCGATTATGAGTGAGTACATCCCTTGTTCTTCTTTTTGGGTCTGGGATACCTCACTCAGGATAGTGTTTTCTATTTCCATCCATTTGCACGCAAAATTCGAGAAGTCATTGTTTTTTTACCGCTGAGTAGTACTCTAATATGTATATATTCCACACTTTCTTCATCCATTCCTCCATTGAAGGGCATCTAGGTTGTTTCCAGGTTTTGGCTATTACAAACAATGCTGCTATGAACAAAGTTGAACAGATAGTTTTGTCATTTGATGATCCCATCAAAATTCTTCACAGATCTTGAGAGGACAATAATCAACTTTATATGGAGAAACAAAAAACCCAGGATAGCCAAAACAATCTTATATAATAAAGGATCGTCTGGAGGCATTACCATCCCGGACCTCAAACTCTATTACAGAGCCTCAGTATTGAAAACAGCTTGGTATTGGCATAAAAACAGAGAAGTCGATCAATGGAACCAAGTAGAAGACCCTGATTTTAACCCACAAACTTATGAACACCTAATTTTTGATAAAGGAGCTAAAAGTATTCAATGGAAAAAAGAGAGCATCTTCAACAAATGGTGCTGGCAGAACTGGTTGTCAACCTGTAGAAGAATGAAAATAGATCCATATCTCTCACCATGCACAAAACTCAAGTCCAAATGGATTAAAGACCTCAATATTGGTCTGAACACACTGAACCTGATAGAAGAAAAAGTGGGAAGTACTCTACAACATATGGGTACAGGAGATCACTTCTTACGTTTATCCCCAGCAGCACAGACATTAAGGACAACATTGAATAAATGGGACCTCCTGAAACTGAGTAGCTTCTGTAAAGCAAAGGACACTGTCACTAAGACAAAAAGGCAACCCACTGACTGGGAGAAGATCTTCACCAACCCTGCAACAGACAAAGGTCTGATCTCCAAAATATATAAAGAACTCAAGAAACTAGACTTTAAAACGCTAATGAACCCAATAAGGAATGGGGCACTGATCTGAACAGAGAATTCTCAACAGAAGAAATTCAAATGGCCAAAAGACACTTAAGGTCATGCTCAACCTCCTTAGCGATAAGGGAAATGCAAATTAAAACAACTTTGAGATACCATCTTACACCTGTCAGAATGGCTAAAATCAAAAACACCAATGATAGCCTTTGCTGGAGAGGTTGTGGAGAAAGAGGCACACTCATTCATTGCTGGTGGGAATGCAAACTTGTGCAACCACTTTGGAATTCAGTGTGGCAATTTCTCAGGAAATTTGGGATCAACCTACCCCAAGATCCAGTAATACCACTATTGGGAATATACCCAAGAGATGCCCCATCAAATGTAGTAGAGTTTTAAATCAGGGATTGTGGTGCCTCCAAAAGTTCTTTTATTCTTCAGGATTGTTTCGGCTACCCTGTTTTTTTTTTTTTTTTTTTTTTTTTTTTTGCTTTTCCATATGAAGTTGAGTACTGCTCTTTCAAGGTCTGTGAAGAATTTTGATGGGCATTGCGTTGAATCTGTAGATTGCTTTTGGTAAGATTGCCATTTTTATTATGTTAATTCTGCCTAACCAAGAGCACGGGAGATCTTTCTACTTTCTGGTGTCTTCTTCAATTTCTTTCTTCAAAGATTTAAACTTCTTGTTATACAAGTCTTCCACTTATTTGGTTAGAGTTACTTCGAGATATTTTATGCTATTTATGGCTATTGTGAAGGGTGTTGATTCTGTGATTTCTTCCTCAGCCCATTTATCATCTGTGTACATGAGGGCTACTAATTTTTTTTTAGTTAATCTTCTATCCTGCTACTTTGCTAAAAGTGTTTATGAGTTGTAGAAGTTCCTTTGTGGAAGTTTTGTGATCACTTATGTAAAATATCATATCTTAAGCAAGTAGTGAGTGGTTGACGTCTTCTTTTCCAATTTGTATCCCCTTGATTGCCCTTTGATGTCTTATTGCTTTAGCTAGGACCTCAAGAACTATGTTGAATAGATATGGAGAGAGTGGTCAATTTTGTCTTGCTCCTGATTTCAGTGGAATCGCTGGGAGTTTCTTTCCATTTAGTTTGATGTTGGCTGTTGACATGCTGTATATTGCCTTTATTATGTTTAGGTATGTTCCTTGTATCCCTGCTCTCTCCAAGACCTTTATAATGAAGCAGTGTTTTATTTTGTCAAAAGCTTTTTAGACATCTAACGAGATGATCATGTGGTTTTTATTTTTAAGTTTGTTTATACGTTAGATTATATTGACAGATTTTTATTTGTTGAACCATCCCTGATTCTGTGGGATGAAGCTGACTTGATCATAGTGGATGATGGTTCTGTTGTGTTCTTGTATTCAATTTGCCAGTATTTTATTTAGTATTTTTTAGTGATTTTTATATTTTATTTATTTATTTATTTTTTAAAGTTTTTTTTATTGTATTTTGCATCAATGTTCATTTGTAAGATTGGCCTTTCTTAGTAATGTCTTCTGTGGTTTGAGTATCAGGAAAACTGTAGCCTCATTAGAAGAGTTTGGCAATGTTCCTTCTGTTTTTATTGTGTGAAATAATTTGAGGAGTATTGGTATTAGTTCTTCTTTGAAAGTCTTTAGAATTCTGAGCTGAAACAATCTGGTCCTGGGCTTTTTTAAATTGGGAGACTTTTGATGACTGTTTCTATTTCTTCAGCAGTTTATTGCTTATTGGTCTTGATATGATTTTGGTAAGTGATATTTATCCAGAAAGCTGTCCATTTCCTTTATGTTTTCCAATTTTGTGGAGTACAGGTTTTCAAAATATGACCTGATGAGCCTCTGTATTTCCTCTGAGTCTGTTCTTATGTCCCCCTTTTCAGTTCTGATTTTTTTAATTTGGATGTTCTTTCTCTGTCTTTGGGTTAGTTTGGATAAAGTTTGTCTATTTTGTTGATTTTCTCGAAAAACCAACTCTTTGTCTCATTGATTCTTTGTATTGTTTTCTTTGTTTCTATTTTGTTGATTTCAGCTCTCAATTTGATTATTTCCTGCCATCTAATTCTCTTTGGTGAGTTCGCTTCTTTTTGTTCTAAAGTTTTCAAATGTTCTGTTAATTCACTAGTGTGGGATTTTTCCAGCTTCTTTAGTAGGCATTTAGTGCTACGACCTTTCCTCTTAACACTGCTTTCATTGTCACACTGATTTCTTTAGTAACTTAACCATGCACCAGTTTGCAATCCCACCAGCAGTGAATGAGGGTTTCCTTTTTCACAAACCTCATCCAACATTTGGTTGTTTTGCTGATCTATATATGGTTGCTAAAGATGACAAATCTTTTAAATAATATTTCTTAGCTATTCTTTTCTTCTTTTGAGAACACTTTCTTCATGAATGAGGCACAGCACAATTTTCAAATGGGTCTGGTTTGGGACCCTTTTTCATTTCTTTATATGTTCTGGATATGTTGGGTAATGTTGGGTATATAGATGCCAAAGATTCTGTCTCATTTTGTGTGATTCATTTTCACACAGACTATTTCTTTGGCAGTGCAGAAACATTTGAATTTTATGAAGTCCAGTTTTCAATTTCAACAGAGTCATATTCAGAAGGACCTGTCCTACACCATAGGTACTGCCTGTCTTTATGTTTTCTTTTAGCAGTTTTAGTATTTAAGGTTTTAGATTTTGGTCTTTACTTCATTTGGAGTTAAGATTTTTTTTTTTTTGCATGGTAATAGAAACAGATCTAATTTCATTCTTCTGTATGTGGACATGCAGTTTTCTTCACCACCATTTGCTGAGGATACTTTCTTAATTTTTTAGCATCCTCAAATATTATATGACGGAGTTTACACGTATAGATGTTTGAGTTTTCAGTTTTCTTCCACTGGTCTACATGTCTGTTTTTATGCCAGCACTGTATTATTTTTATTACTATATATTATAACTTAAGATCTAGAACTGTAATCCCTTAGCATTATTCTTTGTTTGGGGTCATTTTTGCTAGCTGGTCTCTTTCTTGATTCTATGTGAATTTTTTCTTTGTATGAAGAATGAAATGGGAATTTTGTTTTGTATTGCATTGGTATGTAAATAGCCTTTTATTAAGTGCCATTTCCAAATTATTATATCTACCAACTCATAAGCATGGGATATGTGCCTTTCTAGTGACTTTATCTCTCTACCTTTCTTCATATATTTACTTATTATAAAGTTCTTGGTTAGGTTTATGACTATGTTTATTAATATTAGGTATCTAACTTTAATACAGCTTTCTCTCTAGTGTTTTTGAGGGATGTATAGAAAAGCCTTTAATTTGTACAAGTTGGTTCTGCTTCCTGACACATTAGTGAATCAGTAGATCAACTCTAGATTATTTCTGGTAAAATATTTTGTATACTAACATGTTACCTGAAAATAGGTATAGTTAGGCTTTTTCTTTCTTTGTTTGTATCCATTTAATTTACTTCTCTTACCTTATTTCTCCAACTACTGTTTGGAGGACAATATTGAAAAAGAATGGGGACAATGAACAGCCTTGCTCTTTCCTGCCTAAAGAGGATATTGTCTCAGTGTTTCTCCATTTTAGGATGATGATGGCTGTTGGCTTTTATATAGAGAGCTTTTATTATGTTGAGATATGTTCCCTCTACTTCTTTATTACTTAATATTTTAACATAAAGACATATTAGACTTGGCCGAGGGCTTTTTCTGCATCTATTGAGATAATAAGAGAGTTTTGGGTTTTAAATTTATTCATGTCGTTTGTTACATTTACTGGACTGCATAAATTTAACCAATTTAATCAGCTTAGTCATGGTAGATAATCTTTTTGCTGTATGTCTATATTTTGTTTGCAAATATTTTACTAAGAATTTTTTAGTTTATGTTCACTGGGGACATTGGCCTGTAGTTTTGTTGTTGTTGTTGTTGTGTCTTTATCTGCCTTTGAGATTAATGATACTGACTTCACAGAAGTTTGGGAGTCCTACATCTGTTTCATTTTTAAAGAACTTAAGTAGTCTTTTAAGTCAGATAGAATTTTTCTATCTATCTATCTATCTATCTATCTATCAGGTCTTTGATTTTATTTTTTTTTTTTGGTTTTTCGAGACAGGGTTTCTCTGGGGTTTTGGAGCCTGTCCTGGAACTAGCTCTTGTAGACCAGGCTGGTCTCGAACTCACAGAGATCCGCCTGCCTCTGCCTCCCAAGTGCTGGGATTAAAGGCATGCGATTTTTAATCTGGAAAGCTTCTTATTACTGTTTCAGTCTCTTCATTTGCTATGTGTCTGTTTAGGTTGGTGACTTCTTGGTCTGACTTTGTGTTTTGGCTGAATCTTGAAACTCAAGATTTCTTTTAGGCTTTTCAACTTAATGGAATACACATCTTTAAAATTCTCTTTAAAAATTCTGAAGTTATTTTTTTTTCTGTTTTAATATTTCCTGATTTATTTCTGATTGCTATTTTATGTCCTCTCTTCTTTTGGGCAGTTAAGCTAAGGGTCCACTATTAAAGGTGGAAGAGAAAAGAGGCCTTTGTGGAGTTGCAGTACAGATGTACTGTGAATATTTTGGGAAGTGATACTGGAGTCAGAAAGGCATGAAGATATAGGGGAGAAAGGGGATAGTGGAAGGAATAAAAAAAAACTAAGTGTATAATGGAAAAGACCTATGAAAATGTGTCATTTTGTACATCTAATAAAATACCATGGAATGGTTATTCTTGATTGTCAACCTGACTACATAAGAATTAACTAAAACTTAAGCAGCTGGGTATATCTTTGAGAGGTTTTTTAAAATTTGAAGTGGGAAAAATTTACCTTTGATCTAGATCTTCTGAGGTGTGAAGAGCCACCTTGAAACTGGGTCACAACTTCTGGAGGCAGTCTATATAAAGGACATGGAAGACAAAAACATTTTCTCTTTGCCTGCTGGCCCTCACTCTCAACGAAAAGTTCATTCCTTCACTGGCATTAGAGCCTTTCTTGAGGTTCCAGGATACACTGAAGACTAGCTGAGATAGCCAATCTTGTGGACTGAGCTACTGGTTTTTTTTTTTTATTTTTCTGCATGTAGACAGCTATTGTTGGACTAGTAGAACCACAGCCTGTAAAATACTCTGATAGGTTTCATATTCATATACATTCATTCTATCACTTCTTTTCTTCTAGAGAATCCAGATTATGGTACCAAAAGTAGTGCAAGTGCAACAGAATTGTAAGAATGAGCTTTTTAAAGCATCTGTAATAGGTTCTTAAAATTGTTGATACCTAGAGTTACCAAAGTGATATTGATGCCTTTCCTGGCAGCTCAGAGACACCTGGAAATCCATGGTGTGACATATTTTATAAACTTATCAAGACAAATGCATTTGATTATCCTGATTCACCAATTGTAATTTGGAAAGTAATTTGGTGACTCTTTACATAAAACTTTTGGCAATTTTTGGAAAAGTAAGGGAAATAATGATGTTGTTTGGTTGCTCTTATCATTGCTGAATTGGCAAACAAAGGAGTAATCTATGTGATAAAATGCACCAATTTCTAGCATCTCAGAATATAGTAGGAGATAAAAATCAAATCAGTGATAAAACTGGCAAGTTCCAGATACACATAAATAATTTAAAATTTTCTAAATATTCACTGGAAGACAATCTTTTCCCAATTAGCCAAAGAACTCAAGTAAGGGACAAATAAACCAAAGACCTCATTTTAAAATTGACTGAATTACAATGAAAATTTTGTTATAATTTTTTATTGATATTTATTGAGCTCTATATTTTGTCTGCTCCCCTCAATGCCTCTCCCCTCCCCGCTTCAAGGCTCCCCCAAGGTCCCTATCCATGCTCCCAATTTACTCAGGAGATCTCATCTTTTTATACTTTCTAATTCCCATGTAGATTAGATCTATATAAGTCTCTCTTAGTGTCCTTATTGTTGTCTAAGTTCTCTGGGATTGTGGTTTGTAGGCTGGTGTCCTTTGCTTTATGTTTAAAAACCACCTATGAGTGAGTACCTGTAATAATTGTCTTTCTGTGTCTGGGTTACCTCACTCAAAATAATGTTTTATAGTTCCATCCATTTTTCTGCAAAATTCAAGCTGTCGTTATTTTTTTCTGGTGTCTAGTACTCCATTGTGTAAATGTACCACATTTTTTTATCCATTCTTCGATCGAGGGGCATTTAGGATATTCCCAGGTTCTGGCTATGATAAACAAAGCTGTTATGAACATAGTTGAGCACCTGTCTTTGTGACACGATTGAGCATCCTTTGGATATATACCCAAAAGTGATACTGCTGGGTCTTGAGGAATGTTGTTTCTTAATTTTCTGAGAAATCACCATACTGACTTCTAAAGGGGTTGTACTAGCTTGCATTCCCACTAGCAATGCAGAAGTGTTCCCTTTTCCCCACAACCTCTCCAGCACAAGTTGTCATCAGTGTTTTTGATCTTGGCCTTTCTCACAGGTGTAAGATAGAATCTCAGAGTTGTTTTGATTTGCATTTCTCTGATGACTAAGGGTGTTGAACATTTCCTTAAGTGAGCCCTAGCTTTAGAGAGTGTCAGCAAGTGAAATAAGAGGATATAGATGCATTGGAGGATCCTACTGAGGATGAGAAGTTTAAACCCTCAGATAGCTTGGGAGACTTGGTCCACAAGACTTTCCTTCAGAGTTCATGTCAGAAGGAACACTTTAATGAAGGGAATTTGGGATAGTTCTGCTTTTTTGTTTTGGTTTGGTTTTGTTTTCCAAGGTAGGGTTTCTCTGTGTATCTTTGGAACCTGTCCTGGAACTTGCTTTGTAGACCAAACCGGCCTTGAACTCACAGAGATCTGCCTGCCTTTGCCTCTTTATTGCTGGGACTAAAGAGGAGCTCTTCTAATCTGAGAGAGAAATCTTACTCACACACATGCTCTGGTCCCAACCAGCAGGACATAAATCAGGAGCCTGGGACCTGAAGGGGGGAAATGAAGGGGCAAGAGAAACAAGCTGCCAATTGTATTTTTTCTCAGGAGCATTATATAGCAAAAGGGCAGGAGGAGGGTAGGATGCTGGAATGTCAGCTCTGGAGACATCCCTAACTGATAGGAAGAGATAAGGAAATGCTGAGAATCTGTAAATGTTTACTTAACAGGAGGAATACTAATTACTTCTGGAGCCTGCAGGTCTGCAGGCCTACTTAACTCACAGGGGAAGATAAGGGTTATTTCCTGGGCTGGGAACTTGACCTACATAAGTGAATATCTTACTTTATTTGTGAACTAAAACTCACAGGTGTGCTCTTCAAAACATGTCTCTTTATTCTTCTGTCTCTATTCTGGTTTTCCTGTCCTAATTCTAATTCCTCCTACTTTCTTCTCCTGCAGCCTTAAAGTAATAAAAACTGCAGGAGTTAACTCTCATTTGTCAAAATCACATTCCTAGGGTAAACAATAAGTAGCTGAGCCATTTACCATGGCAACACAAGGTTCCAAGGCTCTCTGAAATATTGCCTTTTCTACCTTTGAGTACAAAAGTTAATTCTTTTTTATCTACTAAACAATTTGTGACATTCTCTGAAGGAGATGTAAGAAATAGCAATACTAATGTTCCACAGGAACTGTCAATTGTTTCTTCTAGATCAATAACCAGACATAAACACAAGAGGTTCCTAGAGGAGAGTATAGTCTACACAGAAATTCACTACACTACTAAAGAGCTTAGTGTTAATGAGTTTGTTAATGCATTCAAGCAAAGTCTATTTGTTTGAAAGGATTTTAAGTGAGTAAGAAAATATTGGAAGAAACATAAAACTGATTAGGCTGTTTGTTAACATGGGTATTCTGAGTGGAGACTCTAGGTTAAAATTTATACAGTTAAAGAAAAAGTTATCAAAAGTTAGCTTGAATGATTGACTGAAACACTTGTCAAAAGATGGCCTATTGAAAAGGAGTTGGAGAGGCCCGATATTCCTTGTCTTATTGTTGAAGAAATTCTAAGGCTCAAAAATATTGCAATTACTGGAGTAGACTTGTGTAAAATCTGTTCCTCCACAAAGGGAAGATCCGGAACACATGACTTTCACTAATTCTATTAAACTGAAAATGGTAGTGGGGAGGGGCACCAGCACATTAGTAGCTTTGTATTCTACCATTTTCTTGAGCCAGACCTTAGGGTCAGAGATGCTGCTATATCTTTGGATAAATAAAAGACAATGGGTTAAATTTGGCCCTGAAGTAGCAGGGGCAAGGTGGCAGAACTGAATGATCAAAGGCAAGACGATTATAGTTACTATAATGGGCAGCATAGGCAAACCAATAACCATAATATCTTGACTTCTAATTGGTATCAGAGGCAAAGCTTTTATGGTGAAGTCATTCACATGGATTTTAGTAGTAGCTTGATGTGGGATGCCCCTCTATGTGCTGTGAATATGTTCTACTACCATTGGTTAATAAAGAAGCTGATTTGGCCTATGATGGGGCAGAATATTGCAAGGTGGGAAATTCAAGCAGAGGTAGAGAAGGAAAGAAGGTGGAGTTAGGCAGGTATCATGTAGATGCCAAAGAAGAAAGATAACAGAACATTACTCATAAACGACTAACCTCATGGCAAAATATAAAACAATAGAAATTAATTAATTTAAGATTTAAGAGCTAGCTAGCAATATACCTGTGCTATTTACAAAGCAGTTGTTCTAATTGATATAGTTTTGTGTGATTATTTGGTCTGGTTAGTCAGAAAACAAAATTACGGTCTCCAATTATAAATGGTACCCAAACATTTGGCGAGAATTTTCATATAAAGCCTAAGAAATTTTAAAAAGAAAAGGATTCTAGAAAGAAAAAAGCAGAGTCAAGCATGGGTTCTTTTTTTAAAAACATTTATTTATTTATTTATTTATTTATTTATTTATTATGTATACAATATTCTGTCTGTGTGCATGTCTGCAGGCCAGAAGAGGCCACCAGACCTCTTTACAGATGGTTGTGAGCCACCATTTGGCTATCAGAAATTGAACTCAGGACCTTTGGAAGAGCAGGCAGTGCTCTTAACCACTGAGCCATCTCTCCAACCCCAAGCATGGACTCTTGATAGCAGCATTGTCTCAGGTGGACTCTGTTTGCTAGAGGCAAGTAGAGGCATAGCTCCTTTAAGAGAGGCTTCCTGACTCAGTGTTAGAAGCAAAAACCTAACAGCTTTTCTAAGAAGCCCTGCCCCAAACACTTAAGTGGTATTTTTGAGCAGCCTGTGGCATACTTCTTGGTGGTGGCATGGATCTATAAACTTTGCAGAGTTATGAAAATGTACTTGGCTCCCACCTATGCTTCTTTCATGAAGCTGGACTCTCAGAAAATTAAGGAATGGGGTGGAAACAGCTGCAAAAGATGCAGCTTTAATCCTACACATATTGCTTACCAGACTAAAGGCTCATGTGATCAGGAAAAGATAGATACATGCAATAAAGACAGATTCAGACAGTATTAAAAAATCTAAATGGTTTATAGTGTGTTTAAAAAATATATGTAAGTTTGGGAGAGAAATGAAAAAGAATAGAGAATGTCCTTTAAAAACTAGAGTAGCTGGGCATGGTGGCATGTACTTCAGATTCCAGCTCTTGGCAAGCAGAGGTAGGCAGATTTCTATGAGTTCAAGACAAGCCTGGTCTTCAAATTGAGAGCCAAGACAGCCAAAGATACATAGAGAAACCATATGCCAAAGATGCAAAAATTAAAAAATAAAAATAAAAGAAAGACTTTTACAAAGCCATGTAAAAATGAAAAATACACAAGGAGTCTGAATTATGTATATTATTGTGTTTTCTTTGAATATTTGCCTGTGAATGAACTAAGTATAGAGAGACATTTCATTGTACAGACTGCTAAAGTAAACTAACATATATATTTTAAAGGTATCTTAACTTCAAATTTGAGTCTAAGGATATGTTACTTTGGAAAAGAAATTCTGCTTTTATTTCCACAGAAGATGAGAACCTTCCAGGCTAATGCAGTGTGATGAAACAACAACACCTGAAGGGTCTCCATGAACCCTAAAACTCCTTTACCCAACAAACAAGAGGAAGCAGTGTGGAGGAAACAATGCCCAAATTCCAAAAATAATTGTTTATAAATGTTTGTTTTCATCTAAAGGGAGTTGACTGTAAGTGGTTAATAGTTTCAGTAAATCCCTTTCTAAAAAAATGGGGAGAGTATGACATAGAAATGAATACTTTACATTGATATGGACTTAGGTATATTGATACAAATTTAAGATCAATTTTGTTATATGTATATCTCTATACTTGTTTAAGGTATGATGTCCATACAGCTCATTAAAAGATATAATGCATAATTTAAAATTACAGAATAATAGATAGTCATGATAGTCAAATTTGTGGTCATGTTAGTTATATTTTTAAGTATATATAAACATTTCAGTTCAATAGATGATTTTCAACATTTCAAAGAACTACAGAATATGGTATTTAAAAGATTTTGAGAAGTTAGGATTTTCTTATTAGTGAGACATGTCTGCTTCTAGCAGCATCAATTTTTTCAGATAGGTTGATGGGCATCAAAGAAATTAATTATGAAATTTACCTTCAGTGTGACAAAGCTAACTTTTTGGGCAAGAAACTGTTCTTGTGTGGTCTGATGGTATACTGTATGAACTAGACATGCAAGACCTATAGAAAAGTGACTACTAAACTTTCCCAAAGATAGGATGGTCTTTCAGGGAAGAAAGTGCCAGACATTCTGCGGGACACAGAAGAAAGCAACTGATGGATTTTGCCAGTATAAAGCGGAACAAATCTTCAAATTTTCTGCTTCACTGAGAAGTCTGCCAGATATTTTGGGCCTTTAGGCTGAATATGGATGTCCCAGTGTTACTAAAAAACTTTGGGTGACTGTCCAAGCAGCAAGACTTTTTAGAACTTTGGAAGTTACTTATAGTGCACTTCCTCCTTACTTAGGTGATATTGTATCCTTCTGGAGTCTTTGATGGTGTTGAAGACTAGACAGTTATAATTATAGTTTTTATTAGTAATAATGATAAAAGATAAATTAGATATAAATCTTTAGACTCACAACGATAAGACAGATGATAGAGTACTTTTTTAAATATTTGCCAAATATAAATGGACTAAATATTATAGCTATAATTCTTGCTTTATAACTGTTTTGTATGTGTGATTTTACTATGTTAAAATTACAACCTTCCTTTTTAATTAGACAGAAAAGGGGAGATGATGTGAGATTTTTTTTTGTACACATGTTGCTTTTATTGGTTGATAAATAAAGCTGTTTTGGCCAATGACTTAGCAGAGTAAAGTCAGTCAGGAAATTTGAACAGAGATATATAAAGAGAATAGGCATAGTAAAGCAGACATCTGCCAGCTTCTAAGAAAACAAGAGATGCAGAAAATAAGCTAGTGCCATGGCCACGTGGCAACACATAGACTAATAGAAATGGGTTAATTTAAAATGTAAGAGCTAGCTACAATAGAGCCATTGGCCAAATAGTGTTGTAATTAACATAGTTTCTGTGTGATTATTTGGATCTAGGTGACCAGAAAATAATGTGCAGACTCTGTTTACACTGGCTAGTCATACAATGATTCTAGATATCACATAGATAAGAAGTTGTGGTGCTTTAGAAGAAAATGAATTCCATAGGAAGTGGCATTATTAGGAGGTATGGCTTTGTTCAAGTAGGTGTGTCTTTGTTGGAGGAAGTACACCACTGTGGTGGTGGACTTTGAGGTCTCATATGCTCAAGCTATGCCCAGAGTCATAGACTCCTGCTGTTTCTAGATCAAGATATAGAACTCTCAACTCCTTCTCCAGAACCATGTCTGCCTATATGCCACCACATCCTTCAATGATGATAATGGACTAAACCTCTGAAATTGTAGGTTAACCCCAATTAAATGTTTTCTTTTATAAGAATTGCTGTGGTCACAGCAATAGAAACCCTAACTAAGACAGAAGTCTACTGTATTTGTGTTTCATTTGCATAGGGGGAAAATTCTCAAACAAGTGAAAGAAAGACTACATTGAATCACGGTAAATGGTAATCTCATTCATGAACCAATTTTCAGATTTGAGACAGCTTTTAGATCCAGAACCACTTGAATGGAGGGAAGCCTATATCCCTTTGGGGAAGGACTTTGATAAAATGTTTAAGATTTTTGCCATTAGCCATTCTCTCATCCTTTACCAGAAGGACCTAAGTCCTTTACAAGGGTTTCATCACACTGGGGAAAAAAACAATCAGAAATCCTGGGATCTATTAGATCTGATTCTGAATTGATGCTGATACCAGGAAACTCCAAGAAACACTCTAGTTGAAGTAGGAGCTCATGTAGGTCAGGTGATTATGACTAACATCTGACTCAGAGTAGATCCAGTGGGTCCCCAAATTCGTCCTTGGTTGTTTCCCCAGTACCAGAATGTATAATTTTGGTTGGATATATTTAAAAGTTGGCATAATTCCCATATTGGTACTCAGACATAGAGAATGAGGGATTTTATGATTAGAAAGGGTAATTGAAAATCTTTAGAGTTGCCTCTGTCAGGAAAAATAGTAAGTCAAAGCCAGTATCACACCCTTGGAAAAACTTCAAAAATTAAAGCTACCATAAGAACTTGAAAGATGCAGGAGTGGCAGCTCCAACAACTTTCTTTAACTCTATTATCTGGCCAGTGAAAAAGACAGAGAGAGAAATTGTAGAGAATGACGGTTGACTATCAAAATCTCGATCAAGTATTGACTCTTATTGCAGATGCTATATCAGACATGGTTCCCTACTTGAGCAGATTAACACATATCCTGGTACATGGTATGCACCTACTGATCTAGCAAATGCTTTTTTCTCAGTACCTCTCCATAAGGATCACCAGAAGAATTTTGCTTTCACTTGCCTGGCCAGCAGTATATCTTTACAGTTATACTTAAAGGTACCTACTTACTTACCTACCTACATACATACACTCTCTATGGATCCTGAACATCTGTCTGCCACAAAATTTCACATTGGTTTACTACATTGAAAATTGGAACAAGTTCTTTATATATTTTGGATATCAGACCTTTGTCAGTTGCGGGGTTGGTGAAGATCTTCTCCCAGTCAGTGGGTTGCCTTTCTGTCTTAGTGACAGTGTCCTTTGCTTTACAGAAGCTTCTCAGTCTCAGGAGGTCCCATTTATTCAATGATGTCCTTAGTGTTTGTGCTGCTGGGGTTGTACGTAGGAAGTGTTCTCCTTTGCCCATGTGTTGTAGAGTACTTCCCACTTTCTCTTCTATCAGGTTCAGTGTGTTTGGACTGATATTGAGGTCTTTAATCCATTTGGACTTGAGTTTTGTGCATGTTGATAGATATGGATCTATTTTCATTCTTCTACAGATTGACATCCAGTTATGTCAGCACAATTTGTTGAAGATGCTCTCTTTTTTCCATTGTATACTTTTAGCTCCTTTATCGAAAATCAGGTGTTCATAGGTTTCTGGGTTAAAGTCAGGGTCTTCTATTCGATTCCATTGGTGGACTTCTCTGTTTTTATGCCAGTACCAAGCTGTTTTCAATACTGTAGCTCTGTAATAGAGTTTAAAGTCAGGGATGGTAATGCCTCCAGACGATCCTTTATTGTATAAGATTGTTTTGGCTATCCTGGGTTTTTTGTTTTTCCATATAAAGTTGATTATTGTCTTCTCCAGATCTGTGAAGAATTTTGATGGGATTTTGATGGGGATTGCATTGAATCTATATCCAAAATATACATTGAGACTATAATTCGTGATTCTAGAAAAGCTAAATAAGAAGGTGAACCCAAAGAAAAACATATAAGCATCCTCCTGAATATTAACCTTCATCAGGCGATGAAAGAAGACAGAGACAGAGACCAACATTGGAGCACTGGACTGAAGTCTCACGATCCAAAGGAGGAGCAGAAGGAGAGTGAGCATGAGCAAGGAACTCAGGACCGCGAGGGGTGCACCCACACACTGAGACAATGGGGATGTTCTATCAGGAACTCACCAAGGCCAGCTGGCCGGGGTCTGAAAAAGCATGGGACAAAACCGGTCTCGCTGAACATAACGGACAATGAGGACTACTGAGAACTGAAGAACAATGGCAATGGGTTCTTGACCCTATTGCACGGAATGGCTTTGTGGGAGCCCAGGTAGTTTGGATGCTCACCTTAATAGACCTGGATGGAGGTGGGTGGTCCTTGGACCTCCCACAGGGCAGGGAAACCTGCTTGCTCTTTGGGCTGAGGAGGGAGGAAGACTTGATTGGGGGAGGGGGGTAATGGGAGGTGGTGGCGGAGAAGAGGCAGAAATCTTTAATAATTAAATTAATTAATTAATTAATAAAAAAAATTGGAACAAGTGAACAAGAAGCAGCATATACCTTGAACCTCTTGGTAACACATATGTATATATCAGAGGATGGGAAATAAATTTAAAAAATCTCTCAAAGACCTCCTTCCTCAGTGAAATTCAGTCAAGATGCATGGAACATGCAAAAGAACTCCTTATAAAGTAAAGGATAAGCAATTGCATCTGACCTCTCAAACCACCAATAAAAAAGGACAATGTTAAGTGGGCCTATATGAATTTTGGAGACAGTACATTCCTCCCTTGGGCCTATTACTCTGATTCAGAAAGTTTCTTCCTTTGAGTGGGACCTGGAAAAGGAGAAGGCTATTCATCAGGCCCAGGCTGTTGAGTGCAGTGTTTTATATTTAGACCATATGATATAGTAGACCCAATGATACTTTTGGTGCCAGTGGCAGATGCAGATGCTCTTCTTTGGGACATTTGGCAGACCCTATAGGTGAAATGCAGAAGAGACTTTTGAGATTTTGGAGTAAGGCTTTACCATCATATACAGACAACTATTTTCCATTTGGAAACAGCTCTTGAACCTTAATGAAAATTCAACATTTTGCCTACTAATTTACCTGAGCTGCTCATCATAAGTTGGGGATTATTTAACCCAACAAGTCATAAAGTAGCATGTGCACAACATCAACCTATTATCAAATAAAAGTTGTATGTATGTGATTTGAAAAGAATAGGTCCTGAAGCCACAAGCAAGTTAGATGAACAAGTTTCCCAAATGGGTATGGTTTCTATTCCCATTACAATACCATCTTGAAGGCGCAAGTCATAAACAATCCCACACCAGTTTGGAATTGTGATTAATAGGGTGGTATTTATTTAAAGGGGAATAAACTTACAGATCACCATCCCAGACAACAGCCCTCTGCGCACACAATTAGGAAGAAGTCTAGTCGCCGGAACCGGAGCAGGAAGTAAAGAGAGAGAGGAGGGAAGTGGCCGCTTTTTTTAAAGGGAAAGATACCACGCCCCAATGGGCTGGTATCTTGGCGGCTATTGGCTGGAGGAGCGGAAGGACCTCCCGCAACACCTCCCCCTTTTATTTAAGTAAGAGAGTTCTAAACCTACTATGAAATTATATACAATAAGTACAAATATTCTATTCTAACTAGCTTAGGTCTTATATAATAAATAGCTTGGCTAAGTCATGAGTCGAAAGTAACTACATTTATATAGTCTTCAACCCCATCGAAGATCTGAGAAGGGAAATAATGTTACCTAAGTAATTAGGAAGTGCAATCAAACAACTTCTAAAACATGCAACAAATCACAGAGACAACTAGCTACCTGGGCAATCACCCAAGGTCACGTTTGCAGCGTTGAAGCAACCAACTTTGGCTAAGGCCTAACATAACTGACACACCATTTTCAAAGGCAAGAAATTTGTCAAAACTATCTTACCCTGTCTTGGCAGGATATGACAGTCCTGTTTTTTCCATTCACAGATACTCTGTATTTCTGTCAGTGGTTGAGGTATGGGCATTTCTTTACCCAAAGGCCAGTTCAGCCAAGAAGAAAGACTCCAGGTGGAGTGTCTTTGGTGCTCAACATTCTCTCGGGAATAGAGCGGTGTTGCCAGGAGCAATTGTGTCTCACTACCACAAAACTCTGAGTTAGATTAAAGGCCATTTTCTACAGCTCTTTGAAGAGGTTGAAGATTATCTATCTATACTGAGTATAATCTCTATGTGTCTAAAGAACCTGATTAGTCTAATTATAAATGACAAACTTAGAATACTATTGATCTATATAATTCTCAATACCTATCTAACTTAAAGACTAAGACAATAAACAACTGTGAAACAAATGAGGACAATGACCTCCAAATATAAACAATGTACAAATATACGTTGCAGTATGGTAAATGTATATCAATACACAAGCAATATGTAAATATCTTAATCAGAGGTAGAAATGTACACTGCAATATGGTAAATATATACAATATATATCAATACAATATATGTCAATACATAAAAAATGTTTTTAAACAGAGGTAGAAACATGCATGCATACAATAGTCAATATAATTTCACTTTGTATCAATATATAAGAATCGATACCAATACATTTGTCTCAAAACAATAACTCACAAGTACCAACAAGTACCAATCTATTATCCCTCTTTTTTTTTTCAAATGATCCCTGAGCTTATTATAAAATTCCTTCCCCAACCCTCAACCATATACCAATTTATAATCAACCCCTAAATGATGTCCCTAAACCCAAGGGCAAACTTTACTGGGAGAGGGGACGTCGTCCTCTAGAGTTACTTCCAGCTGTCATGGGGGCGATGTTCTTTCTGGGGGATCCTGTGAAAGTAAAATGATGGTTAAATTTCAAGATCGATGTCTTTTAAAATTGCAAATAGTCTCTGAGTATTTTGTGCAGGTCTGGCCAGAATGTTGTATAAGAGGTGCACCATTTCAGCTAACCAAGTTGGGATCATCTTGTGCAGCTGGTACCCAAAACAGGTCTTGTAGTAGCGCTATCAGTATCATGACATCATATCAACCAGGTGGAGTCGTTATTATGGGGCCCCATCTTCTTCCTGGAAACTTTAAATGTCACTTCAGGAAAAACTCATTGTTCATTGTGAAAAACTTAAACATTAATCATATAGACATATATACACACACACATATATATATATTCAATGAAAGGAATGATAGATATATTCAATGAAAAGTATGATAGATATGAAGAAAAGCAAAGATGTTTTCTAAACTCATATTTCTTTCTGTCCCCTATCATGGCTCTTGACATGAGACAGAAACTCCAGAAACTCTGGGTTTTTCTCTTACCAACAGGCTTGGAATTGGAGAGGGACCGAGCCAGAGTCCAACTTCAAAACCAGCTCTATAAATTTAGAAATATGGTTTAGTATATTTTACTTACACAACTTATTCAGTTTTCTTGATAGTTCCTATTGGGCAGGTATTTTTCCATCTGTCAGTATCCAAACATCCAGGATCCCTTGAATTTTTCAAAGATGAGTGTTTTCCTGTGGAGATAAGAACAGAACCCTGCCCCCATTCTATATGTTTTTCTTACCACCTGTAGGAATATCATCATTGTGGATGAGTTGTCATTTCTCCTTTCCAAGAGGTTTCTCCTCTTCAAATCGAACCTTTATTAATTTTGATGGTATCCACAATTTTTCTTCTCCTGTGGAAACAAGAGCAAAACCCCTTCCCCAACGTAGCACATCTCCTGGCTTCCATTGAGAGGTCAGCACATCTTTGAAATAAATTGGTTGATTTAGTTCAGCAGACTTTTCCATTATCCAATGTCTTTCTGCTGCTGTCGTTCCTTTCTCATTAGCGTTAAGAAAATTCAAGGTCAATAAAGCATTATGTAATCTATTTCTGGGGGTATTTTTGGTCCCTTTCTGTTTGTTTAGCATATCCTTTATAGTACAATTTGATCTTTCTATAACTGCCTGACCTGTGGGATTATGTGGTATACCTGTAATGTGTTTTATATTATAATAAGCAAAAAAGCGTTTCATTTTCTTAGATACATATGCTGGACCATTGTCTGTCTTTATTTGTGCAGGTATTCCCATGATGGCCATAACTTCCAATAGATGTGTGATTACTGAATCAGCCTTTTCAGAGCTCAGGGCAGTAGCCCATTGAAAACCTGAATACGTGTCTATGGTGTGGTGTACATATTTTAATTTACCAAATTCCATAAAGTGGAACACATCCATCTGCCAGATTTCATTTCTCTTAGTACCCTTTGGGTTACTCCCTGCAGGCAACGGTGTTTGATTATAGAAGGAACAAGTAGGACATCTCTTTATAATGTCCTTAGCTTGTTGCCATGTAATGGAAAATTCTTTCTTTAGCCCTTTACTATTGACATGATGCTTCTTATGAAATTCTGAGGCCTGCAACATGCTTCCAATCAATAATTGATCAATCTCAGTGTTACCTTGTGCTAGAGGACCAGGCAGACCTGTATGGGATCGGATGTGTGTTATGTACATCGGACAAAGCCTGTTCCTGATTATGTCTTGTACCTGGATAAACAATGAAGTCAACTCTGTGTCATCTGGTATAAATTCAGCAGTTTCAATATGCAAGATAACTCTTTCTGCATATTGTGAATCTGTAACTATATTAAGAGGTTCTTTAAAATCCCTTAGCACCATAAGAATGGCATATAATTCTGCCTTCTGGACAGAATTATAAGGGCTTTGTTCCACCTTACTCAATTCATCTGACTTATAACCTGCTTTCCCTGATTTATTTGCATCAGTATAGAACGTACGGGCTCCAGTTATTGGAGCATCACGTACAATTCTAGGGAGAATCCAAGAAGTTCTCTTTATGAGGTTAAGTCTACCACTTTTGGGATAGTTGCTATTAATTTCTCCCAAAAAATTAGCACAAGCTCTTTGCCATGGTTCATTGTCTTCCCATAACTTTTTTATTTCTTCAGTAGTAAAAGGCACTATAATTTCTGCTGGGTCTATACCTGCTAGTTGACGAAGTCTCAGTTTACCCTTTATAATTAATTCAGAGACTTTTTCCACATAAGTTTTTAATTTTTTACTTGGTTTATTAGGTATAAATATCCACTCTAAAATAATATCTTCCCTCTGCATTAGAATCCCTGTAGGAGAAATTCTGGAAGGCAATATGACTAGGATGCAGCTAAGATTTGGGTTCACCCTATCCACATGTGCCTCCTGTAATTTTTCCTCAATCATTGTCAGTTCCTTTTCTGCTTCAGCTGTCAGTTTTCTTGGACTATTCAAATCTTTATCACCATCTAAGGTTTTGTTTAAATGAACTATTAGATCAGGTGTTATCCCAACAGCTGGTCGTAGACTGGAAATGTCTCCTAACAATCTTTGGAAATCATTAAGAGTCTTTAACCGGTCTCGCCTAATTTGTGCCTTTTGCGTTTTAATTTTCTCTAACCCTATTCTGTAACCTAGGTAATTAATAGAATTTCCTCTTTGAATCTTTTCAGGGGCAATTTGTAATCCCCACCTAGGCAAGACTTTCTTTACTTCTTCAAACATCCTTTCTAAAGTATCTTTATTTGAATCAGATAACAAGATGTCATCCATGTAATGGTAAATTATGGACTTGGGGAATTGTTTACGAATTATTTCCAATGGCTTACTTACAAAATATTGGCACAATGTAGGACTATTGAGCATACCCTGTGGGAGGACAGTCCATTGATATCTCCTATTAGGCTGAGAATTATTATAAGTAGGCACTGTGAAGGCAAATTTTTCTCTATCCTTTTCTTGTAACGGTATGGTGAAAAAACAATCTTTCAAATCAATAACTATAAGAGGCCATCCTTTTGGTAATAGAGAAGGCAAAGGAATTCCAGATTGTAGTGGGCCCATAGGTTGAATTACCTTGTTGACAGCTCTTAAATCTGTCACCATTCTCCATTTACCGGATTTCTTTTTTACAACAAACACAGGAGAATTCCAAGGGCTGGTTGATTCTTCAATATGGTGAGCATCTAGTTGCTCTTGCACCAGCTGTTCCAATGCCTGTAATTTATCTTCAGCTAGAGGCCACTGTTTGATCCATATTGGCTTCTCAGTTAGCCATTTTAAAGGTAGGGCTGTTGGTACCTCTAAAGGTTTGGTATTTGCTGTATGTTCTTGTACAGCCTGAATGGCTGGTGACCTCCCATAATATCTCATCATGTCCTTCCCAGAATTATGAGTTCCTGGAACTA